>NC_051186.1:26028855-26342581 GCF_013339695.2 Rhipicephalus sanguineus | reverse complement strand
TACAAATCGCCGCGTTGCTTCGAATCTCATTAACCATCGTGATCTGGGTTGGCCAAGCAAATTAATTTCTCCCAACTTTGCCCACTCATCAAGTTAATTCCCCACCATCACATTCGCACACGTTTACAGCACACCGAAACATTTCGCACCAAAAATACACGCGGACGTCTTGATGTGCTTTACTTTCGGTGATGGAACTTTAGGGGTTTTACGTTTTTAATGGAATTTGTAAGCAGCAACAAATTCCTTGCAAGGGAAAAAAAGGCGTGCGTAATAAAGTGTTCTTCACTAAATATTACCATAGTGGAAGAGGTCTGGAAACTCGCACACAGACAGATTCAAATCTGTTCTATGCCGCTGTTGTGGCGAAGCAACACTGGAACAGTTAAAGAAACACAAAAATTCTATATTTTTATATTTACACGTACATTCATCATAAGGGCCACAAAGTGAAGTAACTGTCTCTGTAGTCTGGCTCTTTTTTTAATTGTTATTGCCTTCCGCAAAATTATGGGATCAGTGAAGAGGACTGGTCGGTGCAACCTACAGACATCAAGACGTTCTTCACTGCAATTAATAACGAAATATATGGATGATGGACATCACCACTGTACAATCTGTGTCGGTACATTGCGTACACAAGGCAGCTTACGTACAATACTTAATAAATCGTAGATGAAAAGACGTGTATGGTCCACAACACTGATTTTCCAACACACGGGTGATTATTAATTCCTGTTTATAGCCGGTAATGCAAAGAGAATAAATACGTATTCGACTCAGACCTGTTTTCCTGAAAAGCTAAACGTGCGTCAAGACTGTAAAATAAAATTTCGTCAAAATTACTGTTATACGCAACCGCCAAGAAAATTCATACGCGTTGGGAGCGATGAATAAGACGGCGACAGTTCTCCAGCATTCATGAGCCATATGTGTGGAGGAAAGTGCGCGCTCTTCGCAGCTCGCCCCGGACGCTCTAGCGCTGGCCAAGAAACAGGGCGTACAGTAAGCATCGGGGAGCGTGCGCTTGAAGAACATCGATGGTTTGCTGGGCCTATTACGGTGCAGCAACAATGGTCATCTTACTCACCTCATTATTATTAGAGTCAACCGAGACATCACGCACAAATACAATTCCCATATGTTTAGTTTACGATTCTCTACTCGAGAAAATTATAGGGAAGTAAACAGTGAACGGTACACACGATCGGCCCAAGGTGCGAGCAGGCTCAGGCGTATATGGCTCGTGTAGTACCACATTGTGATTCACACAAATGCAACAATTAGGCTTGAGAGCACGCAGTGAGGGAGTGCCCCTTCTTCAGAAGAAGGGCTGCCTGCTTCACTGCGTAGCGTCGCCACCGTGTTGGGACAAAAGGTTGGGAGCAGGCGCGGTCGATGGGGCTATATCTGCAGCCCAAATAAGCGCGACCGCGGCTCCGAACTGAATTGTGAATCTTGAAACGGCGCCTGTATGCATTCGTAATGGGGTTTGCTTGAAGATTACGGCTAGGGGTTCCTACTGCCAGCGTTGTGGACGTGTAAGCGAAGGGTCGACCTCGCGAGTTACCCCTGCTTTCCTCGACCACTTTGCGGGAGCGAGCGGTCGCCATGAATTTTAACGTCTCACCGGAATTCAAAAGGATGACCGCCCTGCGAGGAAATGAACTCGGCGAAGAGTATCTCCGGTCGGAATGCCCGCTGAATGATTCGCCCCACAGAATTTCTTCCAACGCTATTTTTTAAGAACAACGCCGTATGCGACATTTCCTGTTCTTGGTCCATTTTTTTTCTTCAGATAAAGCGGTTTCGTGCATTATTCAGTGTGAAGCGCAGTGAACACCCCAAATAAGAAAGAACGAGACAGTACGCTGTGTCCAACGAATGCAAAAGAAAGTTTTCTACAGCAATAGATTCGGCTCAACTTCGATCACATTCAAATGCAATGGAGAATAATGAAGAGTGGAAGCGGCACTGAATTATATTTGTTCATTTTCTTTTTTGTTAGAGGCGAACCACTCTCGTCGGAAGTCCATCGGCAAAAGTGGTGAAATATGCATTTTAGTCTGTTTTAAAAAAAAGCAAAAAAAAAAGCTCACAGGGTTCCTTATGCAAGAGACTAAGACGACTCGAGGGCGAAAGCGATTTTCTTCTTTCAGTCGATGTATTGGTCCGCCCACGCCCACTACGAAAGCTTTCTGCACCTAACGTAGACATGCACTGCCTCCAAGATCGGAGGCATTGCAAGCTACTTGCACCTCACCTTGTTTTGCGCTGCCGCTGTGATCCGCCCTCGTTTGACCAGGAGACAATCTCATGTGAGGACGTCATTATGTGACGTCACGTTATGCGACGTCATGCTGACGTAATGATGACTTCCGAAATTTTGGCGTTTTGTGACATTATGATGACGTCGCCATGTGACGTCATCACGTGATGTTTTTTGGCATCACTCGCGTTTTTCGTGTTTGATGAGACATCTAAGGTTTTGGTCTTAAAATAAAGCAAAATTTATACTCACCCACTGAAGAGTATCGGAAGTATGCTACCAAAAACTTCAGTATGAACGACTTCTGCAAAAATCAATAAAACATTTTATTTTTCAGAAGCACATCAAAAATCACAAAAGTAAACTGTGAACGGCTCTCATCATCACCATGATATCCTATGTACGCTGAAGAAAGAAGAGCTCTCCCAATGGCCTCCACTTCACCCTATCTTGTGCGATTTAATTCCTATTTATGCCTACGAATTTCTTGATTTCGTCACCCCACATAACTGGCTGCAGTCCTAGGCTGCATCTCACATTTCTTGTTATGCATTCCGTTGTTCTGAGTGACCACCGGTTGTCTGTCCTACTGATTAAGCTTCCCGCCCTGCAGGTTCATTTGTTCGCTTAGTAGAGACTACCCCTGAGTTTTCTCTCACCCATACTTCTTCCTTCGGATCTCTCAATGGTATGCCTACCATTTCCCGTCTGAACGTACGCTGATTGGTCCTTAACATAATCTCGAGTTTGTATGTTTGTTTGTTTGTTTGTTTGTTTGTTTGTTACCCTTCACATTTCAGACCCGTGTGTCAGTGTGCAAAATGTGCAGTGATCGCCAAGTTTTCGCTTTAGTGACTACGGTAAATGGACTTTCATGATTTGTCTTTAGTATAACACTCTTTTGCCCGCACAAATTTGTGTCGTCATTCACCCCTAATTTTGGATATATCCATTTAAAACTAACTACCGAGACACATTGTATCCGTCACTAATCATAATAATTTTGTTACCGAGTTGATTTTTCTAAATGTGTAATTAATTCCGGATACAGTGGTTCCTTGCCCATTTATTTTTTGTTGTTGTATATAACTATATCACTGCATCCCATGAATGCCCCTATCTTTATCCACGCCGTTGTTACGGACTGCCCCCCTGTGTAATGCGCGAATTGCCTTTATGGTATACGAATGAATGAATAAACAAATTTGCGTTCCGGGAATCCGTATTCTGCGGTGAATTTTCTTTTTGTGAGCAGGCACTCCTGTTAGTGTGTGACCCCTTATACAGCTCTTATGGTATGTATTGATTATTTAAAAAACCTGGGCCATAAATGGCTCGACGACGCCACCCTCTTCAACACACCAGGCCAACACAAGTAGTCGCTTCTAGAGTTCACACAGGACGATGAGCTGCGCAAATACGTGTAACGTGTATTTACGCCTCAGTACAAACCAGCGTAATAAAGGATGCTTGTGTCAAAGCTTCATCACAAAAACAAACAAACAAGCAAAGCTCCCAGTCCTTTTAGGCAACGCAAAGGAGGGCAGCGGCATATGCTCCCATGAGACAATCTTGGCGTTTTTAAGGCCTGACTATAGGTACGCGTTGCAGCGTGTCAGCGCGTGGCGTGTAGACTCGGCGTCGCGCCCTCTTGCTATGGACAGAGAAGGCGGGCAGCTACACGAAGCTGCGTGCCCTCTCTCTCTCTCTCCATAGGGAGAGGGCGCGCTTAGGCAGAGGGCACGCCACGCGCTGACACGCTGCAACGTACGTGGGGTCAGGCCTTTAGTCGGTTGCACTGTTTCTCCCCTCTCCCCCCGCCTGACGCTTTCTGCACATCACGCGGAGTTGCAATACCTCCGGGATTGAGGCACTTTTGGATAGGCAACAATGACATGTTATGACGTCACCAGATGACGCCACTACTTGACATCATCGGGTGATGTCATTCATGATGGAATGACCACGTCACACGGTTTCGCGATTTATTACTCATTATGATACCTCAACATTACGTCATTTGATGGCGTCTTGTGACGTTTCTTTCTGTGTGACTTTCTTGCATCATTCGTGTTAACGCATCACTACCTAGACAAACTAAGTTCTCGGTGGTGGCGGTTAACGTCGAATACGCCGGATCTTCTGACTCAAGAGATATATAAGGCTTTCTCCTTGATAATTCAAGTTTCAGCAAATTCAACAGCAATGCAAGGTAGGAGAGTTGCTTATATTTTTAAGGAGCACATTGTCTCCATTCCTCATTCTAGCAGGACCATCAACGAGGGAAAATCCTCCATTGAGTTGTTCCGCTGCCGGCTGTTGGTGGCGCGAGCAGATGTGAATGGGAGCTGAAAGGGAAGGGCGAAGAGGAGCGGAGGGCACTTTGAAGTGAACAAAAGAAGTAATCTGCGAAGTGGAACAGCAGATCGCCCTGTGTCTCTTGACTTCTCTCTTGTGTCTGCGTTACGCCCTGTCTCTTTAACATGACACAGGGATAGGTAACCAGGCGATCCTTAAACGCGAATAAGTTGACTTACAGCAAAAAAAAAAAAGAAAGCTCTTGTCTAGTACAAACCTGTATCCTAGTGAGCCCCCGCCTTCTTAAACAACAAAATTCTGTGAAGCCAGCGCCCGACCATCGTTGCCGTGCCTCGCATACTGCAAGTACTAGCTGCATCACGGCCTTCTTGTAAGAGTATGTTGGAATTTCTTCGAAGACATGACGCGCCGTGTGAACTTACTGTTGTCGTAATGTGAGCGTTTTTTGGACCATTCATCAAAAACCTACCGGACATGAACTACAGAAGGTTAGAACGAAAGACATTTCTTCTAGATCGCTGCAAGCGTGCACAATGTGTAAACTTGAGCTTGAGTAATATTCTGTGGTGCTCGCGGGGCACGTAAGTTACTCCGTTGCGAACACCCTGCATGTGGTGCTGCTGTCCTTCAGACTACGTCTTTCGTATTTTCGTGATGACACCAGGTGATGCAAAAAAATGAAAGAAAAAATATTACAAAAGAAAGAACGCTCGGCGCTGTTCTTCCCTTATCCATCACTAGCAAATTGTGTTCACTCAACGTTAATGCGAATAGCCCTTGCGAAAAACTGGCCGCATGCATTATTCCCGGAAAGGGCGGCAATATCGTTAACAGGTGCTGTAAAAGGAATGCACGGCAGTTAGAATCTAATCGAAATATAAAATAAGCAATGCAAATATATCCCTTTTCTCACGGCGTCCATGACAGAGGGTTTCAATATATCAAAGTACGCCCAAAACACTAACACTTAAGCATCCGGAAAATTACGGATGTGCTCACAAAGGCGCTCGGTGCATACATTCACACTGGTCAATGCTGTGCGTTTGGAGAAAGAGGGAGAACATAAATGTCGTGAAAGCAGTTTCGCCTGAAGGGCGAAGCAATGAATGCGATAGCAACAAAGTGGAATGTCACGAAGAACGGCAAGCAGCTCGAAACTTGAGGCGCGCTGTTCAAGCATAAACGTCGCAGGAGAAGAACACCTACAGAGGGAGAGTGTGAACTGACAATTGTCAAAGCTCGACACTTGCAGTACGCTGCACAAACACGTACAGTTCGCGCGTGATTTGAAGGTGATCGCGCTAGCGTCGACCAAGAACTACAACAGCACCACGACCCAGAATACCCTTTCGAGGAGAGGGAGGTATCGGGCAAGCTTCACTCACTCTTTTTTGCTGTTCCTTAAGCTGCGATTACTCCCGTCTGAGGAAGACACATATTCATTTTTTTTATGAAAACGCGATATATTTGGTTCAACTTAACAAGCCGTTTAAACGAAGCAGTGCCAAGCACCATCTTCCCCAGACCTTTCCCAGCAAGTTTGCTATCGCCCGCGGAGATAAGAGCCAACGAAGAATGCACTTGATCGTAACGAATGGAAAACTTAAAATAGAGAGGAAGGGTGCAGAGTTGGTCGTAGGGGCGATTGTTGCAGCATGGAACAGCCAACCATGGCTAGAAGAATGCGTAACCTCGATTTTCACTGTTGCGAAACTTGCCGCTAGGCCCCTTGGACGCTAGGCCGCTCGACGCTCGCGCGATAACCTTCATATCGCGTCCGACTGTACACAAAGAAGGACGCACGAAAAGAACGCACAGGTATACACAAGACGAGCGCCAACTAACTGCTAGAGTTGTTGCTTCAACTAGCCCCTACTTTGGCTCTTCTAGCTAGCACCTCACTTCTTTCGCAAACACGACCGCTGCAGCGAGCGAAGTAACCTTCGTGCAGTCTGTAGATTGAACGCAAACTTTGTTGTGACAACACAAGACGTACAGACTTCGTGCGTGCGAGCACGGGCGACTACGCCCTGTATGTCGAAGTACAAGTCGGAGGCGCACATTGCAACTCCGGCGAAACACTAGAGAGTTTTATAATTGGCAACTCAAGGAGCTAGGGGACCCAAGAAATTTGCGAGCCACCAGGGCACATGCGCAGAACGCAAGCCACTCTAGGCCGCTTGAGCTTTCGTTGTCCCAATACTTTGTCCCAAGACCCTGGAGGGCCCTCCTCTGGGCGGCGAGGAAAACCGGAGAGTGCGCGCCCTCAACAGAAGAAAAGGAAGACGGCGCTTGGCAGTGCCGTGAAGGAACGGCTTGCATTCCCTGCTGGCGTCCATTCTGGTCACTGACACGTCTATCTGATATACACTGTGATTCTGGTTCTGCCGTTTCGTTCCTTCCCTCCTGTGGCATAAGCCTACAAGAGCCAAAGCGTTCTCACTAGCTCGCGCCATCACGAGCCACTTGGCGCTTCTCTTTTTTCCTGGCCGACTGGCCACGAGTGGCGCGGCACTACAACCCAAAAATCGAAAACTAGTTTGAATCGCCCGCGACACGACGCAAACACAACGCGGGCAACGATGCAGCATGGCCCGTGTCTCGTATAATTTTAATTTCGCCATGTGTCGTGTGCCGTGCGTTTAACCCAACGCTGCGTGCGTTTGTGTTCCATCGCTAGTACCCTGGATAACGAATGGCACATGGCGTAATTGTCTAAGGCAGCGCGCTGCGGAGCGAGGGGTCAGAGGTCCGAGTCCCCGTTCGGGCGCTACAAAAATTTTTCCGCTGAATTATTTCATTTGGTTTTTATCTATATATACAAACATATACATATACGGGACAGGACGGCGACGGCAATGGCAAAAATCGGTTGAGAGTGTCAATATAATTGCTAGCGCAATAAAACACCAGGTCCGCATGGAACAAGCAGCCCATTCACAGCGCAAGCTGGAGGAGCGGCCACCTTAGAGTCCGTTGTTAACTCTCTCAGAGCGCCTGCTTTGGTAATGCTATGGTTGAATTGCGCTGAGCACTTTGTAATCGGTGGGCAGCCTTAAACTACCCACTGGTTACGCGACTCGCATGCAATGACGCCCGGTGCGTTTCTACGCATCTGCCACACAATATTTGCATAACTAATGACGTGACTCGACGCCAGACAAGGCACCTCCATAGGTCATTTTGCGAAGCAGCTTCAAACACTGGCGCTTCTCTGTGGCCAGATGCTTGACTGCCACGGAGAATAGGTGGGTGCTATATCTGCTTAAAGCTTGTTTTCTTTCTTCTTTTTTGCGCATTGTGTGCGATAGCTGCGACATACGCCGGCGGTGGTGGACAACATAGCCACCAAAATGGGCTGTTGTCGTGAGCTCGCAACAGTTTGCACTGTAAAAAAAAGGTGAAACATGTGCAGTGGCTGCAGGACACGGAGAACAATGTAGTAGAGTTCTGATAGTTTAGACACTATGGAAACCTTTTCCGTTGGATGATTATTGTATACAGACAGGCATTACTTGTTACTGTCCTCATCCTTCATTACTTTGTCTCTTTTTCCCCATTTCGTCTTTCTTTCAATGCACAGCAGCAGGCCAGACAATGTTAACGTGTCGCAGGTTGCGCCACATGGACTCCCGGCAGCCATGAGGCTGCAAGTAGAGTCACTGGAAAATTTTCAGAGTATCGCATCTGTTTTCCGCGCGCCGCCGCCGACGCGATTGGCTTACTCGCATCACGTGACCTCTCGCCGCCATATCCCTTCCAAGCGCTTTCGGTGCAGGCGCGTTCAATGCAGAGCGTGGCCGGACACTTAGCAGCACCACGGTCCCTAGAAGTACTTCGTCGCTTTTTTAAACGCGTCATGAAGACAGGGGCGTAAGCAGAAATTTTTTCGGGGGGGGGCGAGGGCACCTCCTTGATCTCAAGTGGAGGCCTGGCAGGCAGATGTGGTCGAGTGTCATTTCGTGCTATGTAGGCCACGGGAAAAAAATTCGGGGTGGGGGGGGGGGGCGGTGCGCCACTCCCTGGCTACGCCACTCCATGCAGAAGCCAGAGAGTAGCTCACCAGCAATCGAACGTTACTGGTGAGCTACTCTGGGAATGTCGTTTAGTTTGCATGCCGTGTGGGCAAAATTAATGACAAAGAGCGCCGTTCTACGTGGCTGCATAGTTGGCCGGAATGAATTCGCCCCCCTCGCCCTCCTTCCTGCAGTGAACTACACTAACTTTGCTGGAAAATATCTCATGGGGCAGGATACTTCACTTTTTTGGTTTGCTATGGACAGCGATGTTGAAAACTACATACCTTTCTATTTGCAGAAGAGTTGAGATCTGGGCCAGCTGGTTCATGATACTTGATGAAAGCCAGCGAAAGAACGGGACACGAGAGAGAGGCAGACACACACACCGCTGGACACAAACTTTCTATTTGCTCGGCTGTTTATATCTCGATCTGTTGAACAGATTACGCATGCTATTCGAGTTATAAGCGTGTCGCGCACAAGAGCGAAATTTATTTAAACAATAACTTTTACTGGTATACCTTGAAGGTAATTATGGCATGATCATTTGCCATTGACTCTAGCTGCAAATGCACATTTCAGCTCACTTGTAGGAAATGGCTGATCTAGTTTTGAACCATCTTCATTGTCCTGTTCTTCAGTCCTTTAGCCATCTTGTAATCCTAGCTGCTCTTTAAAAAATCCACTATGCCCGTAGGGCAAGCTTAGACTCGCTTCCATAATGTCCCGTGTGCAAAAACACCTCCTACACTAGAAAGCTTCCGAAAAATGTTTTGGCCGATCCTGTAAACAGACATTTGATTACTGAAGGCATCGAACCAACGGAATAGAACACTTAAGAACGAGGCGCTTTGTGAGTTGTGATCCTGTTGTGTAACGCAAGTAACGCCTGCTTACCAGACCTCGTGCAACTTTTGGGAAACGTTCCTTATTACTATCTAACCGCATGCCAGTTGGTGTAAGCCGTAAAGATTCCTAAAGAAAGATTCCTAAGTAAGGACAGGGATGATTGATGACCATCGCTGGCACACGAGTTCGAAAGTTTCTCGACGGTGCACCAAGTGACACGTTGCAATAAAATAGCGGCTGCGCGAACCGCTAAGTTAAATAAAGGCATTAGCCACTCTGCTCAAGAAAACGAAGAGTTCGGAAACACTGCGCTGCAATGAACTGAAAGCTGTGTGTGGTGTAAAAATTTTTTGTCAACACGGCTGGGTCGGTGCGGAGGGAAAAGAAAAACAGAAAACAATCCCCAGGCAATGATTTTCTGGCAGGGACGCTCTGGACGCTGCAATAGCGCGACGCGTTTGCGTTACCGCTCAGCCGATTTGTCCGCGCAAACGAAGCTCGAGCGAAAAGAGCGAAGCGGCCGGAGTGCGTCCAAATCAGCTGCTTAGCAAAGACGCACTGGCGCGTGCTAAACAGCACCTCGGGAGAGAGCGTAATCCGCGACACAGCGAGATTAGCGTGATGGGAGAACGCGACGAAGACGACGACAACTCCTCCAGCTTCGTATTTAGCACCCCGCAGCTCGAGATGGGAATCAGCTTCGTGATGAACAGACGGTAAGGAGCCCAGAGCGAAGGCTCGCCCCCCGGCCGGCGCTCTGCCTCGAGGGAAGAGTAAGGCGGCGTAACTAGAAGCAGGAGCCGGACGAATTGAACGGCGGCCTCTCGGATAGCTTAGCGCCAGCGGCGCCTTCGTCGTCGCGGGAGGTCGTAATACCCTCTCCTTGTACCAGAATAGTCCATTAGAACACCCGCACCACAATTGCCGTCGGCTTGCCGAAGTGGCAGTGGAACCGGCGAGAAGACGGTGGCGAGGACAAAAGACAAGACAGGCCACCACCATTGTGGCAGGCCACGCTGTTGTGGCGCCCCAAAGAACACAGACATTCAGTCACAGAGACACGTTTCTGTTGTTTCCGTCGAAGACGAGCAGAGGCCAATGCGAGGGTGGTGCGAAGGCTGCATTTTGGGGCCGCCCTTAGACGGGACGTGGTGGGTGGTACCGCATGCTGCTTCGCTATCCGCGTGCTTTCCACTGCGCGATTAGTAGCGGGACGAAGCGTGATCCCAGGGAGGCCGGACGGTCGAAATGGCAATGAACGAAAAGGAATGAAAGAAAATAAAGGCAGGAACGGAAGATAGCAATGAAGAGGCCCCTACACACTTTCACCCGTCCACCTCAGTGGAAGACTCTCTTTGCAGGACACACAATGAGTGCCTTTATTCCCCCGACCGCGGAATCGCCTCCCGACTTGTGTATTTGAAGCGCCACCCCGACCACGGGATGACGAACAAGCGCGGACTAAGAGTAATGACAGCTTTCGAGGGATAAATATAGTTCCCGCCTTTCACCGCCATTGAATTATTCGCCGTCATGTCTCCGAGTTGGTGAAAAGGGCCACCGAATTGGAGGTCAGTAGCCTGATGAAAAGAAGAGGGTATGTAAAGCGAATACTGCCAGCCGAAGGCCCCTGTGACCAAGAAGAAGGCCACGTCGTCTCACTCAGTGTTCGGAATTGCCTCAACAGCAGCGCCACATGGCCAACCGCCATTACAGTACCAACTTCACGCCTTACCAGGTTACACCGAGGGTTACACATAGCAGCAAAAACTGTTCGTTTAAAAGTGAGTTTTTGAGATAACGGTGCCGAGTGTTCAAGAACTCTTATCTCGACTTGAAAACATCGAAAAGAGAGATCGCAGCAAGCGGTAGTATACGGCTGCCGGGTATACAGTACTTAAGCGATCAAGATAGGCCACGTGCGCCCTATCTTGACAGGTGTGATCAATCAATCAATCAATCAATCAATCAATCAATCAATCAATCAATCAATCAATCAATCAATCAATCAATCAATCAATCAATCAATCAATCAATCAATCAATCAATCAATGAACTTTTATTTCTCATTGAGAAATATGGGGGTAACGGGAAAAGAATCTCAACGCTCGGGTTGTGTCGAGGCGATAGACAGCAGGAAGGTCACTTCGCTTGCTCAAGCAATCACCTCTCCCTAAACAACATACAGCACTACATTTAGTTGATATCGCATTCATTGCTTAGCACTGTGACGAAACTGTGACTTTTTGAAATGATGTATTCGTAGCAAATATTGCTTTGAGTTGCATTATTCTTCGTAGTTGAGGGCAACCTGGAGAAAGCTGTGCTCGGCAGAGAGGATCACTCGCGAGAATCAACAATGCGAATGTTGTAAGCAAAGACCAAGAATTTATGCCATCTGTTTCACAGAATACCAAAAGTATCGTGTGAATGGTGTCTATTATTTTACAAAATATTGGTTTGTTTTTGTTTCCATAATTGCATTCCCAACGTGTTGCTTACGTTAGCGCGCTTATTAAAGAATCCTGAAAAAGAAACTAACAATACAGATTACTTGAGGTCAGCTCGCTAAACGTTTAAAGGAAAAGTACACCCGAAAGAAAGAAAAATGGCTTTCAGCAAATGCATGTAAACAGTACAGTTAGCGATTCTTCCTTTCAGAAGACAAAATGCAAGAGCACGAAGTGGGACCAGGGCTTCCTGGTATCGGGTATACAAGCTTTGTGGAATATCCTCCTGAAGGGCTTTTCATCTTTAGGGACCCGGAAATACGTAAAAGGGAGTGTGTGAAACAAGAAGCACGACAGAGTGCGGAGGAAAAAAAATGCGGTGTCGCAAAGTTATTGCGCTGGGATCATTTGAAAGCAATATAGAGAGCAAATGTTTCATGAGCGTTATTTAACTAATATTAAATGATCCGTTATATAGCAGAGCCAGGAAGAAACATGTGAAAATGCAAGAGTACTGATTATTATTATTATTATTATTATTATTATTATTATTATTATTATTATTATTATTATTATTATTATTATTATTATTATTATTATTATTAAGGAAAAACATATCTGGGCATCATTGTCATATCATAATTTCAGTTTTTTTTCAGCAATAACAAGAAAGCTTTCAAGCTGAATGAGTATGACGGCTCTGAAATTCGAGCTGAATAACAAACAGTTACACCGCTAGGTCGTTAACGACACACCATTTGTCTTCAGGAATAAAAAATGTGATTTTGATAGGACTGGAGAGGCTGACACTGTATGCGAGTATCCGGGTACTCAAATTAATCGAAGCTAATAAGTCAATCCGTATAGAGAGGGAAAGAAGTACAGAAAGGATGGCGAAGCTCGAAATAAGAAAGTGCTGCACCGATGGACCTTTCGTGTCGTGTCCATGCCATATCTTGTAGCATATACAGAGCGTATATCGCCCACGTTGTGTAATATGTAGTCCTGTTATAATGCAGGATATCTGTAATGCGTATACTTGGATTGCACTAACAATAGACGACGTTCGTGCTACGCGCAACCCGAGCGGAAAGCATTAGCCAAGTGCCGCGGATATCGCCCACGCATTAGCGAGTGATTGTATCGGAGCCGAAGGAAGGAACAGAAGCGAGCAATGCTATTTGCAGAAGAAGCTAGAACCCCGGCTGCGCAAACAAAGCCTCGGAATGACTCGCTATGGCAGCGATTCTTTTGCCGCGACCGTTTACAAGGCTGCTGCCCTAATCGCATTTCTCTCCAAAGCGCAGTTCTCTTGGAAACACTGCGCATCGATGCTCCCTCGCGTTGTTGCCGAAGAGGAGGATGGCTCGTCACTGAACGACTTTTTCGTGGTGGCACATATAGAAGCGCGCGCGGCTGCTCTGGTTGCCAGGCTCGCGCAACTCCCGTCGATCGCGATACGGATCCCCATCGAACGCGGAAGCTCTGAGCGTACGCAGGCGTCCCAGGCCGAGATTTAATTACGGGCGCGTGTTTAATTGCCCCTCCTCTGTTTGGGCAAAGAGAAACATGCCATTGCGAGGCGCGGCGGGATTTTTCCTGGACATATCTTGCGCGACGCTTCATTGGGTGCTCGCGCTCGTTTTAGCTGCGCGAGTATATTGCTTCCAAGCCAGAGCGGGACTTTGAGAGGGCGTGAGGAGAGTGGACGTCTAGTGATACAAATATACGAGAGGCCCTTTTGTGTACCAGAATATCGAGTCACGAGAAAGTGGGTCACGAAGCTATAAATAAATGAAAGTGATGCTCGTTGGCTCGCTCATCGCTTCGCTGTATTTACAATGTTACAAAGACAGAAGCCAGACCTCGCTGCCTGTTTCTCGAGCTAAGAACTAGTTGCGCTCTGAGCCACGGAAAAGCGAGTGACATTCTGAAAGCCCGAGCTGGCACGACGTAATCTATTGCTGAATCAGGAAGATGGCACGTTGCGGTGCACTCTTTTTCAAAAACTGATAAAGATATCAGCCAGATATTTGTATTATATTGTTCATTGCCCTGTGTCCTAATCACTGAACTAAAATTATTTTTTATGACAAAACGAAAATGAATAACCATTTTTCTTCCAGTACAATATTTTATACAAATTCTTGTATATTTTCTTAGCATTAAACAAGAACAATTGATCGTACAGCGTAAGTTTTTGTTCAGTATACTGCCACATAACCAATCAGTATGCTCAGAAAAAATTAGCGGGCTGCCTTTTTTATGCTAAAATAATTGCACCGACATGGCGAAAATTGTTATTTTGAGAAAACTGAGTTCACAGTTTATAACTTAGGTTCCACGGTCCTCACTCTGACAGCATTTTCTGACTTAATTATTCAGTTTTGGTTAACAAATTAAGCATTGTTGGCAAACAGCTTTTTCTCTCAGTCAATTAAAGAGGCAGGAACTTCACTCTAAAATACTGGACGTGCGAACACGGACACAAGAGAGAAGTCAAGACACCACAAACTTCTCTTTTGTGTCCGTGCTTGCACGCCCAGTATTTTAGAATGAATACTTATTAACTAGCTCAGCTCTCTGTTTTTCTAAAGAGAAACCCGGTGCATTTTCTATATTTTCCGTTCAAAGAAAGCAATGAAAAAGGCGTCCGTAAAAGGGAGCGTGTCGCGTGTCGCTGGTCGCTTTGATTTTAGACTGCTTTTACAAATTGATAAAAATTGCGCAAGATGAAGTGTGATACAGGAAAAGATGCAAAAAGCAATATACTTTGGTAACTACAAAAAATTCTTTTCTGTTTTCGAAGTTTTTCTTGCTCTCTCCCATTAAGTGTTGTTCAATAATGCAAATATTCTTCGGCACCGTGTCGTGAGCTTTTCAAACAGGCCAAAGTTTTGTACTTGCGCTGTTTACGGCTCTTAGCAGTAAACAGGCAATAAACGGGTAATCAAATGTCGCGGGTCTTCGGTTTGTCAGTTTATTTCCCCTTTCAGTATTTCAGGTCTAAGAGTCGCACACACTCGCAGAGAATATTAGGACCAGTAAGAAACTCGATAACCTGTTTCATCCCCCGCAAGAAGTGCCGATTCAAAAAGTGCCAGCCGGTCCGTAGTTTTCGTTAAGAATTAAAATACAGTGCGCAAGAAAAAAGCACGGATACGAAAAGAAAACACAGAGGACAAGCGCTGACTTGCCCTGTGTTAAGCAAACCATCGGTTGCACTATCTGACAGAGAGCTCTGTTTCTTAGAATGTGGGGGAGCGCGTTAGGCCATTTTGATTCTTAATGTCTTTTAGTGGTTCCCTGTCACTGCAATTTTTTCCTGTTCTTTTTTTTCCTGTTTTCTTTTTCTTTTTGGTACCGCAAACACTTATATATGACGCTGTCATGTCAATAAAAATTCAGTTGGCAGTCAGCGCTTGTCCTGCGTGTTTTCTTTCCGTCGCCGTGCTTTCTTGCGCTGTTTATTTTAAGTATGAACAACCAACTAGCCCTAGTCATCTACTTGATCATGTTTCACGTCGACGAAGTCCGCTTCTTTGTCGGCTTTGGTTGGGGGTTGCCTTCACGAAGGCATACACAACGCTAATTGGAGTGACCAACAGCCCGGCATGCGAGGTCTGCGGCACGGCGGAAGAAAACAATCCTTTGCTATGGCGCTGCCCTCGATTTGCCTCTGATAGACGAACACTCTGACGCGTTACGACGATTGGACGATCGGCCGCTCTCCGAGCAGATGCTGCTGGAGCACCGTCCCCATCGCTCGTCGTCTCACAAGTAAGTTAAAGCACTTTGTGCTTTTTGAGGACTACTGGCTTAAGCGAAAACCTTTGACTATTGTAGAGTGCTACCGCTACATCATGCAGCGCTCGCTCTACTCCGGCGCGTGCTCTAATTTGATGGGAAACCGCTAGAGGGCCACAACTGCGCACTTCCTCTCTCTTTAGACAGTCGCCAGTCAGTGCACTTCGATACTAGTAACACGAACGAAGAAGACAACGCGGAGGAACGGAGGGCTCGCAAGGCAGCAGCAGCGTGGGCTCGCCGTCAAGACCCTGCGCTTGAGAGCTCGCGAGGCCGCAGAGAGACGTCAGCGTCATGCGGACACCGAGGTACAAGCCCGCGAAGCCGAAACAGCACGGAAGCGGCGGCAAGAGAACCTCGAAGAGGTACGGGCGCGGGATGCAGCGGCCAAGCGACGAAAGTGGTCGCTACCTGAGGCTGGTGGCGCCGACGCGCACTTCAAGCGCAATTTCCTCAACCACACGTTCGGCCACCACTAGTGGTTCGACAACAACCTGACCAAAATCACTACAATAACAACGTGTCACGTCTTTATAGGGCAGTAGAGGCATTGTACGCCATATCCACGAAGTGAATGATGATTGAGGAGCTACAGTTGCCAACGTGTGTCGGACAACGTGTGTCGGACAACGTGTGTAACGTCTTCATTTGATGGTAGAGGACTTGTACGAAAAATTCACGGGTCTACCCGATCTTCTCCGAGCCAGCTCCTCAATCATCAGTCACTTCGTGGATATGGCGTCAATTTTTAACGCGATAGAGTTAAAGAGCTCGTTCCGCAGAAATTCCGGCATCGGTGTCGGCGTCGTTGGTTGTGAGCGAAAAATGATCTTGTGTAAAAAAAAGTCTTAGGTTCCAGTGAGAATCGAACCCAGGCAATCTGCGTGCAAGCAGCTATTCTACCACAGAGCCACTCCATTTTTCTTTTATTTGCGGTTGTACATCACACAAATGGGGACAACAGAATTATGTTACAAGACACCACAAACATGTAGGCACACATCTACCGTCAACGACTGGATAACCAACATTATGATTTAAAATTCCTTCATAGTAAGCAGGGCTTCTACCCTAGCCAACCATGAAGGAACGCATTCTTTTGTTTTTTCTACCTCAAGAAGCCGGGCCATATTTTCTTGAAAATACTGTCTTGGTATTCTATCCGGGTCACAGTAAAATCCAGCCATTCGTGAGCGCCATATACTGTGCAAGCCAGTCATCATGATTACATCAAAAGGTAGTCCGTCCTCATTGTCTATTGCTAAATACCGAATTCCATGAGGATCTAACAGAAATTGTTTTTTTATTGTCCTCTGCAACACGTCCCAAAAGTACACCCCCTCCCAACAGTGCAGAAAGACGTGGTCAATTGTTTCAGGTTGGTTACATATTAAGCAAACGGAGCCCCATGACATGTAGAAACCTCGCTCCTCTAAAAAGGTTTTTACCGGTAGTGTTCCTGTGTGCAATTTAAAGAAGAAAGATTTTGCATTTGGAGGTGCTTCTATTTTTTTTACTCGCTTAAGTACATTCTGACCCTTGCCAGCAGCAAATAGCGCTCTGTACATTGGGATGGGCAACACAAGGTCACGTACAGAGCCACTCCCTTTTTTTCGTTAATGTATGGGAAAAGCCATGAAATCTCGCCATCTGTAACAACATAATTCATCGCTTTAGAATTACACTCACATGCACATATGCACAAAACACACATAATTTCACATTCCATTGCTTCGAACTGCACTGAAATTAACTTTAATGCTTCACAAACATACGCGTCCTGTGTACAGGTGTCACAGTACGAGATGTAATATCGCAGTAAAACGGAGTAAAAGCGTATATTGCGATCAGGAGTCACACCATGTGAACTGCATAAAGAGTTGGTGGTTTAAACCCGGTCACCCATTACAAAAGGCACACACATTACGGCGCGTATTCCCTTACGAACACTAGTGGGTGCATCGCAACTTCGAAAAAGCATCACGCGCGTAATTGCTGCTGGTTTAAAACGTGACACCCATTGCAAAGGGCATACACATTAGTGCGCGCATTCTCTTACACAAACGTAGTGGGTACACTGTTGCCGTAAAAGTGCTGTTGAAGAGGGCGGAAACCTTTACCTTTACTATAGGTATGTCGATGATGATGACGAAAAACATTTAATATAAAAAAAAAAGCCGGCAGATCCCACGCATTGTGGGAATCGATGTAATGCGAAGCAGCCAGCAAAGAGCTGCATACATCGTCTTGCATGTCATTGAGGAAAATGCGTTTCATGGTTTTCGTGTTAACTCGTATTATTTATGTTCGTCACACAGTAACGTCGCGCAATACCAACTTCGGGGTCAATCAAGCTAGAGAAACGGCCGCCAGCGCACCATGAGCGTGGCACGTAAGTCATGCTGTACATGACATGTGTGTCACGACTTTCATGTTAACTCGTGTTATTTATGTTCGTCACACAGTCACGTCGCAAGATACCAATTTCGGTGTATATCAAGCTAGCGAAACGGCCGCCAGCGCACCATGAGCGTCGCACGTAGGTCATGCTGTACATGACATGCGTGTCATGATTTTCATGATAACTCGTATTATTTATGTTCGTCACACGGTCACATCGCAAGACACCAATTTTGGTGTATATCAAACAAGCGAAACGGCCGCCAGCGCACCATGAGCGTGGCACGTAAGTCATGCTGTACATGACATGCGTGTCATGATTTTCATGTTGACTCCTGTTATTTATATTCGTCACACAGTCACGTCGGAAGAGACCAATTTTGGTGTATATCAAGCTAACGAAACGGCCGCCAGCGCACCATGAGCGTGGCACGTAAGTGATGCCATACATGACATGCGTGTCATGATTTTCATGTTAACTCGTGTTATCATGTTCGTTACACACTCATGTCGCGCAAGACCAATTCCGGGGTAGATCAAGTTAGCGAAACGGCCGCCAACGTGCCATGAGCGTGGCACGTAAGTCATGCTGTACATGACATGCGTGTGATGATTTTCATGTTAACTCGTGTTATCATGTTCGTCACACAGTCACGTCGCGCAATACCAATTTCGGGGTAGATCAAGCTAGCGAAACGGCCGCCAGTGCTCCATGAGCGTGGCACGTAAGTCATGCTGTACATGATATGCGTGTCATGATTTTCATGTTAACTCGTGTTATTTATAGTCGTTACACAGTCACGTCGCAAGATACCAATTTTGGTGTATATAAAGCTAGCAAAACGGCCGCCAGCGCCCCATGAGCGTGGCACGTAAGTCATGCTGTACATGACATGCGTGTTATGATTTTCATGTTAACTAGTGTTGTTTATAGTCGTTACACAGTCACGTCGCAAGATACCAATTTTGGTGTATATAAAGCTAGCGAAACGGCGGCCAGCGCCCCATGAGCATGGCGCGTAAGTCATGCTGTACATGACATGCGTGTCATGATTTTCATGTTAATTCGTGTTATTTATGTTCTTTACACAGTCACGTCGCAAGATACGAATTTTGGTGTATATAAATCTAGCGAAACGGCCGCCAGCGCGCCATGAGCGTGGCACGTAAGTCATGCTGTACATGACATGCGTGTCATGATTTTCATGTTAACTCCTGTTATTTATGTTCGTCACACAATCACGTCACAAGATACCAATTTTGGTGTATATCAAGCTAGCGAAACGGCCGCCAGCGCACCATGAGCGTAGCATGTAAATCATGCTGTACATGACATGCGTGTCATGATTTTCATGTTATGACTTGTCATTTATGTTCGTCATACAGTCATGTTGCGCCATAGCAATTTTGGTGCACATTCGACTAACCAAGCGACCAGGAGAGCACAAAGTCGTAGGCGGCTAGATAGATAGATAGATAGATAGATAGATAGATAGATAGATAGATAGATAGATAGATAGATAGATAGATAGATAGATAGATAGATAGATAGATAGATAGATAGATAGATAGATAGATAGATAGATAGATACGCTCAAAGTCGCACAGGTTCGCTAAGAAATGCTTCGCATTTAAAAGAAAAAGAAAGAGTTTGGGGGCCAAAGCATGACCCCGCTACATGGTCGGCGTACCTAGTCCGGGACACCGCATGACGAGGCCCCGTTTCGCGCCCGTCGCACCAGAGCCCTTTGCGACTCCAGTGAGGAGCAGTTGAGCAGGGCAGTCTCCCATGCCACTCGTCGAGTGTGTGTGTGTGTGTGTGTGTGTGTGTGTGTGTGTGTGTGTGTGTGTGTGTGTGTGTGTGTGTGTGTGTGTGTGTGTGTGTGTGTGTGTGTGTGTGTGTGTGTGTGTGTGTGTGTGTGTGTGTGTGTGTGTGTGTGTGTGTGTGTGTGAGAGAGAGAGAGAGAGAGGCCGGGCGACTTAATATAACGACAAGCGAAACAGAGAACGATGAGGATGGGGCCGGATATCGCTATCGCATTCAACTCTTAAAGGCGAAGCTTAAGCGTCCCCCAATTTTTTCATCTTTTCTTTCCCCCTCTCTGTCATCTTTATACTCCCATTTACCATTCCCCCAGCGTAGGGTAGTCAACCAGGCATGTGCCTGGTTAACCTCCCTGCCTTCTTTCTTGTTTTCTTTTCTTCCTTTGGCTTATCTCGTTAACAAGAATCTGTACCCACTTATCGAGCCCATGGAAATTGCATGAACAGGAATGAAGACCTCAGACATGCTGGCCTATGCTCCAATAGGTAAAGCTATTTTCGTCAAAGGTTCCTTGTCATCCATCACACTTACTGGAGCCTCTACATTGCTTGAGAAATCGCTTCATCACTCTGAATGAAGCTTTCTAGTTTTATTAAGTGTTAATTTTTCATGGCGACGTTGGGTAATATAATTTCATTTCGGCTTTGAATCGACTAGAAACAAGTATATTAAATAATGAAATAAATAAATAAATAAATAAATAAATAAATAAATAAATAAATAAATAAATAAATAAATAAATAAATAAATAAATATGCTTGCATGCATATTTAAAAGACCAATCATCGTAATCACATGCCCTAAATGGCACTGCTATCCCCCTTGCTAGAGTTTTATTTTGCAAATGATGCGCACCGCAGGGACACCACGTGAGTTGAAACACCAACCCTTTAATTAAAACTAATTTAAAAAGGCACCTCGCCAAGGATGACGAGGCGCCTTTTGACAAACATAGGTCCACTTATCCATAGGTCCAGTCTGAGTCACATTACATCTGTTTAAAGAACTCTTATTACACATTGCACATTGTCTTTCACACAATGTTATTGCAGATTGTGTTTCATCTCCATCTGTCGGTTCCCATGCTTACATTAGAACTGACCATGACATGCTGACGTCATGGTCATTTAGGCACCACATGAAAAAAGAAATTCTAAAAAATTCCCGCCAAATGTGCATTCTCGGGCAGCATCCCGATAGAGTTTTCACGTCACGCGCCAGCATTAAGCCGAGCTGAGAATTACACCGTCAACCAAAGGTCTACCATGACTTTCGCGCTCTAAACATAGCGCAGTACAAAGTTTCTGCTTGCGGCCTTCCCTAAAGCTCGCGTGTCAAGTTGGGATGTCGAGCAATAAATAGTGTTATTACTATTTGCGTTCGTAAGTAATAGTATCTAAAATTTGAAACACTGAAATCTCTACCCGCTGCCAACGTTTAGACAACGATACCAGTATTAGAACAGCATGCATTCAAGCGTGTGCAAAGGAGCAGGAGGAGGAGGAGGAGAAGAAAAACGGAAAGACAGGGAGGTTAGCCAGTTCTCAGACCGGCTGGCTACCCTGTGCTGGGGAAAAGGGAAGGGGGAGTGAAAGATGATAGAAAAGAGATGTTACAAAAAGAAGAAAAAAAAAGAACAATAGTACGATAAACGACACTGCTTAAAGTCTGTCTATGAGACTAGTTTTGCGCAAAAAGCGCAATAACGCTTTCAAAGCTTTCTGTGCCGAAGAAGGTTTCGGCCAGTGTCCTAAGATCTTTTCCTCCGACAGTGGACGATTGCCAAGTCTATTTAACACTTTGGACAGTTCTTAATTTACTGGCTTTATCCAAAGGTACACGTAAAATTTATTCTTTTGCAAAATTTCTCGTTTGTCTGGCCGTCGCCGTCATTGTTGTTATAGCATTAGTACGTCTTGTTGTTAACGTCTAGGGATTGACGAAAACTCGCTTGGCGAGGAAAGAACACGGCTGAAAAAATTTTCACTCGACAACAGTTTTCAGTTGAAAGTGTACACCAGCGAACAAAGGTATACGGACCACCGAACCGCGAGGCAAAATCGCTGTCCTACGCCGTCTAGTGGCGAGCCATCTGCTCTCGAGAGCATTGCGTTGACAGAATAGCTGTCGATATGCTCTGGCGGAATTCGTCAGAAAAATGCTCTCGACAGCAGACGGCTAGCCACTAGAAAGCGAAGACGGCAAAGGTATACGAACGGCAATGGCCCGTATACTTTTGCTCACCACTGTACGTTTTCTTCAGCCTTGTTGCTGTTGTAAATGCAGAGCTACTGTCAAAATTATTAGGATGTTTTCCTTCCTACTTACAGCCCATCTTTCCGCAGCACCGCAGGCTCAGCAGATTTTCCGTGGAAAGGCCAAACGTAGAAAACAGGATTCCACTGAGCTGGCAAATGCGATTGCCGTTGAAACGCGTGTTGTCTTGCCAATTCTGTGCACCACTTTCGAAGCTGTTTCAATACACAAAAGTTAAAATTATTGCTCGCTAAAGCTATTTCAAAATTTTGGCTATCCTGTTATAAAATGCCAGACTTCAGTTTTGCATGCGATATCTAAAGACAGCTTAATCCTCCTGAAAGTGATAGCTTTTATTCACCAGCTTACTCGCAATTACCTGGATCGCCAATGAGGATAAACTTTTTTGCAGACCTATATTTTTTAGTTCATTGAAACCTTATTATCTCACTTTCTGAATATTCATTCATCTTCCATTTGAGGAATTTCCGTGTGACATAAGGCGTGCCAAGTATTTCGTTTGCGCCATGTAGCTAGCTATCTTCAGTGAAGTTCAGCCGGGAGATATGTTTTCTTTTGAAACCTCTTTTCTTTATTTATTTCGTGTTATCTGACGTCGGAATTTATGCAACGCATATAATATGATCACCGGTCGATGTGCAAGTAACTTTTCCGGGGCTGGATCTTTTTCAAGACGCTTTTCCGTTCTCCACGTCTCAACAAGACTCGTGCTTCAGCACATGGCACGCAATCTCTTCAAGGTATAAGGCGCCCGGGTGAGGGTTTCAATGCCGGAAGTTACCCGGAAACCTCGAAAGCCTGCAACCGAAGAAGCCGCACGCGCACGTACGCCATCGTACAGACAGTCGGCTTAGGACACTGTCAACAACATGTCGCCGTAAAGTGTACAAACAAAAACAAAGGAGGCTGCCGAAACATAAGAATCATCTTCAAGGCAACCCTAGAAAAAAAGTTCCAGAAAGTTAAAAGCAGTACTAGCGAAACACTTCAAGGAGAAAAATAGAATAATCCAGACACGACTGCTTAAAAAAAAAGGAAGTGCTGTTGCTGATCAAGACACCTTAACTATTTCGAGGCTATATTTATCTTGACTTGGTTTCCTTACAGTTATGGTAAGGAATGACTAAGGGCAATTATCTGAAATTGGGAGGGAATTAGAATAAACATTAAGTTTTGACAAAGAGCAATGAAGGCGTTGAGCAGAAATAGTATAACTGCAGCTACCCCTATTATTCAAAGGTTATTTAAAAATTTAATTTTTAAGTCTTAAAATATTAGGAAGAAAACTACATTGAAACAAAAATAAGTTCACCAGAACCCCAGCAAGTATGCCCATTGAAGATAATACCCAACCAGAGCTTTACATAGATACGCTCTAAAAGCGTTAAAACGCTTTTTAGAAGACCATGGCATTGCTGGTGATTATTAAGGAACAAGAAATTTATGCTTATAATATTTAAGTATGTCATACATGTTATATTCACTATTATATGACACGCATTATACGTGTGTGCTGAACCCTATGATGTGCCGACTGTTATGTTCACATCTGCGGATGCAGATGTGAACATAACAGTCGAACATAATTCGATTCAATGATGATCAGAGACATTATTTATTGCCTCTTGGATATTTTTTTTTACGTTGCGACGGTGTTGTTTGATATTCGTGTGTGAGTGTGTTTTTACTTATGTGTGCTCGAGTGCTTTATTTTCCATTTACTCCTGTTTGTTATTTCTCAAGTTGTATGCTCGATCTCCACTCAAGAGCTAAGTAGTAGCCGGCGCCTTATTTGTGCGCCAACGTGTCTTTTTACATAATATCAACAACAGAAAAAGACAGTACCCAAGAGAGTAAGCTCCCGCTGAAATGATCTTAGGAATAAAAAGAAAAGATGATTACTTTGTTCAAAGGGAACGCTTTCAAGACAGATTTTTGTTCTCAAGCTGAGGTGATATGTCTGTCATTTCTGCCGAATTTATTGCAACGGCTGTTATCCTCATCATTTGACGAGATCTGGCTCGCGAACGTGTACTGAGAGTCATTCCCGAAAACAAGTTCGAATTATGTGGTGACATTCAAGCATAAGCAATAAACGTTCGGAAAGCACTATTGCCCAAGGAAATGCTTTGGGGGGTTATTAAAGCGCGTTTTAGGCCTCAGTAGAAAGTGGAATAGAGAAGGCGAGCCATAGGATTCGGTGGCGTCAGGGTTGATGAATACCTTAAAACGCATGAAAGGCTAAACAACGGCTAAAGGATATACCGTAATACCCCTGTCGCACGGGGCAACTTAAGTGCACTTTGAGGGAGTGCACTTCACCGCTAGTGTCATTCGCACGCTGTCACACGGGAACGGTTAGTGACACTCGCTGCAAAGCACACTTGCCGGCAAGTGCGTTCGCCGAACTCACTTCACTGAGACAGAGCGTCTAGCCTCGGTAGCGCGAGAATAAATAAGTGACTATCCGAAGCCGAATTAGTAGCATTTTTTCAACTACCCTTTTCGTACCACACACACAAAAAAGACTACTCTGCTATTCTTGCTCTCAAGCAGTTTACAGCCACGACCGCCATGGGCATACCCAGCACAGGCCGTGCAATGGCCGCAGCCGCCGCGTTTTCACGTCAAGTTTATTTTCAGGGCTCTTTATAGCTGTAACATATTATTACTTAAGAAAGATTGCCTGAAATAAGAAATATCTGTTGTGCTGCTTAAGTACCCATTGCCGTTAATACAATTTCCAAAGTACACTTCCCTTTCTCGTGTAGCAGCGCGCTGCGAAAGTGACATTCTGGACGCATAAGTGCACTCGCTCAAAATGACACTAAATTTGCCAGCGTGACCGGTGTATAGCGTGAATATTATCGAGGTTCTGTGTAATCAGACAGCCCGTCTGAGAGAGTATTGGAGGAACGAGCATCGAATTCAGTGAACGTCGTAAAAGTGAAAAGTCCAGAAGTGGAAAACAATGAGTTAATCTTTTATAACTTCGTTCTGCCATTACTGAGGGGAGAATAAAGTTATACACGCGGTGCGCACAGAACATGCACAAAGCACACCGCAGCAATAAACAAACTGTGTATTTCAATGAGGGCAGTGTC
The DNA here is from genome assembly GCF_013339695.2 of Rhipicephalus sanguineus. NCBI lineage: Eukaryota > Metazoa > Arthropoda > Arachnida > Ixodida > Ixodidae > Rhipicephalus > Rhipicephalus sanguineus. The sequence continues at coordinate 26,317,262 of NC_051186.1, read as the reverse complement.
GCAAACAAAACTGGCCTTTACGCAGGACGGGATTACGACGATTCTAATAACAAAGTTTCTTTTTTCCCCCTCTGAGACCAGAAAACTCTCAACGTGCGCTGCTCTCATGACTTGAAAACCGCGGCTTTGCGCAACGACGATCCGGTGTTTGTGCCGCTAAGCACGATGTCGCATCTTTTTCAGGCTTTCTGCTCGGACTCGTCGCGTCACTTAGCCTCGCTCTCTACAAGGTATCGTGTTGAGCTTAAAAGCGGGCGTTGCACTCTCGCTGAGCTTGCCTTTACTTACAAAATCCAAGCCCTCATAGCGCTTTTGCAAACACAACGACACTTTCCAAAGCGAATTTCTCACGCTCACTGTCTCTATAAGGACGTGCAGCTTGCGTTCGAACAGACGAGTAAGAACGATCATGAACAAACGCGATCAAACAGGCGGGTACAAACAGGACACACAGAACAGGTGGGCGCAGCATTACAGTGCTGCTGTTTTTTCGCGGTGTTGGTTTTTGCTGTGTACTGACGTCCATTCCGTTTTTACGATTTTCAAGGAAATTGGACCCTCAAAGCTCGCGCACGAATCGCAGTGAGAGACACGTTTCGAAAGCGGCATGTGGAATACGCGTCACGAGGTACGTAGAAAAGAAAACAAAGCCTTAAAGAAAACAGTGATGTTGCAAACAATGCTGGACGGGAATGGGAAGGATGTGGTTTCGCAACGAAAGTTAGGATTCACCGTGATGGACTAAAAGGGATTGAAAGTGTGCGACGTCAATGTGACAACCCGCACCGCATTCGCAATGAAGCCTCGTCAATTAGCCCCCATTTCGGGGAACCGCGTAATTTATTGGCCGTTTTTTATGCCCGCACCTTCTTCTCGCCATTCTTCGCGTCAGGAGTGAAACAATGTTGCCTTTTCACGTCCTGGTGACAGCAAAAGTGCCGAGCGAGGTGACGTCACGAATACCGAGCGAAAGGAAAATCGTTCTGTAAGCGAAAATGCGAGTCGTCGTCGTCGCGTGCATATGCGCGAGCAGCCGCTTGGTGAATGCTAATTTCACGCTTCCCAGCTGAAAACGCGCTTGACTTTCGTTTTTTTTTTAACTTTCCAGAATCTCGTCGTATGAGGCCGCCTGCTTTTGCACCAATCGCGAATTACGTGCTCCACTCTCATTCCACACCCTGCGGGCAGCTCTCGCGTCTTCTGTTTAGATTTCAACACAAAGAAAGAAAACTGTTATTGAATTACGCCTTCAAACCATACCTGACATCTGCTGCAGCCGCCTCCCCTCGACCTTTAGTTCGCTCTCACAATTCGTATGCAAATTCTGCGGGCCGTGGCTGTTTCACGCGCACGTGCGCGTACCTCGTTATGCGGCTTTGTGATTTCGCTTGCGTCGTAGCGTTTGAAAACAAAGCGGATCGTTTGTTTTCCCAAGTGCTGTCGAAAGGTGGAAAACTTTGGGGGGTGGGGTGGGGGGGTGAAGGTGCTGAGTGGCGAAGGGTTCCAGCAATTTCAAACACGAGCACAAGAAAGGAAACGCACAGGACAACGCTGGACTTACAACTGAAGTTTATTAAAAAACGGTTTTCCCTAGGACACCACCACGCATGCGTAAAAAGCACCATCATGTCAACATACTATCTAGCACGCACCTCCACCCCCCTCTTTCTTTATCTTAACCGGACCTTAACACGTGTGCTACATGGGAAATTATAGATTCGCGAGGCAATGCAATTCTTTATCAGTTATCAGCACAGAAGGTTCACTGACACATAATTGAGCGCCCAACTTCCTGATGTGGAAAGTTTCGCATATTTCTCTTTCCAGTCTATTGCATTCCCTCCCCACAATCGAGACACTGTATGTCAGCGGCGCCATCTTTCCACCATGGCGGGCTGTCTCTCGCTGAAGTGTTCTGGCGGCACGGATGGATTGTTTTTCCGTTTTTCTTTGTATCGAGTGTCGAGGCGATGCAGTCAGTTGTTTTTAAAGTGCAGAGAGCAGGATGCATTGTTCTACCTCATGAACTATTCCAAAATGTCGTTAATACCATGCTGTATTCTGTGACGTGGTCTGGTTGCAATGAATACCTATGAGTCAACATTAAAAGTGCGCAAGTGTTGCTTGTGATTTACTGTTTCACAATGTTGGAAATAAGTTCACTCGGTGTAAATATTTTGCCAGCCAGCATTCACTCCTATATACATCTGAGTCAGCGGGAAACCTACGCACTACATCAAACAGCGGGAGGCAAGCAAAACAAAGCTTCAGTTTAAAGGGAAAGCAATGCTAACTACGCCGAGGAATGCATTTTGAAATCGATGTCTGTGGCTCTCATGGCTGTTCACGATAAATTATATATAGCGCTTTCATGTTGGCGCATACACATTCACTATTTAAAATGATGTCTTCTGCAATGTCGACGTCAGTTTTTGTTGTTTTTCATGACACTGAGAGATGGTCACTGGCTAACCAAAATAAGCTTAATGCACCTGTGAGTAGTCAGTCTTGGTAATAGTGTACATAAAATACACGTGTCTAATGTTTAATGTTCAATACCTCAAGCACCTCTACATCAATATGGAACGGTGTAGCGGCCCATCGACTGGTATTGAAGGAGTTCATGATTTGCATATTAACGACAGCACGCAGAAAGCGTACTCACTCAACCGTTTGGTTTCCAATGTAAATGTTGTGGTTATCTTTGATTTCCTGTTTTCATTTGCTGCCTCGCTCTTTACCCTGTGTACGCCAATCAGTGATACAGCAGCATGACTTGTGCGTAGGAAACTATATAACGAAGAATCATGCATCATTTCAAGAGACTCTCAACGAAAACTAACATATCAGTATCTATGAGTCCCCAAGCTATAGTCAAGCCTTACTCAAATACTGTCACTCCTGATATGCACATCACAGTCTCAAGCACTGGTATGGCTCTGTGGTAGAGCCCTTGACTGCCGCCGAAAGAGCCTGGGCTCAATTGCGGCTTTCTAGCATCCTTTGTCAGGTCTATCATTGATACTGTAGTTACGAGTGTTCTTTTTTTGTAGTCTAACTTGTTACGATGTATTGTTATTAATTTATATTTCTAATCAAAATGCGTTTCGTTGTTGCTGATAATCCGGTTTCTCCATCTTTTTTTATTTTCTTGATGTCTATTTGCCCTGTTGATAAGGCTGTTGTCTCATCACTGTATAAATCTGTTTTGACCTTTATTATGTGCACCACAGTTTGCCGTAAACACGTCGAAGTGCATGAGTGGGAGGCCGGAGCTAGTCCAGCTGCTTCTCAGATTTTTTTCTCCCAGCTTCCCTCATCTATCCATGGAAACTAAAGGACAGTTATTATTAAAGATATTTAACACTAGCCTAGCCGACCACAACGTCCCTCGGGACCAAGTCGACATCAGCTACAATATCCGCGCCCTCCTCGTCAAATATTATGGACCATCATATGCGTCTACTTGACTGACACATTTGTCCGCGTCCACACACCGAAAGCAAAAAGTTAGGATGACAAAAGGAATGTGAGAGACAGGATTTACAGCAGGCCGCCCAAGTATTTCAGACAAACGCAGCGCTTTGATGACTCACGAGAAGTGCACTTCATAAACAGCTGCGTTTTGATTAGTCATGTACATTGAAGAGGAAGCAAAAAAATGCAGACAGAAAACGCACTTGCGACAAAGGTAAGCTTCTAGGAAGCCTGCAGAAATGTTTTGCAGGGTGCGTCAGATCCAGGCGGCAGTGCGCACGCAGTGAAAGAGTGAAAGTGGAGCGACTGCCGATCATAATGACAGCAATGAAAACGAAGGTCATTAATGCACTGTGAATGTTGCACTGATGTGTTCTTATAAACGAGGCGGTCTTTAAGCAAGTGAGCGTAGACGTGGGGTTCCCTGATAAATCGAATGATACAAGCAGAAGTGCACTCTTGGGATGCCGCATTATAAGTTTATATGTTCGAGTAGATAGGAAATGAATCATATCTCGTTTAAGGCTAGCAGTAGCCTTTACTAACGACTACAGACCAGCTTCCTCATCGCCGGAACAAGTACAATTCCAGAATGTGAGTTGCAATTTTAACGCGATAGCTTTAAAGAGCTCGTTTCGCTAAAATTCCGGTGTCAGCGTCGGTGTTCCGTGTCTTTGGTTGTGAGCAAAATATCCGCGTTGTTTGTAAGCGAAAATTCGAGATATATGCAAATAAAGAAATAATAAAAATCTTCGGTTGGCAGGGTAATTGAACCCAGGACTTCTACGTGGCAAGCAGGTGTTCTACCACAGTCACGCCCGTGCTCGAAATGTTTTCGCGGAATAATCGTTGTATGAATGTCATGTAATTTGAGGAGTGACCTTAACACATGTAATATTGCGTGTCAGAAGTGTACAATCGCAAAATCGCACCAGTCGACAGACCACGTGAATTGCGCAGAGAGCAGTTGGTTTAAAGGCCCACCAATTACAAAGCACCCAGTCGTAACTAATCATCCTTGTCAGCAACAGCATCAACAACGCGTGCAGCTGCAAAGCTGCTCGTGTTGCCTTATGGACCCATAGTGGGTACTTGACAAAAGGAAGAACGATGCCTTAGTGGCCACTTATGTTGTAGAGGGCAACTGTCCTTGTATGCTAGCATAGCTTAAAGGGCCAATTTACACGCGCACAGATGCCTTGCGTCTCGGTTGAGGTGTCCAGTGTGAAGCGAAGCAGGCTAGCGATTGAGAAGGCGGTGCCAAAGGCGCCCAATTACGCTGTCGCATTCTGCTCTTAAAGGCGATGCTGAAGCGCCCTGCAAGTTTTTGTTCAGAGCTATCTTCCTAGATTCACTGCGCTTACAAGAGTCCTCAGTGCTGCGTTCGACAAGCTTGGCGACAATCTACTTAGGGAAAACAGAATTCTTAAGCCCTAATCAACAGCCTACGTAAGCGCTAGTTGTGCCAAAGGCCCATGCACATATAGGTCCCGTGCACAATTAAAAAAAAAACATTTTGCGCCAGGCGCATACGCCGTGACAGTTCGCAATCTTAGAACAAATGGTACGTTACGCTTGAAGAATTTCATGCACGTGACGCCATCACTATTATTGAGCGCGCAGTTTGCGGGTTTCTGATGTCGCTTTGCCGCAAATGTGCATATTCCTGGACAAATGTGCCTAATTTGTCTCTTCCACATGTTTCGCTATTGCTACTTGGCTCCGGTCGACAGAGTCGGCGCAATTAAGACAACGCTGCAGTAACTTCGCAAGGTGATTGCTCTCGCTAATGGTTGTGGCAATTAGGCGAAATCTGCGCCGTGGAATGCGAGCCGTAATTTCGTTCTGGTTATTGCATTAAGAAGAGCAAAAAAAGAAAAGATCCGTGCCCCGGCATCTTGCTTAATTTTCATTCACCAGTACGCATAAGTTAAGGAAACGAAAGACAAACAAAACTCGGCAAGCTGGAACTGCTTCAAGCCGCACGATAGCAAAAACAGCAGCGCATTACCGTAATAGTCCTTCATTTCTCAACATATTTGTTAATTGAAGGAAAACCACCCGGCTTAACTTTACACACTACCCTTATCATCCATTGAGCACACTGCATTCAAGCACAATCAAACGAAAATTGAGGAAAAAGAGTGGTCCAGAAAAGCGCAATATTCATGAGCCCCTACAGAATGGCTCGAATAGGATCAGAAGCTCATATTAGCGTTCAGATTTCTGCGATCTAATGCTTTTGCAAGAATGGTTTCCGTTAACACTCGCTATGATATAAGTGGGCAATTTACATGCGCTGTCATTGCGCCGTCGTTGAGTTTGGTCACCTGCAAATGTAAATATGTCCGACGTTTCCTAATTAAGATCGAACAGCGACAAGTAGAGGCGCTCCAGGAATAAAACGATCCATCCAGCTCCAATCCGCAAAAGCCATCGAAATAGCGAAACTGGTGCCCCCCTGCGTCAGGTCTTTCTATTGCCTACGTCGGGCGGCTTCTTCCTCGGTAGTACAAGCAGTCCCTTCCATTGAGGAAGAGCGAACTACCGAAGAACTGACAGCTCCTTTTATACTCCACCGAGCCTCCCACTGATCTACTTGCCGCTAACAGCCGCGTTCTGAAGAGCTTTCCGCCGGGCCTCACCCTCGTCCCTCTCAGCGTGCCTCTCGCTGATTCGCCCGTTCCGCCGAGCCTCACCGTCACTCCTCTTGGCGTACCTCCCATTGGTTCTCCCTATCCACCAAGTTTCACTCTCACGCCACTCGGGAAGTCACCGCCTTCCTCCTTTCCGCAAGGTCTTTCTGGGCACGGCACAGCCATCCCCTCTTCCTACCGAGAATCACTGCTGTCATGCCGCAAGGCCACGTGACCAGCGTTACAGTGCCGGCGCCGGCGAAGGTTCGACTAAGAACAGCTTCGCGGTTATAATAAGGTGGTCATTATCTATGCACTAGCCGCCTGGTTCTCCACTCAGCCGCCACTATCCTACGCTTGCGCGAACGGACATAGCACGTCCGGAGTGTACTTTTCCCGTCTTTAGAAAACCACGAGGTGCATATGTGCCCGCCTTGCATGCTTCCCTCTGATGAAACGAATCTGTCGCTCCATTCATATGTCTTGGTCAAGATTACAGCTCGCGGCTTCTTTCAATATTATAATTTCCACTTTGTAGTTACTTCGACCGGAATATAGGTATATATCCCTGCCGTACTTCCGGGATCTGTACGGCGTCTATAGGTCCGTTGTAGTAACTGAAATGGTTCCTAACAGTAACACGGGTAATTGGGCTAGTTGGCACTTGTTCATTATGACAGGACAAGGCGCGCACACAAACACGGACACTATAAGAAAAACGCAAACACTGGCGTTGAATCGCAACTACGATTCATTGGAAAGGAAAGCTTACATATTTTGCTTTCTCACTCTGCCCTGGGCGAGAGTAGTTGCGAGTCGGCGTTTGTGTTGTTTGCGTCTTTCTTCAAGTGTCCTTGTTTGTGTGTGCGCCTTATCCTGTCAAACTGGTTCGTAACAGTTCTTTAAAGGTAGTGTTAGAATCTTGTTTTCACAATATTATGAAGCATTCTGTAATTTAGTTCGAGCAATGCCGATTAATTTGAGCAGAAAGGTTTGGGCTCCTTGTTAGGGAAATGGTAAAATCAACTGTTAACAACTCGTTCAGCAACTTTTAAAAATCCTGTTACAACTGATATAACCGATGCTTACGTTCACAACGCAACATCAAAAATGGTGATTAGCGAAATGTCCAGACGTTCACATGTTGAAGCATATGTGCGCAGGAGGATTAATAATAATGCCAGTGATTCTGCTAAGAAATTGTGTAACAATGGCATCGGCGCCAAGTATACGACTGTTACAGAGTCAGCCAGTAATGCTAACAATATCAGTTGCACTACAGGGCTTTAGGAAAAGAAAATATGAAGAAAATATGAAAAGAATATGAAGTTTGGAAGAACTTGTTGGTGGTTTATTTGGGTCATCTTAGTCGACATTGTTCAACTGCGCCTATGTACGACCACAAACAGACATGAGCCAGGGACAGGTGCAATCTGCGTCTGTCCTCGTCTAATATTCCTCTGTGGTCGTACATACGCGCAGATAAATGTTTCCTTATGGTCATATCTCTGCGAACGCCGCAATGATGATGTGAACGCGCAGCTCGCACGCCTGAGGCCACGTGGTGTGCTAGTGGTCACGTGACTTCTGTACGATTTCGAGTCGACGCCGGCTGTTCGCTCAATATCATGTTCGTCTGAGACATATAAGGCTTTCGCTTTATCATAGAGCAATTTATTGAGAGTTCTTGGCAATATTACTAACACACAACTAAAATTTCTTCTTCATCTGCGCTCCGTAGTACATACGGTAACATAGAGTTTCCTACAATACTTACTGGAGGGAACTCTGGCCCTAGTGTCTATGGGAGCTGCAACGCATGGCGCTTCTGCCAGCATGGGAATAATGGGTAGTACACGGATTTGTCTAAACTTCGTTCTTTCGGCTCCGTTTGGCTCCGCGTCGGCTGCGTTCGCTTTGTCGCAAAACGAAGTTCAGCAAAAGTCAGCAGTTACACTTCACCACTTTAACTTTTTTAGGCTCACCAATTCAAATCTGGTCACAAGGTTCACACCGATCCATTCTTTTGTCCGAAAGAAAACCAAACACAGCAATAAATAAATCCACAAGCGCGTTCGAAGTCCGCAAATACGAAGACTAGGCAAATCCGTGTACTACCCATCATTCCCATCATGGCTTAGCGATCGCAGCACCACAGTCCCCTCTAGTTAATTTTAGGAAACTCTACGGTACATAAGGCTTCACATGGCTTACACGTACTAACAAGTCCTTGCTAGTAGTTCACTCCCGACATACTTATAAATCTTTCCTGAGCATTTCCTTACTCTCGAATTTATGACTGCACAGAGATCTGGGTTTTCACTTGTAAAACTCATTCGTGACCCATGCTCAGTTTTCGAAAAAGAGTTATTGAAGCGTATCACCCCACAAAAAGCATTAAAAGTGAACATTTATCAAACTCCTCGTTTACCAAGGCAGAGCGAATCGATCAATTTCAGCAAGAGGCTTTCGAAAGTCGTGTAAACGTTGTCATGAAAAATATTCCATAAGCAACGTCAGACATCACCGTGAAGTAGACTGAACTTTACCGCTTAGTCGTGCAACCTTTGTCACATTGTGGAGTATCAAAACTAGGAGCACATTTGCGCATCGCCTTCAAGAGTAGAACGCGATAGCGTAATTGGGCCCTGTTAGCATCGCCTTCTCACTCGCTTGCCAGACTTTGCTTCTCGATAGGGACCTTAACTGTGCGGCGAGGAAGGGGACGTCTTTTAGCGTAACACTGACCCTGTTAAACTATCCTAGAAGGCCTAGTGCAAGTAAAGTTGCGAAGTGCCTACTACGCCACAATTGCTCGCATTGCGAATTAGCAAAGTACTTTCCTAAGCGTCCGTAAGATAATACGAGCACCTACGTAGCTTCGCACTTTGTTGATGCTGTTGTTGTTGCTGATGATGATTAATTATGTCTGAGCGCTTTGTAATGAAGGAGCCTTTAAAGCACCTCGTTGCACGGTTTACATGGTGTGACGCCTTGGTGCGATTCTGTGATAGAACACGTGAGTGTTGCGCAGAATGCCTGGGTTCGATTCCCACTCGAACCGTAGATTTTTATTATGTATTTATTGGCAGTTATCTCGATTATTCGCTCACGGATAATGGCGATTTTTCGCTCACAAACATCGATGCCCACACCGGCATTTCTGCGAAGCAAGTTCTTTAACACTGTCGCGTTAATATTCGCCAATATTCGGGTTGTACGAGTGGTCTAAACCAGTCATGTAAAGAGGTGTACTGTCGGTACTCCCTGAATAGTCGACTCAGAAGAGAGAAACTTGGAGGACCTCGCCTTGAAGAGTAGAACGGGATAGCGTAATCGGGCCCCGTGCCCATTGCCTTCTCAAGTGCTATAGCCTCGCTTCAGTTCTTGGTGCATGCGTCAACCATGCTATAAGGAAACTATCCTAGAATGCCTACTGCAACGGTACAGTTGTTAAGTGCCCACTACGCCATAATTCTTTCTGTTGCGAATCAGCGAAGGGCCCACTACGCGTCCGGAAGACAACTCGTCAACCTGCGCTGCAGATCACTTTGTTGATGATATTGCTGCTGACGATGATTAAATATGTCTGCGCACTTTGTAATGCTTGGGCCTTTGAAACACCAACCCGTTGCGCAATTCAGATGTTTAGACGCCTGGCGCGATTCTACGCTTCTGCCTCGCAATATTACATGCGTTAAGGAGACTTCTTCCACTACATGACATTCAATAGAGTTTTTTAGAAGAAGTTTGAAGGAATAGTGTGGCTCTGTGTTAGAACACCTACTTGCCACGTGGATGGCCTGCTCTCGATTCTCACTCAAACCGAAGATTTTTTGTTGCTTATTTCATACGCATCTTTCTCGATTTTTCGGTCATGGACAAGAGGATTTTTCGCTCACAACTAACGACGCCGATGCCCACACCGGAATTTCTTCGAAACGAGCTTTTGAACGCTATCGCTTTAAAAAGTAAAAAACATGGCTTTCCTCTTCCAGTCGTGTTAGGCATATTCACAGGGGGCCGTGTCACATCTTTTTTGCTCTGTGGATGTTCGTAACGACGCGAAAACAAGATTGTTATAAAATTGCCTATAATTTAGCGTATTTATTAGAACACCCAAGAACCTGAATTTGCTATCCTAGCGAAGCAGAAATCAAGCCGTCTAGCAGTCACTATATTTTCAAACCACTCAAACTCAAACGTCTATGAAGTTATTTGTAAATAGCTGTGTACATGAAATGTCTGCTCTTTCATAAACGAGTAGAAGTTTCCGCTATTTCGGTACGCCATTGTAAAACTTTTCCTCACAGATATCGAGTATACGTAATTATCCAGATAAAGGGCAGTAAGGCATAAAAAAGGTCACCACGCAGATGTTTGTGCAGTACACCGACATTGACATCTACAACGCAACATCAGGAATATTGTCACCCCTAAATTCACTCTCTAAGTGTATGGACATATCGTCCCCACTTAAGTCACTTCGGAATTGAGATACGTCCTTACCCTAGTCAGATATATGCAGCAGGCCCGTAGCCAGAAATTTTTTTCCGGGGGAGGGGGCGGGGGGCACTTGCTGAGAGCCTTGACTATTTGAGAAAAGCGCATTTTCATGATTTGTTTTCTATAAAACACCATGTGTCATCAAAGTTTTTTTTTTCGGGGGGGGGGGGAGGGGAGGGCTTGCCCCCCCCCCCCCCCTGGCTATGGGCCTGATATGCAGTACTACAGAAGCGCATGTAAACAACCTATCTGTGAAGCCACGCGCACACCACTGAGACTTGCAGTGAATGAATCATCATTGTTTCGCCTTCAGTGAACGTTAAGGTGACAATTGCCGCATGAGTTCACCGCACCGTGAATCGAGGTGCACTGTGAGTTCCTAGAACTTGAATTTTGCGGAAGAAACATTTTTACTTTTCAGGAACATGGCTTTTTGATGGAACAGAGAAAGATACCCAGTACAAATACGAAAGATGGAAAGCGTCGCATGCGAGTCTTCCGCACCGTAGAATCATGTTCCACAATTCTTCTAGGCAGCTATTTCATTTTACCCGCTTGAATTTCAAGAAGCAGCGCGCACGCGCGCTCTCTAAAACCAGTACTTATTTACGTATTTACTTATTCACTCTACTTATTTATTTGTTTATTTCCCAAAACGTATTCAATCGTTCGCCAGAAAGCAGGCATTCGTCCAAAGTATGCATACCAACTTGCCCATGTCAAGCTATTGTTGGAACAGATTGATTTTACGTTGGGCCCCCTTTTTTTTCAGGTACACCCAAGTTCCGTAACAACGGGAAATTGCTGCCTTCTCTCGAGCGGAAGCTGAACAAAGCATTAAAAAAACGGAAATACATAGAAACCAGGAAATGCAAGAACAGCTCGCAGTGTCTCAGTGTCGTGGTAGCAGCAACCGCGGTGCGTTAAATAATGCCTCATGTGCATATTCTCTCAGTGCCAATAATGTCCTTCCTTTTTGCATTTTAGTTTCCTTTCTTTCTTTCTCCGTGTGCGCTTTCTTTTTCCACTAGACTGCCGCGAAAGCACGCCTGCGACGCAACCTGTGGGAGAGCATCTGTTTCGTTTACGCAACCTATCGTCGTCCTCTTCTTTTATGTCATCTGCAGGTATCAACGGCAACAGAACGAATGATTCTCGCTGCCAGATGTTTATATTGTTACGGTGTTTCGTTCTTTTGCTTGTTCTATTATCTTAGGCTGCTGCAGGTTACGCTCAAACGAAGGCTTAGCTTAAATGGCGTGATGACGAGAAGGGAGTACAAATGCAGACGATCGTTTGTTTTCATTTAATGCTTGCTGTTTGCTTCACACTAATTTCTTAGAAGGTTTACTTAACCTACTAGAGCACGGTATTTGCGACATTTACAACGGACACCAAAGGGCGAGGTCCGGCTGGGCAGTTTTTGATAGTGAGGATAAGAACCAAAATATAAAGAAATGGTAAAGACGCATAAGCTGCGTAATTTTTAGTGAACCTACGTCGCAGATAAGAAGCATTATCGTTAGAAGTCGCACGGTATATGCAAGGGGTCTCAAACAAGGTTCCTGCGGGTAGCATGCGGCCCGCGAAAATTCAGCTAGCGGATTTCTGAATTGGCGTCCAGCTTTCAGCCATGCTGCAGATCAGTATCGATGTTTCTTGAATCTTGACAACAAATTCCCTTCAAAAATGACCTATATATAAGATATGGGAATTGCTGCTTTCAAATGGCAACATCCGTTGAGATTTCAACCGGTTCCTCCTTTACTTTGAGGCAGTCCATTGACGAAGCGTCATGTGACCCGAGGCGATACCGGCACATGGGGACCGCGGCTGCGTAGGAGTCTGCAGCGTGAGGTTTGGGGCAGCGCGAGCAAATTAACGTGTTCTGACACACAGCGCTCCCGTGTCCAAACCTCGCACATTTGTGGCATTGGCGATGCCTTGGAAAAAAAGTAGACAAAATGTGTTTCTCCGGGTTTGCTGCTGGCGAGTTGGGATGCCACAAGGAAGCAGCTCTTAGACATGAAGGCCACGGTTAGGGAGGCCATCGTTCAAGTGAAGATCCTTGAAGCTTGTCAGCTTTCGTTGTGTAAATATCTTGAACTAATACTCGAACACAGCACGTCGTCCTAAATGTTCGCTGTAGTTCTTGTTCGTTTATTGCTAAAGCTAAAGCGTCGAGTTCCGAGAAATCCGGATGAAAGAGGCAAATGTGGACATTCTTTGTTCGGTTATCTCTCAACAGTGTATACTTTAAGCTGAATGCTAAGATAGGTTGGATGTTTCTGAGCTAGGCGCATATTACAAAAATAAAGTACGCAGAAGGGTGGTACAGCAGTGGGGCTGTGTTGGGATGCCAACATACGGTGCAAAGATGATGTCAGATGTTCAAGGGATATGACAGGTCTGAACATTCCTCGCTCGATCGGTTCTTCAGCTATCCGGTCAACTTGAACACTCGACGTTTCGGACGTCGCAAATTTGACGTAGAAAAGTCTTGACATTTGCTTTCAAACGCCAAACTCTCTCAGAATGTCGAGGCAGCATTGAAATGCTTCGCTCCGACATAGATAGGAGGACGCGTGACGTCCTGGTGTCATCGGACGCCAAATCTATACATGCGCGTGGAAAGGAACGCACGATTCGGGACAAAAATGAAGGAAGGAAAACGACAATGCATATACCGAGCGATGGTTGCGAAACAAAGCGTAAACGCATCGGAATACTAATGATAGAAGTGCGTTATAGCGAAAGTGAAAAATGCCAAATCGACCTTCCCAACTCGCCCGCGTTCTTGCTTCGCTGCATTTCATCCCAACAACGTCGCCGATGCTCCCACGGGCGGTTCGTTTTGTTCCCCGCTTGCGGGGCATGCATTACGCTTATTGAGTGCGCAGGCCTGCCACCACCGTGGCATCCGCGTCGCTTGCGGGGCCAAACGTGAATGGCGATTATTAGACACGGCGCTGGCAGCCTGAAATTGGGCTCCGGGGAGCCGAACGTCCGTCCCAAGCACACCGTTCTCGCGTCTCTCCGGGTTTGCTGCTGGCGAGTTGGGAAGTGACAACGAAACAGCGCTTTGTCATGAAGGCCGGGATTGGGAGAGACGTGAGCGCATCGGGAGGGGCGCTGTGACATGCGCGGACCAGAAGCAAACGCAATACTGTCTAAGCTTAGAAATGAGCGATGACACCACGCAGCAGCTGTCGGAGCTAGACATGTCGCTGAAGAGCTAGTGACACGACTGCTTTCAGGAGAAACGATGATACGAATGTAACGATAATCAAATCGGTGATGAGGGTACGTCGGTGCTTTTGGAACTGTTATGCATAAAGCACTTTCCATTTGGCGTAATGAAGGGTGTAGCGCACCCACGTCTACGTTAGCAAGAAGCGATTTGGGAGGACTTCAGAGCACGCTAAAAATCTGGCTCAGTTAAAATATTGACGTCGTCATCATTTATTTATTTATTGGTACTGCAGGCCAGTATGCTGGCCCATGCAAGAGCGGCAGTACAATGACAAAATAATGACAAGACAATGCATGAAGAAAAAAATAAAAATAAAATATAAACATTACAAGAAAATGATGCAGCCTATTGCCATATTGCAGAAGACGAACTGCTTGCTTAGCACAATAGACGAAATGACACTTTTGTGAAGAACTCTGTGCAAATAACAGCAGGAAACTGAAACGTTACCACAAAATACAAGAAGAAATGAAAATAAACGCACAGATGGAATCAAACTTTCATGGAAAAAATAAAAACGCTCTCCAACAATAGCAGGGCACTGAGCACAGCAACGAATTCAGATTAAAGTGAGAACTAAAATTTCAAGCACTGCTCAAATTTACGCTGGATTTTGGGAAAAACGGTTCTGCAACACTTTTCTGAAGTTCCTTGACTGTACGACATGAAGTGGAAGGGAATTCCATCGGGTTAAGTTGCACGAAAAAAAAGAACTGTTCATGTGAGATTTAGTCTTGGGAAATATTGGCGTAAGGAAAAAGTTGTGTTTATGTCTAGTTCTTGTTTTTAGAGGTCTTACATAGTGGGGCAATTGAAGCCCAGTTTCCCCTTTTATAATGCAGCGTAAGAACTGCAGACGACTAAGTTTACGCCGATGTTGCAGTGAACGTGTTTTAATGGTGAGCATTAGTAATGATGGGGAATGTTCTCTTTTGTATTTTCCAAAGATAAATCTAACGGCCTTCCTTTGCACACGCTCCAAATTCATAATGTCCTCCTTGGTGTGGGGATCCCATGTGTTTATCGTGTTTATTCTGGCTCTATTTCAATATTAATAATGCCGTGAGTGTTGTCACTGTATTACGCACACAAGAAAAACATTACCATTTCGTGATTACTGAATAATATTGCTGAAGTTTTTAATTAAGGTGAAAGCCTTCGATGCCTCCTCAAACGCCAAAATTGACCGTCGGTGGCGTAGGTGTTCCGCGGCGCCGCTGTCAACACGAGCTGGTAGAGAATCAGCACGTGATGATGTCACAGATCGCCAAAATGTGTGACATCATAATGACTATGACGTCACGTAATGTGACGTCACATAGTGGCGTGATCACATGACATCGTCGTTTCGTCAAAGGTGGGCCGATCACAGAGGCTCACCAATGTTTCTGATCCTGGAGTCAGCGCAAAACCATGGTAGGTGCAAAAAGCTTTCGGGATGGTGGCATTAATGCATCGAATGAGAAGAAAAAGGAGGCTTTCGCCTTCGAGCCGTCTTAAGTGAGTACATAAGGGACCTGTGCGTTTTTATTTGCGCTTTTAACGAGACACGCAATTTCTTGAGGTGTCCTGACTGTAATTAATGTCTGTATACAAGGCACATTTAAGCAGCCATCACTGTGATGAGGAATATCAAGGTGTTTTTGCAAAGGTTTTTCTAAGAAATGTAAGATAAAGGACGCAGGTGAGGCACGAAGGCCCTTAGTTAACGTTCGCGCATATCACTAATTGTGCACATTTTATTTTTCAAACAGGAATTTGCAAAATACTTTCGAGCCTTACCATGTTTCGAATGTGTTATTGTCACAGCACCTACCAGAAATACCGATATGAGCTTTGTAATACAAAAAAAGAAATCGCATACTGCGTTTCTGCAACAATGAACACACATGAGAAATATAATCGGCTGGAACAAAAATCTAGCCGCATTTATACTTTCGTTTCTTTAAGAGCGCGAAATATATTGTCAAAAAAGTTATCTTTCTTTTTTACGTTGCGTGTTTATGTCTTCTTGCGCCCTCTGCCAACAAACGAAAGACTGGACATACACACGGTGACTGCGAACGATGTCTCCGTCCTGTTTTTAATCTGTTGGAACACAGCGCAAGAGGAGGACCCCGTGAACGGCCACCAACTAGCCCAATTCAACGCTCTTTTCATTGTTGTATTATGCACTGCAGTTTGTTTATTCAGCTACACTACGCAGTGTAATTGTGTGATATAGGAACTCGCTTTTAATTGGGGCTTGCCATGGCGTGCCTTACGATGCGACAGCTGCTGCCGTGTAATGGCCACCCGGGCACTCTACACACGCTTTTACAGCTTCTTGGCTAGCAGAGCTTCCAGCTTATGGCAGTTTATCCCAGCTTATTTCAACGGTTTGTGCGTTCATTCGGGTTCGCATTCAGCTTCAAGTTCATTTGCATTCTGGTTGTTGCACGAACTAGCTGGTGCAACACGAGGATTTCAACAGCACAAATGACAGCACCTGCCCCCCACCATATAGCATTACGCGTAGCTCAGGTAAAAGACTATTTTTGCAAGATCTTTAAAGATAAGTGAAACCACGCTTAAGCGGCTTCTCTGTATCAGTATTATAGCGCGAATGACTCATTAAACATTCATTAAACATAAACTCGGCGCTGTCGTGTGTTTTGTCGAGTCCTTAGCACTTTGTACACATTTATTTGCGTGTTTACGAGTACTCATCATGAACTGCACGGCAGCATTACTGTCGCGCGAATGATTGACGTTCGTGCTAGCTGTTTGATAGGAACGCGACCAAGTCACGTATATTCAATAGCATCAATCCTCGCTAGCACTAACGCATTTCAACACAGTTTCTTCCCGCGCACGGTCACCGACTGGAAATAAATAAATAAATAAATAAATAAATAAATAAATAAATAAATAAATAAATAAATAAATAAATAAATAAATAAATAAATAAATAAGCTCCTTAGCGTGTTTTTAGCGCCAGAAGCAGGTGAATGGAAGCAATAATCAAAGCGAGGCAAGAAGTGAGACGTGAATGTTAGATGCGAATTGAGCCCAGCAGTGTGAAGAAACACGCCAGGGCAGTCACGCAGTATGCTTCCCGATGAAGGTAGGAAGTTTGCTGGGCACGCTGACACGCTGCACTCACGTCAGTACGGGTCGAAGAAATCCGATCTCGATCACCTCTCTATTCTCAAACACACACAAGATGGTTGATTTTTGTTTTCATTTTCAGTTATTGGAAAACGAGTGAGCCGCACTGCACTGGAAAACTTGAATGTTCGTGTACCCGCTTCTCATGACAAGCAATGCAGATGCGGACACACGAAGGCAATGAACCAGCGATAAGGTAATCGTTGTCGAACAAGTCTCCCTTTTCATCGTCGGGAGTTATCACCATTTTACACGTTGACACAACTTACACGTACATCAGGACGTACATACTCGCGACCATAAGCGCGCCATCTGGACATTGAGAGTCCACTGCTTCCAATATTCTTCTAGGACTTCTTGCATGACTACGTTTGATATATTCACAAATGCGACAGATGCCGTTTCCGACTTTAGCCTCCGGTGTTGACGGTTCTCTTTCCTTAAAATGTCCTTGCTGAGCGATTATTTTTTACGAAATTTTCGACGCAAGAAAGTTTCGACCACACAGTTCGGTTAGCAACGGAACAAGCACTAAATATTCTTTTGTCTGCTACCGGCCAGGAATATGGATGGCCGTTTGTGGATTTATGTTAACAGTTACGTTTCCACAAAAGGCAGCGACGATTTTCAAAGATCAGCCGTTAGCATTATATGGAATTGTTCAGTTTTCTATGCTGCTGCGTTGTGCTAGCCAGGCTTTTATTTATTTTTTTATTCAAAATACCCCTAAAGGCCCTCAATGAGGGTATTACATAGGGGGACATTTTACAATAAATTGTGAAAAATAACAGAGTAAGAAAAACAGTAAAAAGTACAATCTTGACAATTGGCTGGTATACATAGTCAGAAAACAACAACAACAACGAAGATGAAGTAAGTGCAAACTACAACATACTGAAGTAACTAGAAACAAATGGTAAAAAAAAGGAAAAGGTGCAAGCACAGTAGGCAGTTACTGAATGCCTACGCAAACAGAGTACATGAAATACACAATACAGAAGGAATACCGCTACAATATGCGAAATGAAAAAGGAAAAAGGTGAAAAGAAATGAATTAGGTAGGACACCACGTTTAGGCAATACGCTCAGTGCGTAGAAGATCTTGAAATTTTGTTATGTTTTTTTCGGTAGCTACGTGCGATGATAAATGGTTCCATTCAATGATAGTGCGTGGTATGAATGAATTAGCGAAACGATGAGTGTGACACATGGGTCGTTTGACTTTGTACTGGTGATCGCGGCGAGGAAAAACGACTGCAGGGGGCTGAAAGAAATCGTCAGAAAGAATTGAATGATGGTATAGCTTGTGAAAAAGCGAAAGGCGAGCTGCTTGGCGACGATGAGATAAGGGTTCAAGTTCGGCGCGATCTCTTAGTGCAGTGATGCTTGAATGACGTGAGTAATCTGAAAAAATAAAACGCACAGCACGGTTTTGCAAGGATTCAATATTCTGGATAAGATAGGCTTGAACTGGGTCCCAAATAGCTGAAGCGTATTCGATTTTTGGTCGAACGAGTGTTAAATAGGCGAGCTTACGTATATAGGGAGGGGCATTTTTTAGAGAATGTTTGATAAGACCGAGTGAACGATTAGCTGAAGCAAGGATGACGTCAATGTGATAATGCCACGTGAGATCTGATTGAAAGTGAACACCAAGGTATTTATAACTAGAACTAAGTGTTAATTCGGCATTATTTAAAACGTAAGATGTTGGTATGCGGGCATTACGTAGGGTAAATGACATTAACTTTGTTTTGGATTCATTCAGGGTCATTAACCATGAAGTGCACCAAGTATTAATATTGACAAGGTCGGATTGAAGGAGGTCACGATCGGCATTACTGGATATGTTACGGTATAGTACACAATCATCGGCGAATAGTCTAATACGGGACGACACACAATTAGGCAGGTCATTAATATAGATTAGGAAAAGCAACGGACCTAAAACACTACCCTGAGGGACACCTGATGTTACGTTCACATAATTAGAATGCGAGTTATTAACGACTGTGTACTGTGTTCTGTGCGAAAGGAATTTTTTAATCCATGCAATAACATTGGGGTTGCTCGGATTTTTATTCGGGCATATTGTCACGTGATCGTGACGTCGACGAAGACAGCAGTCAGCACGTCCGAGATGAAACTGTTTATTTGGCCGAACTTGTGGCCAGGAAACTGAAAGTCAAACTACAGCAATCAACTGATAGCGGCGAACAGAGCGTCGACCGTCGATCAACTGACAAGCGTTCAAGCGCGTCGGCTTTTATACAGGCGCCATCGAACTTTCCAGCAATATCGCTGGTGGCGGCGTTATCTCTCGACAAAGTTGGAACATTCGCGTGCGGGGCGCAATCTTAACAAAACGATCTACTACAATCGGGAAGCTTCTCGAACACTGCTTCGCGGACAGCGTCGAGCGTTGATAACCGTCCCTGCCGGTCAAACCCGAATACATCAAAACAAGACAAGAAGTGGGCGTGGCATTGTGAAAGAACATAGAAGAGAAAAAAAAGCAAGTGCATACACAAATAAATTACAATAACAAAGGGAAAAAATAGAGTCCCCAGGTTCGCTGACGCGCAAAAAACGGCTTAAGGCGCACGACATCGACGACTTCAGGTCGTGAGCGGCGCCGCTGGGAGATCGTAATGCCGTCCGGGATGACCTCGTAGTCAAGAGCGCCGAGGCGTCGAAGAACCTTGTATGGCCCGAAGTATCGCCGAAGGAGTTTTTCGCTAAGCCCACGTCAGCGTATCGGCGTCCAGACCCAAACACGGTCGCGGGGATTCCACGAAACGTCGTCGAAGATTGTAGCGACGGCTGTCCGTGTGCTGCTGGGTATTGATGCGCAGGCGGGCGAGCTGTCGAGATTCTTCGGCACGTTGTAAGTAAGCGGCGGCGTCGAGATTTTAAAGACAATAGTCTTTCTTGGGGAACTTAACCGCTGAAATTTTGGTCTGTCTTTGTGTTTGTCGGCACGTCGCCCGATTCAGCCACCCGGCCAAAGTTGAACCACTTGCTTACCGGCCACCCATCTTGAACTGGTACGGCTGTTCATACCTGTGAACGTTGTCGATCAAAAAGTAAATATTACGCATATCTGAGGCGCAACACCATTAGATATGTATTAGGTGGTTTGTTCCTTTAATAGAAAATACGTAGATACGCAATTTTAAAGACCCTAGTTTCTTAAGCTGCGCTGAAAATGCGACTGCGCTGAAACTTGTCTTCCTCCGTTCTCTCTGCACAAGCTCATGTTGTGTTTCGGTTTCGGTTGCAGTATTGCATTGTACGAATGACAGGGGGCGCCGCTCTGGCATTCCTGTTTTACCCAAGCGACGTGTATATAAGAGAGTTTGTGGAGAGTACTCGTTGAGTGCGGACGTTTCTTCTCCTTCGGCGCATCGCGCCAAACAGCGTGTTCGGGCTGGCCGGCGTCTCCACCGGTCGCGTTGGTCACCGCCGGTCTTCGCCTGCCGCTGCGCCGGGACTACCAGCCCGCAACACAGCACTCATGTTTCCCGACGTATTACCAGATGGCGTCCATATCTCACGCAGCGCCTCTTCTATCGTCTTTAGACGACATTTGCAGCGAAGCATGCAGAAACGCAGCCGATTTTTTCTTCGTCGGTGACGTTTGGTAGCATGGCATCGAGCGTCGTCGCCGGGCTCCTTCCGTAGACCAACTTGTACGGCGTCATCTGTGTCGTTTCTTGGACGGCCGTGTTGTAAGCGAAGGTCACGTACGGAAGGACGGCGTCCCACGTCTTGTGCTCAACGTCGACGTACATGTCCAGCATGTTGGCGATGGTCTTATTTAGACGTTCCGTGAGGTCATTCGTCTGCAGGTGGTAGGCGGTGGTGCGGCGGTGGCTCGTCTCGCTGTACTTGAATATCGCCTGAGTTAGGTCCGCAGTAAAGGCGGTACCTCTGTCTGTGAGGAGGACCTCTGGGGCGCCATGACGCAAGACGATGTTCTCCACGAAGAACTTGGCTACCTGGGCGGCACTGCCTTTGGTCAAGGCCTTTGTCTCGGCGTAGCGGGTGAGGTAGTCAGTTGCTACGACAATCCACTTGTTGCCGGAGGTCGACGTTGGGAACGGCCCCAGTAGGTCCATCCCGATTTGCTGAAACGGCCGGTGAGGTGGTTCGATTGGCTGCAGAAGTCCCGCTGGCCTAGTCGGCGGTGTCTTCCGTCGCTGGCAATCTCGGAAAGTCTTAACGTAGTGGGCGACGTCGGCAGCAAGGCGTGGCCAGTAGTATTTTTCCTGTATTCTGGCGAGCGTGCGGGAAACACCGAGGTGTCCAGCCGTCGGGTCGTCATGTAGGGCCTGGAGGACTTGTGGTCGCAATGATGAGGGCACGACAAGAAGATAGTCGGTTCGAAGTGGCGAGAAGTTCTTCTTCAAGAGAACGCCGTTCCGTATGAAAAACGACGGCAGTCCTCGCTTGAATACCTTCGGAACAACGGTGGTCTTGCACTCGAGGTACTCCATAAGGCCCCCCAGTTTCGCATCGGCTCGTTGCCTTTCGGCGAAGTCGTCCGCACTTATAGTTCCGAGGAAGCAGTCATCGTCATCGTCTTGCGGCGGCGCGTCGACGGGGGCACGAGACAGGCAGTCGGCGTCAGAGTGTTCTCGTCCGGACTTGTGCATGACGGTAATGTCGAATTCTTGAAGCCTCAGACTCCATCGTGCGAGACGACCTGAAGGGTCCTTCAAGTTAGCTAGCCAACATAAGGCGTGATGGTCACTGACAACTTTGAAGGGCCTGCCATAGAGGTAGGGGCGAAACTTTGACGTAGCCCAGAGGATGGCAAGGCATTCCTTTTCTGTTGTGGAATAGTTGGCTTCTGCCTTGGATAGTGACCGGCTAGCATAACTGATAACCCTTTCAAGCCCGGCAGTCTTTTGCACAAGGACGGCACCGATTCCTACGCTGCTTGCGTCGGTGTGTATTTCCGTATCGGCGCAGTCGTCGAAATGCGCAAGTACGGGTGGCGTCTGCAGGCGTCGTTTAAGTTCTTGAAAGGCTTGCACTTGCGCCGTTTCCCACCTGAATTCCACGTTAGTCTTCGTGTGCAGCGTCAGTGGTTCGGTGATCCGTGAAAAGTTTTTGACGAAGCGTCTGTAATAGGCGCATAAGCCAAGAAATCGGCGCACGGCCTTCTTGTCGGTGGGTGGCGCGAAGTCGGTGATGACAGCTGTTTTCCGCGGGTCTGGGCGCACTCCAGACTTGCTGATCACATGACCCAGAAACAAGAGCTCGTCGAGCGCGAATCGGCACTTTTCTGGTTTCAGGGTCAGTCCGGAGGTCTTGATTGCTTGAAGTACTGCCTCAAGCCGCCGGAGATGCTCGTCGAAGGTCGAGGAAAACACGACGACGTCGTCCAAATACACAAGGCACGTCTGCCACTTCAATCAGGCCAGTACGATGTCCATTACACGCTGGAACGTCGCAGGTGCCGCGCAAAGACCGAAAGGCATGACCTTGAACTCAAAGAGGCCGTCGGGTGTTATAAAAGCGGTCTTTTCTCGGTCTCTCTCGTCTACTTCAATCTGCCAATAGCCGGTCTTGAGGTTCATCAACGAAAAGTACGTCGCGTTGTGAAGTCGATCCAGGGTGTCGTCTATCAGTGGGAGGGGGTACACGTCCTTCTTCGTGATTTTGTTCAGGCGCCGATAATTAACAGAGAAGCGCAGTGACCCTTCCTTCTTCCTCACTAACACCACGGGTGACGCCCACGGACTCTTGGACGGCTGGATGATGTTGTCGCGTAGCATCTCGTCGACTTGTTTCTTTATCGCGTCGCGCTCTCGCGTCGAAACTCTGTAGGCGCTCTCACGGAGTGGTCGAGAATTTTCTTCTGTTATAATGCGGTGCTTGGCAAGGGGCGTTTGTTTGACCCGCGAAGACGACGAGAAACAGTCCTTGTATTGCAGGAGCAGGGTTTTGAGCTGGTCTTGCTTGACCTTCGGAAGGCTCGGGTTGACGTGAAAATCCGGTTCGGGACCTCTATTCGTCGAAGCAGGTTCGGCAGCATCGAAGAGGGCGAAAGCATCGCTGGCGGCTACACATTCGTTGATGTGGGCAACCGTCGTACCAATGTTGAGGGGCCTGTATTCGTGGCTGAAGTTTGTCAGCACTACCTGTGCTTTACCATCACGCAGCTCGGCTGTACCTCGTGCGACGCAAATTGGACGGTTCAGGAGTAGGTGCTGATCGCCCTCGATGACGCCTTCAAGGTTCGCGGGTTTTTCGGTGCCGACGGAAATAATGACGCTGGAGCGGGGCGGAACGGTCACATGCTCTTCTACCACATTCAATGAATGGTTTCCTGGCGTCGCGTGGGGCGGGATTGCTTTGTTTGAGGTTAGTGTTATCGACTCAGACCTCAGGTCGATGACGGCGCCGTGGTCACTTAGGAAGTCCATTCCAAGTATCACATCCCTGGAGCAGTTTTGTAGGATTACAAGCTCGCAGGATAAGTCCGGTTACTGATGGCGACTCTCGCCGTGCAGACACCAATCGGCGTTATCAGATGGCCTCCAGCGGTCCGGATCTCGGGGCCTTCCCAAGCAGTCGTAACTTTCTTCAATTTTGCTGCGAACGGCTCAGTGATGACGGTATAGTCGGCTCCAGTGTCGACGAGAGCGGTGACATTGTGGCCGTCGATCAGAACGTCGAGGTCGCTAGTCCGCCGTCTGCGTTGCGGTTATGTCGCGGCGTCGGGTCACGGCTGCGTCGGTTTGCACCGCTGTTGCCGCGTTGCATCGTCAGGTCTGCTTCCGGTCGCAAAGTTTCGTCTTCAGGACGTCGTTCGGCGTGCGGCGCGGGCTCGGAACTTCATCGCGGCATTGTCGTTGGCGGCGGAGGATCTTCAGCATTTCGTCGTTCAGCAACCGCACCTCCATCGGTTGCTGCCCTTAGTTTTCCGGATACGGGCTAGGCGACCAGCCCCGGTTTGGGCCAGTGTACTGCCGGCGGTGCGGTGATATGTAGCGGCCGGGCGACGGCGAGCGGGAAGGTCGTCGTTCTTGCCACTGTGTTCCGGTCAGGTAGTTTTCGATGTCGCGAGGCCGTTTGTCTGGCTGCGGGCGCGGCGCGTTGACGGCGAATCCGCGTAGCCCCATCTGACGGTACTGGTAGCGGCGGTACGTATGGCCGGCTTCCCCGCAGTGGTAGCAGAGCGGACGGTTGTCAGGGGCGCGCCAAACGTTGGTCTTCCTTGGGGCGTAGAGCGGGGCATAGCGCTGGGCGACAGGAGGACGGTAGGGCGTTGGTGGTGATGGCGGCGGCGGCGTCTCGCGGCAGAACTGCTGCGGCGGCGCGGCGTCTTGACGTGGACGAGGAGCGGGGGCGTTGCGTCGGGCTGCTGCAGCATAGTTAATTGCTTGCAGCTGCGGCTGCGCTGCATCGGGGGTGCCCAGCGACTGCTGGATTTCCTCGCGGACCATGTCGGCGATCGAATCTACTTGAGGCTGCGCTGAAGGCAACAGCTTGCGCAGCTCCTCCCGCACTATCGTTCTGATGGTTTCCCGTAGGTCGTCGGTGCCTAGCGAATGCGCTTCGGTGTAGGCCTGTCGACAGGGTTGAGCGGTTGTATTGCTTCGTCCTAATCTCGAGGGATTTTTCAATTGTTGTAGCCTCCTTTAGGAATTCGGTGACAGTTTTCGGTGGGTTCCGCACCAATCCTACAAAGAGGTCTTGTTTCACTCCCCGCATCAGGAAGCGAACCTTTTTTCCTCAGGCATGGCAGCATCGGCCAGGCGGAAAAGTCGCGTCATCTATTCCGTGTAGATAGTGACCCTCTCATTCGGTAGCTGTGCTCTTGTCTCCAGCAAAGCAGCGGCCTTTTCCTTACGGACGATGCTCGCGACGGTATTGAGGAACGTCGTCCGAAAGAGGTACCAGGATTGAAGGCTCGATTCATGGTTTTCGAACCACGTCTTCGCGGCGTCTTCTAAGTAGAAGTAGACGTGGCGCAGCTTCTCTTCAGTGTCCCAATGGTTGAAGGTGGCGACTCGCTCGTACGTCTCCAGCCAGCTCTCCGGGTCTTCAAACGACGATCCACGGAAAGTCGGTGGCTCCCTTGGCTGTTGCATCACTACCGTTGTAGGTGGCAGGGGGTCTGTCATCGTCTCGGTGGTCGATGTGACGGTCTTCGGCCGCCTGGCGTTTTCGGGAAGGAGCCCGTACTCTGGTTGTAGTCCCTTCTGCCGGCGGCTGGTTCGAGGATCCGGGTTGTCCATAGGGTCTTCTTCTTCGCGGCTTGGACTTGGGTCAGCGCTCCGCGGTGGCGTCCGGATCATGAAGCAGCACCTCCACCAGATGTCGCGTGATCGTGACGTCGACGAAGACAGCAGTCAGCACGTACGAGATGAAACTGTTTCTTTGGCCGAACTTGTGGCCGGGAAACTGAAAGTCAAACTGTGACTAATAGCTTTTAACGGTTTCGGCTTGAGGTCATCACGATAGCACACAGTTATCCTTTAATTACGAGATTAATTTTTCCTTAATCGCGCGATGCGGTTCTCGATCGAGAGAATTGAAAGAGCCAACGCCGAAATGCGTTCCGAGACGTTCACTGAGTGCTTCATCCTCTCGTCAAGCTGCTGTTTTCTATCATTCTTTTCTTCCAATTCGCCAGTGTACTAACCCGTCCAATTCAAAACACTACAAAACCATCGGCCTTAGGTTTCCTGTAAAGGGTGCACTGTCTTGTGCAGCAAAGCAAACGGTGAAAGCAACTTTACAAAAAAAAAACGTCTTTTATTGTTTTTGTTAGTGTACGTGGTCGCAGAAGTGTTCTAATACAGGAACCACATAAATTACCTCATTATTTGGCTGTTAACATCAATGCTGCAATCTCGAAGGTAATTACTACAAAGAAAAAAAAGCTACGAAGACGCTTAAGCGTTGCCCTTAAGAATGGAACGCGACAGCTTTATGGGGAGAGTGGCAGCAGCTGAATCACCCCCGCCGCTGGTGATACATGTGGGGCAGCTAGGGTTCGATTTTGCCTTGAACTCTTACTTTTTATTACTTGCATCTATCGAGATTTTTCATTCAAGGACAACGCCACCGACGCCGACCCAGAACTTTTTGCCAGACGGTCTCTTTAATGTTATCGCCTTAAAAACAAGAATTCCAAGCTTTCATAAAAATGGAGCGGCAAATCGAGATAATTACATTGCCACAACGATAGCTTACATTGAATCTTGTAATTTGTCTGTCCTATAGAGTAAAGAAAGCGTGGGTGCCCAAAGTTACACTTTACAGAGATTTCATGTTCTGTTAGCATAGGACGGCAAACTCACTCATGAGTCAACTGAGTCAGTCTGGTAAGGGGCAGTTTTGGTGAGTCTGAGTGCGAGTGAGCCCTAAGCGCTAAATATAATAATTGAGTGAGTGTGAGTGAGCTTCACACTTCTTTGCCGACCTATGGTTCTATCTACACAACTTCAACTTTACTATCAGCCTTATCTCGGCTCATGTTTATACTCCCGCCGACTCAGATATATTTCAAAGCACTAGCGTTCATACCCCAGCTCAATATTTATCAATCTGAGGCGTGAGTTATGTCAAAGGGGAGTGGGGGACATGTGGACCTCCCTCCTCGCAAACACTTCCACAGGAAGTTCTTGATAAATTGGTCTCTTGTGAGTCATCACTTTCAATAAAAATGTCCTTACTGGATTGCAACCACTGATAACTCACATTTGAAGGTTCGAGATCAAAAAGTGCCAAGTAGAGCACCAAATATGCGAGATATTTGTGTTAAAGGGCCCCTCACCAGGTTTAACAATTTTGAGCTAACGAGCGCAATGCATACACTGGGCGTTCACGATCACGTCTGCCAAAATTTGCAACGCTACGCGCCGCGGAAATGGGTCAAATTTTAAGGTGAACGCTGCTTGCCCTTTCTCTCACGGGCGCGCGCTTTAGAGAATGAGGGGATGACGTACATGAGAAAATGGCCCTACGTAGATGATAGTGCTGTGACGTCGCTCCTCTACGTAGACGACTGTGCTCTGACGTCGCCAACAGTAGCACATGACACTGCGATAATTATTTGACACGACATGTGTAGTTTGTGTAATTTGTTGCTTGAATAGATTAATAAAACTTGAGAGAAATAATGAGACACACAAAGGGAATGTGTGCGTCTTTTTCATTTTCTTTCGTGAATTGCAGCGAGATGCGGGGCTCATGTCCCTCCTTTTCCCATGCGTTCGTGTCCCCGTGGTTAGCGCATCGAGCAGACGCCAGCCCTGGAAACGAAAGTAATGTTCTGGCGCGTTCGAGCACTCATTATGCTCATTTATTCTACCTCGTCCAAGTAAACGTTAATGCGGCACTGGCTCATGATACGGCCACTCTCGTGCCCGTACAAATGTCGCAACTTTCATGCCCGTCCCGCAGAAACAGGCAGTACACCACAGAGAACGCCGACACAACGCCCACGGCCGCTACATAAAGGAAAAGGTAGCGGCCGTGCAATGCCGCTCGCGTGCTCGGTCTGGCTCGGGCACGTCATGCGCACGTGACCATGCATGCGCATGACGTGTTCATGCGTATGTGTCAAGTGAAGAGGGCAGGGAAGGGATTTGGCTTGCGAAGGCTACACGGAGCGAGTGGCAAGGGTTTGAAACTTGCCTCCTCGCATCATGGTTTCGCGCCGCTACAAATTATTGTTTTTCTCGGCTCCTAATGAACCGACTTGAAAAATTCTTGCGGCATACTGCTCTTCATTCGGCACACAACAACTTCCAGCGTCTAACTAAAATTTGCTATGTGGCCTGGTGAGGGGCCCTTTAAAGAGCATTGACACCATGGTCAAAAAAGCCAGTTATACGTTAACGGACTCATGATTCGACTCACTCAGACTCAGACAAAGCCGTGAGTCTGAGACAGAGTGAGTCCGAGTGAGTAATATTTTGGTGAGTTTGAGTCCGAGTGAGTCCGGCTGCGAAAAATTTCAGTGAGTCTGGGCCCGAGTGAGTGCAGTTGAGGAAAAGTTTGGTGCGTCGGAGTCCCAGTGAGCTCTAAGGGCAATATATATTTCATGAGTGAGTCTGAGAGCTCCGCATTTCTTGCCGATCTATGCCTGGTAGTATAAATTTTAATATGTTACCTTCGTCACTTGCCTGCCTAGCTAACAGCTGTGCAAAGTACTCCAACGTGGTACTCTAAAGCTCATTTATCGCATGAAGTTTCTTAAACGGCGGCATAATGATCTGAAAGAAAAAAAAAATCAGCTAGAATCTTCTTGTTTCTGTGTATCTAAAGTGGTGTGCGTTTTGCCAGTTGATGTAAAATATTAACAGCAGAGCTATTCAAACCTGGCCTCTGGCTCTGCAGAACATTAAGAGAAAGCTGTCACATCATTAACGCCCCCTACCTTCGAACTATCATCAACATCAACGACCTATAACATCAAAGTTCAAAGGGCCGAATGTCAACGGAAAACGCCGCTCGGCAAAGTGGAGATGACGAAGGAGGAGGAGTAGGGAGAGATAGAGAAAGAAAGAAGGAAAGAAAGAAAGAAAGAAAGAGAGAAAGAAAAAAAGAAAAAGAGAAAGAAAGAAAGCTAAATAAATCAACAAATTACGTCGCTGGACTAGTTGGTTCATAATCTTCAAAATTGGATAGCGCGAAATTGACCAGGACTACGAAGGAACACAGATGCGACTGTCCTGTGCATTTGTGTGCCTTCGTAGTCCTGGTCAATTTCGCGCTATCCAATTTGAAGAAAAATAAATAAACTATCTTGGCAAGGCGGGATTCGAACCCGAGTAACCGTGGTCCAAAGGCGAGCGTAAACCACTATAGGCTATGCACCCACGTTTGGAAAATATGCATTTACGGGAACCGTATGATTGCGTTGTTGTATGAGTTTTATGGGGAAGTTGCTATGGGTGAGAGAAAGAGAAAATGGGAGCGAGGGAGAGAGAGAGACAGAAAGATAGAAAGGCGGAGGGAGAAAGAGGAAGAAAGCTAGAGATATTGAAAGAAAGAGATAAGTAAAGATACAGATAGAAAGAGCGAGAGAAGGAAAGATATAAAGAAAAGAAGAGATAGAGATATCGAAAGAAAAAGAAAGCTTGGGGAAGCTTGAGCTTCGCCCCAAGAGTAGAACCTGATAGCGTAATCAGGCCCCGTTCACATCGCCTTCTTACTCAGTAGCCTCACTTCGCGTCTCGGTAGACACCTCTGCCATGCCGCAAGAAAAGGAACGTCTGTACGGGTAACATTAGCCATTTCAAACTGTCCTACAATGCCTACTGCAAGCACAGTTGCGAAGCGCGCACTACGCCATAATTCTACCTTTTCGAAATCAGCGAAGTAGCCACTATACGTCCGTAAGGCAGCACGCGAACCTACACAGCTGCTCACTTTGGTGACGCTTTTGGTAATGATGATGAAAAAATATATCTGTGCGCTTTGTAATGAGTGGGCCTTTAAACCCCTCATTCTTTGTGCAGTTCACATGTCTTGACGCCTGGCGCGATTCTACGCTTTTGCCAGACAACATTACCATGCGGTAAGGACACTCCTCACATTGCATGACATTCGTGTAGGGTTTTTCTCGGTAGCAGTTCCAAGCAGTGGCGTGCCTCTGTGGTAGAACACCTGCGTGCCACACAGAAGGCCTGGTTCTACCGAAATTTCTTCATTATTCTTTTACTTGCATCTATCTCAAATTTTCGCTCACAGAAAAAGTTGATTTTTCGCTCAAAACCGACGACACCGACGCCAAAATTTCTGCGAAACGAGGTTTTTAGTGCTATCGTGTTAAAACTAATCTTTCCTGGCGGGGCGGCAATTTAACCCGGTTAGCCACAGTCCGAAGGCGAGCACTAAGAAATGGCACAACCTAACAGTAAGATGAGCCTTTGCTAAAAATCGCTTCTCTTTTGCTTAACTTTGCAATGGTTTGCTAAGCCCTTGCAGCCCTGCTGCTCAATGGTGTTTGCGATAGCAGACCCGCGCCTATTTTTAGGCACAATCGGAAAGCTATCAGCCGCAATAATTTGTTTTTATTGCGATAGAAATTATATGGGCACTCTCGGCAGAATTTTGGCGTCGCCGTCATGTCTCAGATATGTATATGTATGTATATATATATAAATAAAAGCCACAAATTAAATATTTCAGAAGAAAAAAATCCAAGTGCTGGACCGGGGTTTTGAACCTGCGGCCACTCGCTCCGCAGCTCGCTGCCTTTGACAATTACGCCATGCCTCATTTTTTTCTTTAATTCACGGAAAGATGACCTGTTATAGCAGTGAACCGCGCACTACATAATTCGACACATTAGAATTACCTTAACATACACAACACACACATTGTTCCCTGCAGTAGGAGGCATTTCAAAAGTCAGGCAAACACACAGAAGCGTCCAGATGTGCAAGCCACTCCGGAACGGGCTCAAAAGTATCAACAACACTGGCAACTTGAGCAGCTTCTTCTCGGAAGACAGACCTCGTCGATCGTGGTGGCTCGGCGTGTCTGTCGATTATGCGACTTTTTCATAGCGAATAAAGTCCTAATAACATAAATAAATGCCTCATTCGTTCTCGAGGATACTAACGGCAGAATGCAAACGCACGCGGCGTTGAGTGAAACGCACGGGACGCCACACGTGGCGAAATTAAAAATATGCGAGACGCGGGCAATGCTGCATCGTTACTCACGCTGCGCTTGCGTCGTATCGCTGGCGACCCACGCTAGTTTTCCATTTTGAGGCTGTAGCGCCAAGCCACTCGTGGGCAGTCGGCCAGGGAAAAAGAAGAGCGTCTCGTGGCTCGTGGTGGTGCGAGCTAGTGGGAACGTTTTGGCCCTTGTAGCCTTATGCCACAGGAGGGAAGAAACGATACGGCTGAACCAGAATCGCAGTATATATGTTGCACCGCGACCAGAATCCTAACGTTAAAACTGTAGCGCAAACGCACAAGACACCCACGAAAAAAAGAAACGTACGACACAAGCGCTAACAACTGCTTTATTCTTTCATACGCCAATGCATATATAAGCCCATGGCAAACTTACCGCACATGCGCACACAACAATTGCTCTAAACCTAAACGGCGCACAAGGATGATAGTGTATTATATACTCGAAAGCATGAAATTAGATTCACATGGGCGCAGGGACAAAGAAGTGAAGAAGAAGTAAGAAGAACAAAGAAGTGCGTTAGCGCTGTAATCTTAGCCGCAGGAATATGCACCAACTAGAGCCAAATGAGGTTTTGTCTTAGTGACCAGAATCGACGCCCGCAGAGAACTCGAGCCATGGCCTCACGTGCCACTGTCAAGTGCCGTCTTTATTAGATGTGAAGCATCTTATGGCGGAGTTCAATCCGGTGGTGGTGGTGTGCGGCTGGTAACCGCTGGGCCATCATCGCCGTCGACCATCTCACGCGATACGCCGAAACCGCCGCCCTCCGAGCGGCTACAGCGCGTGATGTTGCATCCTTCCTGCTACAGCGATTCATACTGCGTCACAGTCCACCCCAGGAGCTTCTCAGCGATCGAGGCCATGTCTTCTTGTCGGAAGTCGTCGAAGTCATTCTCAAAGAGTGCCATGCTGTTCACCGCAAAACTACTGCTTACCGCCGGCAGACGAATGGCCTAACCAAGCGCTTTAACCGCACGCTCGGGGACATGCTCTCCATGTACGTCGGCGCCGATCACACAAATTGGGATGCCATTCTGCCCTTCGTCACCTACGCTTATAATACCGCCCCTCAGAGCACTACTGGTTTTTCACCCTTCTTGTACGGAAGGCATCCGTCGCACATCACTGACGCGATACTTCCCTACAAGTCGGATCCATCTGAGTGTGCGCCTATTTCTGACACAGCCTGGCTTCCTGATGAAGGTCGGGAGCTTGCCAAGACCTTTACAACGCATGAACAAGAGTGGCAGAAGAGCATTCGCAGTGGCACCACTGCCGCAATACGCAATACTACTGCCGCAATACGAAGGCCCCTACCGTGTCGTCGAGCACACAGTCAACTACCTGACTGAATCCGTCGAACCATCTGCGGACATGCACTGTCGAGGGCGCGACATTGTCAACGTGGAGCGCCTCAAGGCCTACTATGACCCGCTCACAGTGACAAGCTGTTAGGTCGCCGGGCGGCTCCTTTTACGTACCCGGGGTAATTGTAGCGAAGAAAGGGAATAATTTGTTGCGCTCTCGAGCACCTTCTAGGGGGTCGTACTATTTGGCTTCTCCTGAAAGTACGCCGCTCGCGCTGAGTCCGTGCTACTGCCTGGGCTATCGCCATTGCGTGTTGCCGCTGAGTGCCGTCAAATAACCGCCTTAGCAATTTATTTATTTATTTATTTATTTATTTATTTATTTATTTATTTATTTATTTATTTATTCGTTCATTCGTTTGTTGGTTCGTTCGCATGAGAGAGGTGGCATGTGTTGAAATTTATTGTCGAATGGTTCTCCACGACGTCTGTAACGCTCTTTACACTCTGTCTCTGTCGTCGTCCTTTCCAGTTTTGCGCGCTGTTAGATATGTTGCAATGAACGTACTAGGCCAGCAACCATTACTGCAATGTTTATTAAGACGAAAGCCTAGATGCCTCATCGAACGCGAAAATTGACCAGCGTCCCGCGTCGGCGTTCCGCGTCAGCGGCGTCCACAAGAGTGGTGCAAAAAATCACCCTCACGTGTTGACGTCACTGCATGACGTCATCATGACGTAACAAATCGACAAAGTTTGTGACGTCATCCCATGACATCATTTCTTGGTCAAAGGTTGGCCGATCACGGAGGCAGCGCAGAACAAGAGAGGCACAGAAAGCTTACAATAACTCCGATCCTAGAGGCATTACAAAACCACGTTAGGTGCAGAAAGCTTTCGGAGTGGGGCGTGGGAGGGTCATTAGATCGATTTAGAAGAAGAAAAAGAAGCTTTCGCCTCCTAGTCGACTGAGACGGATGCATAAGGGACCCTCTCAGGTTTTTTAACGAAAGACAGCACCAGTTATTGCGCGCACGTCTATATGCAGAAAGCATGTTGTCTGGAATAGGTGGCCGCACTAATGTACAGCTTCGAGCTCTGTTCTTGCATTATACGTTTAGTCCAGTAGAACTACGTCAGTCTATTCTAACGGCGACGCCCATGAAGAATTACACTGCTTGCTCGCCTGAATAGAGCGGCAACCAAAACAGGAAACTGAGTTGTGCTACGCCTTGTGAGTTTTCTAACCGGATTACCGTTTGGAGAACTCGCAAGACGTAACGATGAACACCCATTAATGCCGTTACGAGGATGGTATATCTTCAGTACGCCATCGATTACGGATCATATACGAGTTCAAGCAGCGTTAAACAACTCTTTAATGCTGCTGTAAGAAGAGGAGCATGCGGCCAGTGCTACGCGCACTTGTTTCAGTCTCTCGATAGCGCCGTGTGCGTTAAAGCCAAACTTACTAAAAAAGTAACTTCCGTAAAACTTCTTTTGGGCCTAGTTGGTTCATAATCCTAGAAGTACGTTTACAGCACAAAACCAAAGATGCACCATGCGCAATGAAAGAAACGACACACACACTCATCTGACACACACACGTCCCTGCACTTATCTGAGTTTGATTTCATTTCATCGCGTATGTAATACACTGTTTCACTTTTTTTTTCATTCTGTTTCACTTTTGTTTTCATGTCGATTGCGTGGCGCATGTGCGGTAAGGCTGCCTTGGAGGTATAAATGCACTGACAATTGCCGAAATAAAGTCAATTGATAGTCAGCGCTTGTGTGTGTCGTTTCTTTCTTTGTGGTGCGTCTTTGGTTTTGCGCTGTAAATGTACTTCTAGGATTTCTAAAAAAAGAAAGCCAGGAGCTTCTGAGACGCAACCAGAGAGAAAAATACTAAGGGCCCGTCATGCGCTAATGTGTTCTTTCCGGTAACAAAAGGAGCCACTTGTTCGCTATTGTAAGTTGTACATAGCAACAATATCATTAGCAAACGGCACATCGATATCGATACATAGGGCCTCAAGAAGTAAAAGAAAGACAAAACAGGGATTGACTACTTAAAAAAAAGGACAGCCGGTTATATTGCATGTTCAGTGGGATTACCTCAACAACCGCACCTTGATGGGGGAAAACTAATGATATGCTCCGCAGCTTGTTCGCAGAAGCGATAAGCGCCTCACACAGATGTTCGATGAGCCCATTGTTTTTACGGCGCCTGCGGTTTTTGCCACACGCCAATGCTGCTTCTTCACAGACCCCGCGCTCGTCGTATCGACCATGCTTCCCACGCGTGCTCCAACTGAACGCGGAATATATTGATTTGTCATTACACGTAGAGAAACAAAGCGAGGTTCCAAGCGGAATGCATTTGCACAGTTTATTCGCGTATTACAGGTTACTGTTTTCTGTGTGACATGTTATTGCAGGAAGGATAGGCATATTGGCTGGTTAGCAAAATCGATAGTCGAATTAATAGCGCGAAAAAGAAGCGAACGACAAAGAAACGGGACAGCGCTCGCTACACGCCGGGGATTTCATTTAAAGGAAGCAAATACTTAGCATATATGCGCAGAGTCAACGCGAGTTGAACGTTGGAAACGTATCAGTAGGACGAGCTTCAAGTCATAATTGAATAGCACGTGTCTGACTTTAATAAGTCATTTAGTTAGAAAGCAACTCGTCTTCATTTCTATTATAAAAATGGGAGGCTTCACCAATCGATATCCACCATGTTTAACGATATCATGCACTTGAATAAGATTTTTCTCATGCATATTGTGCGTTTTTGTTATAAATGCAGACAGATAGAGAGATAAGACTGTTCAGAGTGAGGTTACCGTACTGAATCAACTATGGCGCGCATTATTCAGCGCACATGTACGATCTATTGACTTATGTTCGGAAATAGCTCTGTATTACACGAAGGTTGCGATGAAGTGCGCGGTGCTA
The DNA here is from genome assembly GCF_013339695.2 of Rhipicephalus sanguineus. NCBI lineage: Eukaryota > Metazoa > Arthropoda > Arachnida > Ixodida > Ixodidae > Rhipicephalus > Rhipicephalus sanguineus. Next base: position 26,282,283 of record NC_051186.1, on the reverse strand, counting down.
GAAATATTCAAAATGCGCATCTGGCGCGTCTACTTAGCTTTTCAAGCTGTTCCCTTGATCAGTGAACGACTGCGAGCTGCCTACCTATTACGTTTCTTAGCCTGTTTCATACTTTCGCTTTCTATGAGCAGGAACATTAATTATTTACATATACTGGCATCTTACATAGTAAAGTATTGCATGGGTGAGCACATAAATATTTTCAATCAATTGAATGCGTATCATTGAATGAACTGAATGCGTATTACATGAAAAAAAAAATCAATCAGCAAACGTATAGCATTATCAGGATGATGTAGTTCATTAATAAACATAACTGGGCAACTAGTTCGCAAATTCATCATTTGAGCACTCCATCGAGGGCAATTGAAGGCCATTCCAAATCCGAATTGTATGTTGAAAAAAAAAAGAAAGCCCAAGATAATCAATCGAGGAATATAAAGGAACAATGTTGAGACCATTACCTTTTCTGGTGGGTCGAGACGCCCCCCCCCCCACCCCGAAATTTACATGACAGATGGTGTTTTATCGAAAATAAATCGTGAAAATAGGCGTTTTTCTCAAATAGTCTAGTCCTGGCTTTCAACCCCCCCTGTCCCCCCCCCCCCCCAAAATTTCTGGCTACGGGCCTAGGTTTTAGCAATAGCTTTTAAGCACGTCATGTGCGTGAGAAATTGCGATCATGACGAATACATCTAATGAATTTTTTAACACGAAAGTGTTTTATGCCGGGGTCCACCAAGTACATCCGTCACGGATATGACGTTGGTAAAATGGACGCCAATGGGCGAGAAAGAAAAAAATACCAAGAAAAAGATCACCCGCTGGGAATCCAACCCACGACCTTGCGGCCGCGACGGCAAGCGCCCGACGCCCCACCGACTAAACTAACTCGGCAGTTGCTGGGCACAGCGCGAACGCGCCTTATATCTTTCACACATTCTCTTTCGCGCGGTGCTCTCTGTTGGCGGTGTAGGTAGGCGGGGCGGTGCCGCCGTCTGTGAGAGGTGAGAAGAAGTAATGCTTCACGATCGACACTTTAGCGCTTACTCCGAGATTGCGCGCGATATCGGAGGTCATGGTTAAAGCCGTTAAAGCATCTCGATACCAGCGAGGTACACAGGCTGCGCTGGCGTCGCCTAGGCGCCCTTGACGCAGTTACGCTGGTTAAGTTCTTTGCCTTTCGCTTCGTGTTAGCGTGCGTCGGCTCATCGGAGTAGTGCAGCTTCCACATGCACCAACGGGATTTCTCCGCCGCCGACTGCTTCGATTGCGAGAGCACCGACTAACAAAACTGCTGCAATACGCGTTGCAGAAAGGACGCGATTTCGACGGGCGAATGTCGTGCCTTGGTGGAACGAGACTAGCGCCTGCGATGCAGAGGCCAGCGGGACGTACGCGTTTGCGTCTCAGGCTACGAACCTCTACCTCCCGTGTTGTTGAAGCGTAGTGTGTGGTAGTGTATGTGTGCGAGTGCAGGCGTCGGTCACCCATTGCTAGAAAGCGCACACCGCGCCGTTTCTCTCCTTAATTGATGACGCTTTGAAGAAGTGCATACCGGGTACCAATGTTGATTATGAGCTTTTTGATATCATCCTTACGCGGGATTAACGATTTGCTGTGTCCAAATATATGTTCACAACGTCAGCTACCACAACGGTTTAATCATGATCATGGCCGTCAGTCGTCGCGATAGAGACATGCCGTCAACATGGGTGCATCCACGTCAAAACGGTGCTGTAGCTGCAAAACACGAATAGACATTGTACAAGCTCTCATATATCACTACACAATAAGCACTACTTCTGTGAAGACAGGTTTCACTTTCGTGTTATACCGATTCCTATGACGGAGGGATCAGCCATGTTTTTTTTTAACAGACTCCAGCATGTCTATCTCTAGAGAATGCTCTGTGACCACAAAGGAGACGCAACTGACGTATGCTTGATGCGTATCCCTGCCGGCTCTCTACTCCAATGACGATACTTCATGTTTGTCTTCCTTGTTATTTTGGATGTTTAAAGGTTATGAGGCTTTATGCCACGGACACTTCTAGACTCCTGGTTAAACTACGTTACGCGCCTCTGCTTTGGAGCCTCATTACTACGATAACGGCCTTCACGTGTACTCGAATCAGTGAAATAGGAAAGCGTTCAAAGCGCTATTCGCATTCTACCGAACGCCTTCGACCATTACGGGAACGCCGTTGCAATTGCCGGCACGCCATAAAATTGGTCGCTTACCACAGTAGCGTTCTGAACAGCGGAGCTGTTTAAGCACAGCATTGGTCGATGACGCGTGAGAAGAAATCATCATCATCATGAACCGGCACGCGCTCTCTTCACCCCTTTCTTCATCTTCGTCCTCTTCTGCTTCGCTCCCAAAACACGCGCCTATTTCTCCCGCGTGGCCTATGATAACTCTGATGGGTGAAAAAAAACGAGTGCGGAAAGAGAGAATAGAAAGAAATAAAAAATAGAGATGGAAAGAAAGAGAAAGAGATAATTTTTTGGCAAAAAGAATTCTTCATGAGGTGGGATTCGTACAGTCCTACCCGCGATCTGAAGATGACCGTCCTAACCACTCGGCTCTCCAGGCACGCTAGCAAAGCATAGCATATATAGCCCTCTGTACTGGTATAGTATAGTGCAGCAAGGGGGTGGGAAAGAGAAGTTAGGGTGAAGAGGAGAGGAGAGAGTAAAGTACGGTATAAAATGAATGAAAAAGAGAGAAATAGAAAGAAAGAGCGAAAAAGACGTAGAGAGAGAGAGAAAGAAAATGAAGGGAAAGAAAGATAGAAACAGCAAGAAAGAGAAACATAATTAAATAGAAACAACCAGAGAAAAAAGACTGACATACAGAGAGAAAGAGAAAAGCAATGAAAGAGAGGAAGAAAGAAACAGATGAAGAAACAGAGAAAAATAAACAGAAACAAAGAAAGCCGCCCAGCTCCGCACCTTCTTCAGGCTTGGCACCACCAGTGCCAAGTTGCCTTATTTTTTTTCTATTTGTACGTCTATCTGGACAGGTGGTGGACCTGGCTTCCTCATGAGAGTAACACTTTTATCCTAATCTAGCCAATTTTTATTGTATTCGCTGCTTTATATCTACCAACAAAGCGCCTGCACCTTGGCAATAAAGAAAGAGCCATACATGATCGAGGCCTCTGTTGCTCACCGCAGTGAAATCATCATGTCGGCACTTTTATTGCGATATAAATTATATGGACAGCCGCGGCTGGCTTTTGCCGTCGCCATCGCCGCCGTCATGCACCGTATATATATATATATATATATATATATATATATATATATATATATATATATATATATATATATATATATATATATATATATATATATATATATATATATATATATATATATATATATATATATATATATATATATATATATATATATATATATATATATATATATATATATATATATATATATATATATATATATATATATATATATATATATATATATATATATATATATATAAGTTCTAAAGAAAAATAATTCAGAAAAAAAATGCTTCTGAAGCGCGGAATCGAATCAGCGACCTCTCGCTCCGCAGCACGCGGCGCTAACCACTACGCCACAAAACGCATATCCTTCTGGTAGCTCACGGCGAGCGTTATATAACCCTTTACCGCTGGCAGGGCTCAGAGACGGCAGGCGCTTATAAGCATTTCTTCCTTACCAGCGAGATGGCGCGAGCAGCGCAACGGGCGCATTTAAAAGTCGTCGGCCAGCTCGCTCGCTTCTTATAATATTTGCGCTGAGAGAACCTTGCCTTTCCGCTCTCTGCTCGGGCGGTAGTTGGGGCAGATGATTCTGCAGCGTGGCAGCGCGTCCATCACGGGCCGCATTTCTTGCTATCGCATTCATTGCTTCGTCGTTGCGGAGAAACTGTGACTTTTTATACGAAGTCGTGACGCTGACGCTAGCTTGCTGAACACGGAAAGGAGTTTAGTTTAACCATAAAATACCGCGAGTCGGCATCGTGAAGTGACAATGTCTGCTAAATGCAATCTCATTAGGAATTCCAAAGTATCTTATGTTGGGCGATGCGAACAGAAAGGTTAATCACTGAAGACGATAGCGCGAAGCTACTGAGTCAAGTGCATCGAGGAGCGGGAAAAGCCGAGGGAAGCAGTTACGTGATCGTGTGTCGAGATCACGATTGGTGACCAAGGTAGCACACCGGAACGGGATGAGCAAACGGTCCGACACAGGACGGAGGCTCTTCGAACGTGAGCCGCCACACTGACGCAAGTGGCGACGTCGGCTGTTCTTTTGCTATATACATGGCTTTCATTTCAGTTCTGCCGCATGCTTTCTCTGTGCAGTATGCGAGGCAGTGGAAATGCACAAGAAAATGGCCGCCGGTTTGAGACTACTCTTATGTTTCTCCTGAATGAAAACCAACAGATAATGAAGCCAATGATGAAAGTGACATGGACAAAAAGACAAGTTGCCGTCAGCAGGGGACACAACCTTTGGATAACGCGCCCGATGCTCTACCAATACAGTATACAGTTACTACAATACAGTTAGAACAGTACAATTATTATTATTGTTGGGGTTTAACGTCTGATTACGAGAGACGCAGTAGTGGAGGGCTCCGGAAAGTTTGACCAACTGGGGTTCTTTAACGTGCACCTACGTGACGCGCCTCTAGTATTTTCGCCTTCATCGAAAATGCGGCCGCCGCGGCCGGGATTCGATCCCGCAACCTGCTGGAATAGTACAAATAACGTCCATTATACCTTTCCTTGTCTTCATTATCTATTGGGTTTCATTAAGGTTGTGCCAAACAAAGAAACGAGCGCTTAAAAATATGTATGTTTTATGGCGAAAGCCTTAAATGCCCCAATAAACAAGAAAATTGACCGTCGGCGTCGGCAGCGTCAACACTAATGATGAGAAAAAAATCATCATGCGATGACGTCACCATACGACGTCATCATGACGTCATACATAGCCAAAAGTAGGGTCGTCATCATGATGACACTATGACGTCCAATTACGTGACGTCAAATGATAACGTCATCACATGACACCGTCGTTTGGCCAAAGGTTGGCCGATCCCGGAGGCACTCCAAGATCACCGTGAGGTGCAGGAACCTTGCGATGCCTCCAATCCTGGAGGCAGTGAAAAACCACGTAAGGTACAGAAAGCTTTCGGGAGTGATCAGTACGATCGACGGAGAAGAAAAAGAAGGTGGCTTTCCCTTCGAGTCGTCTTAGGCGAATGCATACCTAAGGGACAACGCGATTTCTTTTCTATTTACTCGTGATCCGCGTGACAATGTGAATAAAGTCAATAACCTCGACTAGTGCGACGATGAAGACAATGAAACTAACAACAAGGGGTTTTGCATTTAGCGTCTTCGCGTAACGTAAAGTTTAGCGCACGTTGACTGGCGGAGGAGCGAACCCAAACCGGTTTACAATATATTGCTAACTCTTAGAAACTAAGTCTTAAACGGCCTAACAAGAACGAGCACGCAGTTTATGATCAGTCTAGCATCTGAACAGCCTAGCAGTTTATGAACAGCCTAGCAGCTAAAAATATTGCTTGTAATCTCTCAGAACTCTATCATGTATGCTAAAGCAGTTTCAGTTATTGTACCACGATTACACTTTATTCAATCGTTCAAAGCTAATACCTTGGGTAGATCTCAACAAAGTAATTTGCAATATCTCAAGCATTTTCTAGAGTATAGCGAGCACGCACTCGCTACTAGGTCGCAGCGCACTTTCCTAAGCAAAGAAGGTTAAAAAACGCTTTTTCAAAAGTTGCGAAAGGATATAAGCATGTCTGAAGAGTTTAAACAACGCCGCGCAATTTTCAGCGGCTGCCAAATCCGCAAAGCGGCTGTCTAGAAACGGCTGTAAAAGAAAACTACTCTCGCATGCGCCCAAGTTGTTTCGCCATAGTTGCGAAAACACTGCGAGGTAGTTTATTATTGAGCTCCACAGCGTTGACCGTGGCGGTAGACAGTTATGTCATTAGGCATTTTTTGTGTCTGCATCTTTTCTCACCTATGCTATATACTTGAGAACAAGGCTTTGAGAAACGTAGCCAATATAACGGCGAAGAAAACGTAGCCATTGTCTACTGCAACACTGAGACATTACCTAACTTCGTTCTGCAAAGAGATGCACTTCCCGCAACTACCGGCGAAAACTCCGCGCTGCTTCTCTACAATCTGCACTGCATCGTAATTGGACAAAGCAGCGTTATTAAGCCAGCTATATTCAGTGCGTGCGCAGACACTTTTCGAGGAGAGCACTCTTAGGAAAAGAATCGGAGACCATTTGTAATAAACTACCAGCTAGGTGCCCTAAACACAGTGGCTCAAGATTTAAAAAAAACAACAGCCATTCTTACTGCTGCTTTATTCACTGCCTCACTATGAATTATGCCAATTCCCACATGGATTCCCGTGAAGGGGCAACCACTACTAAAATCATATCCGTATGCTCATTAATGATGTTTTTCCTCTCTCTCCAGCAGCACATTTTCCCCGTGGCCATAATATGCATTATTAGTGGCACGCATTAATCACCAAGTTTATCAAGCTTCTGGTTTGGCGCGAAATTTCTTGATTTTCTGGAAGCAGCTGACCATTTCCGAAGCTCCCAAGCCGAGGAATATCTGCAGTCCGCACGCCGACATTGACGCAGCATAATACAGCATTTGCGAAGGCATGAAAAGGGGCGTGCGAAGCGATCTTACAAAGCGCGTTACACTAAGTCGAATGCATTCTTTATGGCTAGAGGCTGCGGCGCATATTAGCGTATCACAGGCAGCTACAAATTAGATTAAGCAAATGCACAGCATGTAGTTAAGTACACTTGAGAGCAATATATTGTAGATGCTACTGATTAAGAAAGAGACGAGGTGGCGAATAGCAATGCAATCTCCCAAGGCAGAGAACAGTTAGAAATAGAACACTCGCAGAAGAACTTGGAAGTTTTGTATTTCTCCTTCATCCCAATGTGCCGAAATATTACTGAAGTTCCTTATGCATTTAAAGCGACTCGAACTCGAAAGTGTACATGGACTTCCAAAGACGTGGAGAAAGTATTTGCTTCACTTCTTTATTCAATTTCACATGTTTTTTGCGTAGCGTGTTATGCACTATGATGCGAACGCCATTTTTGCAAGCGAAGCTTGCATTAACTCACAGATTTCAGTGGCGGCACCCTACGCGAAAAACATGGCGCATGCGAGCGTACATAGTCGCGGCCTTCAAAGGTGAGCCATTTTCCAGTAGCTGATGCTCTTTCGATTGTGGGCTTGCCGGCGATCAGCCGTTTCTGACACGGCAATCTGATCTTTATGGAGGTGAATTGTCATTTCATGTTGCCACATTAATGACGTCATATCCCATCACCATCAATGGACACAATGTACGCTACGCCAGGACGAACAGGCTTTTAGGGGTGACGATCGATGGAGATCTCTGCTGGCGTCCCCATGTGGCCACTCTAAAGAAGCGCCTAACTGCCATCGCACACATTTTTCAAATTCCTCGGAGGAAAAACGTGGGGCACATCAGTGCACGCGATGTTGCAGCTACACAAAACGCTGTTTCTGGGGTACCTGCGGTATAGCTTGCCGGTTCTGACGAACGCTTGCAAAAGCAGTGTACGCACGATCGAAAACGCCCAGGGCCAGGCACTCAGAGTTTGTCTTGGGTTACCACGCTGCACATCAACATCCGCAACTATCGCAATTGCAAAAGATCAACCGGCCACGGTGCACATTACATTGGAGGTGCTTAGAGCTCACATTAGGCACTTTGCTCGCGCCTCTGCCCACCACCTCGCTTCGCTTCCAGGAGATCAACCGAGTGCCTCCTTCTGTAAGGGAATATTTACATACCAAGAGTGCCTTCCAACAGTCTACACGCCTCCGGAACGGATCCTAACACCCACTTGGTGCTTGGACCGAACAAAACAACGCTTGACAGTGCCGAGGATTCGCAAGAAGGCGGAGCTCTCGTCGCCAGCTTTGAAGCAGGTGACTCTACTCATGCTGCACGAAGAATGCAAAGACCATGTTAAACTTTACACGCATCGCTCGACAACTGTTGGAGGATCTGCAGGAGCTGTGATCTTCCCAGCAAGAGCCGAAAACATCCAGTTTCGAACTACACACAGGACAACATCGACAGCCGTGGAGCTCGCGGCACTCCGCAGCGCACTCGGCAGGATTGATGGAGAGGCACAACAAAAATACAGCATTTTCACTGATTCGAAACCAGCTCTGCAGTGTCTTCGAACTGCGCTATGTCGTGCACCTCAGGACCAATTGGTGCTGGAAATAAGACGACAACTGTACCATCAACTAATAGACGAAGGGCATGCTGTAACTTTTCATTGGTTGCCAGGCCACTGCGGCATCATCGGTAACGAGCATGCCGACGATGCAGCTAAGAATGCTCAAGAAAATGGTGTGATAGAACCTATTCCACTGTGAAGAAGCGACGCAGCAGCAAAGATTAATACGCTTGCGCATGACGTCGCAGGGTCCATGTGGAATACGCCCGGTTTTCTCCACACCCGTCTTCACCGCCTGGATCCGTGCCTACAACTCACTATTCCATCTGGCCTACCCCGATCCGAGACGACCCTTCTCTGCCGCATGTGGCTTGGGGTGTCTTTTACGAACGTCTTTGCTTGCCGCATCGAAATGACAGACAGCGCTGCATATGACCGTTGCGGCAATGACGAAACCATTGAACATATTTTATGTCAGTGCCCTCAGTACAGCTCTCAGAGACAGTCCCTCTCAGCAGTGTTTGCTTCCCTCGACGACCAGCCGCTTTCTGAGCAGTCAATCTTGGAATGTCGGAAAGATCGAGCTTCACGCAAGAAAGCAATGAAGGTGCTGTTGAAGTTTCTGCGAGCGAGCGACCGGCCTCGTTGAACGATTATGACACTCGTGGTGTGTGTTGTGTGTGTGTGTGTGTGTGTGTGTGGTGTGTGTGTGTGTGTGTGTGTGTGTGTGTGTGTGTGTGTGTGTGTGTGTGTGTGTGTGTGTGTGTGTGGTGTGTGTGTGTGTGTGTGTGTGTGTGTGTGTGTGTGTGTGTGTGTGTGTGTGTGTGCGTGTGTGTGTGTGTGTGTGTGCTTCCCTCCCTCCCCACCCCATTCCTCTCTTGCTTACTTTTCTGTCTCCCTTTACCCATTCCCCAGTACAGGGTAGCAAACCATATATGTTTTCTGGTTAACCTCCCTGCCTTTTCGCATTACATTTCTCTCTCTCATTGTTGCCGGGATATGAACGCATGGCCGTCTCTGTTGCCTGTAGGAACTGATGTATTGCGCTGCTAAGCACGTGGATGATGGTCCAATTCCCGGGATGGAGGATGAGAACAGTTAGGAGGCAGTACTTCTCAATAAAATGAAAGAAACATAAGAAAGATAGAAGGAAAGAAAGAAAAAAAAGAAAGAAAGAAAGAAAGAAAGAAAGAAAGAAAGAAAGAAAAAAAGAAAGAGAGAAAGAACTATGTAACTACGGGCCTTATAGACCAGAATTTCCAGCGCTCGTAGGCGGCCGCCATGTTTGGCCGACCGAGGCGCCGCGGCGTGAGCATTTGCTTGGGGGCTGCTGAAACGCCCTAGCGCACAGCGCGGTGCATCACGTTTGTGGTTCTCAGCAGCGGGCGATGACAAATTTGCAAGCGCTGCAGCCGCTCAGCCTTCTCTGATTATCGAAACGTGCATCTTCTTTCATGCGACTACATCTTTGAACAGTAAAATTGTGCTAGGGAGCTTGCCAAACATCGCGAGAACGTTCAGCAACATCGTCACGAAGGTTTGAGTAGTTGCAACACTGTGCAGTTGTCCATTCTTCTTTCTTTTTTTAGAACTGTATCGTATCAAGAAACGTTTTAAGCTTACGTATTTGCGTATGCTATGACCTAGTAAGCTGGAGGAACGTGTGTTGAGGGGCTAGTTGGCAAGACATATTATGAAGGAAGGAAGGAATAGGAGAGGAAGGAAAGGCAGGGATATGTTAACCAGTCTAGAAGGACCGGTATGCTACTCTACACTGGGGAAAAGAGTGGGGGAGATATAAAGATAGAGAGAGAAGGAGGGCACTGGCGGTTATAGACTAACGACGTTAGCATGACTGTGAGATGTGTGTGATATATTATGAAAGCTTAAACTGCGATTAGGACGAGACACCAGAGTAGAAGCACACAGGACGAAGCTGTATCTTAATTTTCTTTTTCCTGAAAGGCAGCAGCGACAGATATTTTCGTGCCGCGCTACCGTCCGAATTTGTGCTGCACGATGGCTGTTTTGTGCTCTCTCGCAATATGCAGCGGGATGAATTTAATTAGGCGATTATTTCAGTTTTCAACACAGAACTCTATAGCTGAGATTACGTGCGGTTTCTAAGCGAGATTACTGCGAACGCATGGCCTGGAGAAGTGTCCGAAGCCTCTTGTAGCAATGCTAGACGCAGCGCGCATACCGGCCCGCAACCTCTGTGTTAATAAACAGCACAGTCTGCAAAAACACCCCGTCCCACAGGTGCTTTGAATCACGATCAAAACCGACGAAGTTTACGTTTGAGTCCGATATTGATTAAGTTCGATTCTGACCAAGCGGTGCACACCCGTGCACTTTCTATCGCGACATGCCTCGGACAGGATATACTTAACTGCAATTGAAGGATCGCCCCTGCAACGACAAGATCCCTGTCACACGGGCACGGACACTTTCGATCACGATTGAGCCGGATCAGGATTTATCGCCTCTGCCTTCCTTTGCTGTCACAGTAAAACTTTGTTGTTATGAAACCACAGGTAGACATGCCTCGCGGATGTGAGGTTCAAAATACATATGTTTTATGGACATGAAGTTGTAAAAAGTGAAACAGTTTGTTACGTCGAGGTTTACCTGTGCCTTTCTGAACAAATTTATAGCCAAGGTGGCCGCATTTTGGATTTCGGAAGCAAGCTTAAACACCGCGCGTGGAAATTTCCGTGCGTGTTAATAACTGAAGCTCGTTTCTATTCGGCAGCTGCAGTGGCTCCTGTAAGTCTTCAGGCAAAATTGAGAAACATGTGTTAATTGGCTTCGCAGTCTGAGAAAATATCTGGTGCGGTGCATGGATACTGTCTTTCTCATTTCAAGATTCATCGTCGCCGTAATTCAATTTTTTTTCATCCGGCAGGTGGTCCCGTTGTAACCCATTCACTTGCAGTGCAGCCGTTTGAATAGGTAGAAAATATGGCCTCCTGAGCCAGACCACCAGCTCACTTATTACTTATTGAAATCAAGGGCCTTGAAAACGTCTAGGATACACGCTGCACAAGCACAAGGCGCTCGTGTTCCCGTGAACGTCGCAGGTATGTTTCATCAGACGCTTCCTTTTTAGCTATTTGTTCCGACACCCAACGACGGCGCAGTGCCACCCGGACGAATTTTAACACGAAAGTGTTTTATGCCGGGGTCCACCAAGTACTTCCGTTACGGGTATGACGTTGATAAAATGGACGCCAACGGGGGAGAAAGAAAAAAACCAAAAGGACCCGCCGCTGGGAATCGAACCCACGACCTTGAGCCAGAGACGGTAAGCGCCCGACGCTCAACCGACTAAGCCACCTTGGTAGATGCTGGGCACTTCACGAACGCGCCTTATACCTTTCACACATTCTCTCTCGCACGGTGCTCTCTGTTGGCGGTGTAAGTAGGCGGTTCGGAGTGGACCGGGGCGGTGCCGCCGTCTGTGAGAGGTGAAAAGATGTAGTGCGTCACGACCACGGCCGGGCTAGACTGCACGCGCGCGCTGCGGTCTAGCCCGGCCGTGTCACGACGAACACTTACTAGCGCTTACTCCGAGACTGCGCGCGATATCGGAGGTCATGGTTAAAGCGTCTCGATACCACCGAGGGACACTGGCCGCGCTGGCGTCGCCGAGGCACCCTAGACGCAGTTACGTTCTTTGCCTTTCGCTTCGTGTTAGCGTGCGCCGGCTCATCGGAGTAGTGCAGCTTCCACATGCACCAACGGGATTTCTCTGCCGCAGACTCCTTTCATTGCGAGAGCACCGACTAACAAAACTGCTGCAATACGCGTTGCAGAAAGGACATGATTTCGACGGACGAATGTCGTGCCTTGGTGGAGCGAGACAGAGGCCAGCGGGACGCACGCGTTTGCGGCTCAAGCTACGAACCTCTGCCTCCTGCGTTGCTGAAGCGCAGTGTGGTAGTTTATGCATGAGCACAGGCCTCGGTTACCCATTACCAGAAGGCAGGCCCGTAGACAGGAATTTTTTTCAGGGGGGGGGGGGGGGGACTTGCTAAAGCTAAAACCTTGACTATTTGAGAAAAAAGCCTATTTTCATTATTTATTTTCAGTAAAAACACCTGCATCACCAAAATTCGGGGGGAAGGGCCCTAGCCCCCTCCCCCCCCCCTGGCTACGGCCCTGCTAGGAATCGCACATCGTGCCGCTTCTCTCCTTAATTGACGACGTTTTGAAGAAGTGCATATCGGGTACCAGTGTTGATTATGAGCTTCAGGCCGGCAAAGAACTTTACTTTGATCCGAAGACGACGCTCACTCCCCCTTAGGAGGCGACATCGGCTTATTGATGTCATCTTTACGCGTATTCACGACTCGCTCCACCAATATGTCCACCAATTCAGCTATCAGAACGGTTTAATCATGATCATGGGCGTTAGTCGTCGCGATGGAGGACATGCCACTAGGCGTCAACATGGGTGCATCCACCGTCCACACGGTGCTATAGCTGCCAAACACAAATAGGCATGGTACAAGCTCTCAGATATCCCTACACAATAAGCACTACTTCTGTGAAGACACGTTTCACTTTCGTGTTATACCGGTTCGTATGACGGAGGGATCGGCATTTTTCTTTATACATTGCACTGCCGTTCCGAGTATGCGGCAAGCGAGCAGCTGAGACCGCTACTTCTAACAACTCTGAAGGCACCGACACAAGCGAACACGCGACGCAAGCACGGCTCTCACCTCCCGCCATCAGTAGCCCCAGCCGTCGTCTGCACCACCAGGCGGTGCCTGTTGTCTAGAGTAGCGGCGCGGCTGACATTCGCGCTATGAGGCTAAGAAAAATCTGATCTATACTGATACTGTTCAGCTTTGTTTTAGTAACAAATGCCCATATTCGGTTCACTTCAGTGTTCGGTTCCTATACAACTGGGTACAGTTCGCGAACAACAGTTTTTCCTCAACGGCTCTCCATATGCTGAGACGCAACATGAAGTTTTTGTCCACTTCGCGCATGATTCGAACACAAACCAACTACAACCACTTCCTCTGCTCCTTTTCTTCCAAACTGACAGGCGCATCAAGTCCAGAATTTATTAGCTTGCTTCGAAAACAAACATTTATCAAATATGTCGATCACTGCACGCAGGTACGCTTAATAAGTGTGCAATGACTGGAAGTATAGCAGTAAATTTTGTTCGTCACCACTGCAGCAACTGGACGGGATACTGAAGCTGCATCGAATGGCACGACCATAAATCCTACTCAAACGCTATTGCAGGGCTTTCCGCTATGGAACGTGTGCCGCGATTCTATGGCACTCCAGAGAGCAGTAGCGAAGAAGTGGAAGCACGCGAATGGAGGACCGTTTTCTATACGGCCATAAAAAGGGGCTGTTTTCGTTTTCCTTGTATGGATATTGTCTTGCAAAAAAATACAGCGACTGCTGCGGCAAGCTCACCTGCATACTCAGACACAAACGTGGTAGGTTGGTTAAGGTACATGGAATAAACTATGCTCTTTTCTTCTGTTTCGGTCGGCCGGCCGGCCTTGCCGTAGTAGCCATGACGGCGAGCGTTGAGGACTCGCCGTCATGGCTACGAGTGGCGCTGACTAACACTCCGAGGTGTAAATGCACAGATATAGCCGTTAAGGCGGACGGGAGGACGACCGCTGCCGTAGTTTAATTAGTAGAGCATCGGACGCGTTCTGTGAAGGTAGCATGTTCGGTCCCTGCCGGCGGCTAGTTGTCTTTTCGGCCACTTTGCTTCTTCACCTTTATATCGCAATTACTTCAAATAACGTGCCCTAATCTTCCCTTGGCTTAATGGTGTGTTGGTTCTCACAAAGCTCGCTTAAATAGCGTAGCCTGAAAACAGAATGCGGCCCTGGTTTCGGAGTGCGTGTCCATAGAACGTCGGGGGAACGAAATTTCGTCAACACATTGCCCGGTTCCTTAGAGAAGCGAACCGCTCGCACTGACAAGGACGACCGCAAAGTTTAATTACGGGACAAGGAAAAGTGTGCCTTCATGCGCGACGAAACTGGCGCTGGCTTCTTTTGGAGACTCCGTCGGCTTTGTGGTATTCCCATTTTTGTGAAGGTGAATTTAATCAAAGCAAAGGAACCGATGAAAGAAAAATCATATTTCAAATGGGAAGGACATGTCGTTTCTTCCGGTTGACATGCGCGGAAAATTAATGGCCCCGCTGAAAAATGGGCTGAGAGTGATTTCGCGGGTAATTACATTACAGTCCGCGAGTGCACCTGTGCTCGTCTTTTGTGCTCATCCTTTTGATGACGCGGCTGGTGCTTCCGCCCATTGTGCCGTCTAATGAGAAAGCCTGTGCTTGTCTTTTTCCTATGCCCAGTGGTGTTGACCTGTTGAGGAATCGCGTCGGCAACGCTTATGCCAGTGCATGAAAGACGAATACTTTGGTACAGGCGAACAAGGAACAACGCCACCAGGGTTCATGAACGAGCGATGATATGGGAAGGTGGCTCATACAAGAACCTTTAATAATTGTATTCGTCCCGGAATAGAAGGTATTTAAAGGGACCGACAACCAACTTTTGTGGTACCCGTTTTCTTGAGTGCAACGGGAAGCTTATCGGTCAGAGCTTCTAATCACGGAGTGGTAACGCGGAGAACGCCGTAAAACATTTATAATGAGAGTTTTTCGATCTGCGGCAATTATGCAGTCTTAATATCACATGCTGCAAACCGTGAGAGGTGAGCGCGATAGCGATTATACGCCAGCAGTGGTGACAAGTTATGCCCTAAGTATGAAAAGGCAATGTTACGTCTACAAAGCCTCCGGTGCCGCGACTACTGCTTTCTAGCCTACTAAATTATTTTACAATAGTTATAGCGTTTTTCTGGGGCTTCTTGTAGAAGTACTTTGGCCGTACACAGGTCGCTTTATCACATTTTAGTCAAGCCAAGCCAAGCCATGCCTTCGAAAACGAAACAAGTCGTAGGATACACCAGCAGTGCTGGTGTATACTACGACTTGCAATCCTCCAACAGAACAGTAAGTCGATGGCATTTTGCGAGCGGCAGCGCAAACTCGCGTGCTACTCTTCAAAAGTCCGATACGACGAGAGCAGACGAGAGTCTATAGCTACGCGGGAAACGCCGCCGGACGCCGCGCGCATGCGCCGCAGCCTCCGTTTCCCTGGAAGCCACGAAAGCAGCGCCGCATCTCATGCTTTACTTCTTTTACCTCAGAAACAAACGGGAATTGACAATAACATACATATTCAAATTTTTAGCCCTCGTTCTGGTGCGTGTAAAAGCATTAGACCTACGTACAACGAAGTGCTTAAGACTGCATACGTCTGGTTCATGGCGCTCGCGCTAGGCTGCGCGGCATACCGGTTTTTGTTACTTTTAAACGCGATTTAAAAATATAAATCCTACTCAGATCGCGAAAAGTATTCTGGAATCTGTCACTATAATTCACGGCCTTTTCATTTCCACCAGGATCTAATCAACCGTTCTGGCCAGTTGTCGGTCCCTTTAAGGACGTGACCGCAAAAAAACCTTTTGCCCTGGTGGACCAATGAACAATACTATTATTGTTACTATAATTATTATCCGAAAGAGGAAGTTGACAAAATTTGTATTTAGACAAATAATAACCGAATGTTTCATGCTCACACTTATTTAGGCCTTCAGATTTGCAGTTAAATCAGATAACATGGTTTAGCCTCCCCGAACGTGCCCAACGGGTTATGACTCATGAGAAACACTACAGTGGAGGTCTGTGAGCTATTTTTGACCAGACAGTGTTCCTAATTCTGTATCTACTCAGCGTAAACGGATCGATTTCGACCTACAAGTGGCCTATTCTTAAGGTAGTGTTACGAGAAGAACAATGTTTACAGATATTTACATGCAGAAGCAATGGCACATGTCAGACTGGAGACTGCATCCATACAGAGTTGGACCGGCACTACGAATCACTACTGACAACGTAGCCAAAATGATACGTCGAATTAAAACAAGGAATGAAAGAGGTGGACACCATCACGCTAGTGCAAGTCTTAATAATTAGCAGAGCCACCTGTAGCCTCCCTTACTGCTCATTAAACAAAACCAACGAAAGTTAATACTTTGGCGTTTGAGAGCTCCTTTCGCAGAAATTCTGGCGTCAGCGTCGGCGGCGTCGTTGATAGTGGGCGAAAAATCAATATAGATGCAAATAAATAAATAACGAGCAAAAAATTACACTATCTCACGCTAAAGAGAACTATGTGTGGATGCGAAGCAGCGGGGAGATGGTTAGCTTGAGCGGGGAATGGTGTCATTTTTTTCTTGCGTTCTGTAGCCTGTGCCTTCCTCTGGCGTAGAATCAGCACTTTCTTCCCGTCTCCATCCAGCTCCCGCAGCGTGGAACTGCCGGTGCCCGGGGTATTCGACTCCCGCAAAGTCGCAGGATTATGTGCGTCTGCCTCTCCGCAGCCCATGCCATTGGCGTTGTCGTGGGATTCTTCAGCGAGGGCAGGAGAGCACGAGCGCCCCGCGTCTAGAGCCACAGAAGCAGAGGCGGCCATCGGCCGCTCGTGCCACGTCAAGAGGCCGGAGGCGTCGCTGCTGCCTACTCGTCGCAGGAGAGAATGAGGCGCGCGAGAGTGGGAGTTGGAGAGGGGGAGTAAGAGTGGTGAGGGGAGAGGGAAAGTAGAGAGGAGGTTGTAGGGAGGAGGTGTGTAGAGAGGGTTTGCGCGTGCGCAGAAAGGGTGGTCACGCCACACACCACCACCACCACCACCGGACTGAACTCCGCCATAAGATGCTTCGCATCTGAAATGATGATGGAGGAGCTGCCTCGGAGCGTACCGCCATAATTAATCATATCGTCAGCAACAGCATCAACATGGTGCGCAGCTACGTGTATCGCGATGCTGACGCGTAGCGGGCACTTCACTAGCGGGCACTTCACTTTCGAATATGATGAGTTATGGCGTATGGGAACATCTCAACTGCATTTGCAGTAGGCATGCTGCGTGTGAGAGTTTCGAACGCCCATTTATACGCGCACAAACATTAACTTTCTCGCGAAGCGAAGCCTGGAAAGCGACTGAGAAGGTGATGCGAACGGGGCCCGATCAACTACTCTTGAAGGCGAAGCTCGAGCGTCCTGAAGTTTTCGCATGCGAAATAAGACACAATGTTTTTTTTTTATTTCTCATTTTCATACAGACTTGTCTGTCCTTCTTCAGAATAGTGACTAACCAATTCATGTGAAAAACGTGAAACAATCTAACTGACATTATTCAAAGTTTCCGAAAGGAAGATAATGTGAGCCTAATCCGAATAACAAATGCGGTCAAGAGAAATAAACAAAAAAATCGAAACAAAAGACATCGGTGAAGCTTCATCTTCTATCACATCGGCAGTTGTGAGTTGGCCCGCTCCGCAGACTGTAAACACAGGCCGTCGTTTCGTCCATGCATGCCGGAAGCTTTGTGCCCGGGGCTCCCTGAAATATGCGAGCCGTATTTCACTTTCAATTTGTGTAAGTGAATACAGCATCTCCCGGCTCTGTTCATCCCTTGGTAGCACTCACAGCGTTGTTTTATACGCTGTATACTGCCATTTTTCGTTCTGGCGAAAAGAGAACTGCAACTTTTTTCCTTTGTTTTTCCGTTATAGTCTTTCGATTTCTCCGGTTCCCTCTGGCAGTTACCGAAAATGGGCAGATGGCGCGGCGAAGGAAAACGAATACCGCGAACGCGTGCCTATAAATATTGCACGTCGCCTTTTACCGACATTCGAAAACACGCTGTCGACTTCGCTTTGAAAATACGGTGAAGGAAAAAAGAGAGAGCAAGATCAGATTCACAAAGTACAGATATAAGTTTCCTGTTTGATTTTTGCTTACTAACATGACTTGAACCTTACTTGTCGGGATCCCCAAAGTGCTGTAGCGAAATAGAAAAAGGCAACGTCGTTCCAGTTTTTAAAATTTTCTTTGGAGCTAATAAATGTAGATCGCACAAAAATACCATCCATCTGCTTAAATTTCAAATTTGCTCATCGTGTAAACGACGTATGGACTGGTTACTATGAATATTTATTATGCCAAAGCCCAAGCAAATGGTTACAAAATAGAAAAAAATATTGTCGTGTAATGAAAATTTCACATGTTGCCTTACATGTTATTAAATGGCAGGGAGGATCATAAAGAGTAACAACAAAAGAAACAAGCGGCGCCGAAGGTGGAGGGGGAGGGGGGTAGGTTTAGAGCACATTATACGGTCGTTTAAACGTAAAGTGTAACAATAGCGGCAGTCTGGATAAGACTTGGTTTTGTCGATCTTGTAGCCAAGAGTTATTCCCATCGTTCGTGCCTTGAAAACCTATCTATAGTCGGATACAACTTTAGAAGGCAGCGGAATTTCCTCCTCAAAGGCGGATGAACACAAGCCTGCACCAATGGGCGCGCACTCGGGACTGACGTCATGAGCGGGACAGCCGGTGGCTCCGCCTTCGGAGAACATCGGCGTGTGCACGAGCGGGACTATTTCTTCAGTCGCGGAGGCGATCGGCTGCCGCGCTTCGATCGTCTGGGCGGGGCCTCTCCTGTCTTCCTACGTTGTGTCCGACTGTAAAGACATGGTCAATGCCTTTCAGACAACCATATGCAGGCCCAGCATAGGCCGTAGCTACCACGACTGCCCGATGACGAAGTCGGTGTGGCATGAACGCACCCGGATTGCTGTTGTCAAAATTGACAGGCTCCCTTATGCATTCGCCTAAGACGATTCGAAGGCGAAACCAACGCAAACGAAGTCACGCGAACGCCGCAAAGACGAACGCGTAGCTTGCGCCATTCGATCCAAAGGCGTGCAGGTGGTCATGTGGATTTTTGTACCCCAAGCCGGCTTTTCTCTCAAGGTCACGTTCGCGTGAGATATATGAGAAGGCAGAATAAGCTTTATTTCATCATGAGAGTTAATCCCGGGTGGAGCCCTCTTGTAGAGCCCCACTCACCGCGGCGGCTCCCCAGGTCTGGTCTAATGTCACCAGTTGGCTCGCCGTTGCCAGCTCGGACTACCAGGACATAAAACTTTCGCGAAAATAAAATCACTGCTCTATATATAGCATATGCCGTCAGTTCCACGCGCTCACACTCTCCGTTGTTTTCACTGTTACGAGAAACGAAGAATATCGTGTACAGGCGGAGTACGCTGAAAGCGACGCTTAGAAACCCATAGTATGAAGGAAACCGGCAACGCGAGGCGTAAATAACTGAGACTAAACAGTGGCCTTACGCTGAATGCTGTAGAAAGCAGTGTCACACTGCGCTCTTGTATAAAGTCATGGTAAGCTCGGGCGCTGCGTGGCTCCGCTATTTTTGAAATTCAGTGTGGTACGCAAGCGGGCTCTCAAGAACGGCTCGGAGTGGAAACATGGCGCTGCCTTCATGGCAAAATGCCACCGCTACGAATCAGTCCAGTCGACCTTTATTGTATGGTTCACTTAATCCCCGGAAGAAACTTGTGTTTGGTTAGACTGTTAGATATAGTTCGTTACACTTGGACAGCAATGGGTTAATGCGAACTGTCAGCTACGTTGTCGTCAATTAAGTTGTAGGGTTTTCAGCGTTTTATGCTTAACAAAAACGTCTGCAACATATATCAGCGCGCATGCGCGGTAGGCCATGCACTCTAGGAGGTCTCAGAATACGCATCTTCGCTTGTGTTGCTTCGACCTTAGTTTTTTGATCACCATCATTGAGAAAAAATGCAACTTGTGGTCGGTGTCATCATTGTCAGCCTTTTGTGAATACACCAGTGAAGGCGACTGAAATTTAGTGAGAATTCAGCTAGCTTTACCTCGCAAATATTTGTTGGCGCCTCAGCTGCTTCGTTAAATTAAAGGACTATAGTCGCTTGCAGCCTAAGAATAAGCACACGCTCCGCCCCCAGGTCTGCGGTGCGCCTGCCGATTATCTGAGCAAGAGAGACCTGGCAAGTCTACCAATGAGAACTTTTTCGCTGCTAATGTAAAACTACGCACATTAGCGATGAAAAGTTCGTCATCTCTTCCCAAAATATTGTTTGGCTGAGAATTGACGTCGAAATCCTCGCTGAAATTTGCCATAAAGCTCGCGTTTTTTACCATAAACCAGCGACACGAACGCCTGTCCTTATGGAAAAGTCATATACCGTCAAATGCGCGAAAGGTGCTGGGCGTCACGTGAATGAGCGTGTGAGATTGGATGGGGCATCTATGTAAGTTTTCTCATGGGAGTGACAGAGACGGCAGTGGGTAGAGATTACATTTATTCTTAGATTGTAGCCGACTATAGCTGGCGCCTCACCTTACAGCGCAGTAGCAATAGGGTGACTTCATGTGTTAAAGCTAACGAGTCATTTTACGCCATGCTAAAGCTTTTAGTTGACCTGCCAGGAGCTGCCGAACGTTGCTTGATGTTGTAGCTAAATGCTCTTTGAATATGTCAAAGCAATAAAATTGTTCCTCAGGCCTGGCTCACTGGCCATCATCAGCGCGCTAATGCTTCGTTGGCTAAACGGCGAACTTTCATCCAAACTTTCGGGAATCCGCGTTGATGGTATGAAGGCGTCGACTCTCTTGAAGTAATACCGCAACGAGGATGAAGTTCAGACCCGTGCCTCTGTCAAGACTTTGCTCTACAGAGCAGGCAGCAGACCGAAAGCCATGGCGTAGAAGGATTAGGTTTGTTGTAGAAGACGAGATAAGCTGCAGCGAGGACCTATTTTCCCAAGGGCTGCTCTAGAGTGGCAGGTTCGAGCTGGTGGCCGTAATTAAGCTGGCGAAGCAGCGTGCCGCGCTTCGCAGCCAGCAGAGACAGGAAGGGGGTGAGTGCGCCGCTGCCAGATAAGGGGGCGCAATGGCTGTGGCAGAATTACCGGCTTAACGGGTTGTTATGCTTATGTCTGCCGAGCTTGAGCTAGGAAATCTACCGGAAGCTGTTGTGTGACATTTCGATACATTTAACAGACAAAGCTGGGGGCCATGGTTAGACCTTCGTTTAGAGCGTGGCTGTTGCATCTTGAACAAGCCATCTTTTGTTGACCTTAGTTCAGCCATCTATACGTGCGGGAGGAGAACAGCGCTGTGATAATTGTTGTTTATTTGAATAAGCGATTCGTTCATTGACTGATCAATTAACTGACTGACTGAAAATGCTAACTGTCGGCAATCCTGCCAGTGACCGGTCTTTCCCGAGCGTCTCTCAAGGACAGACATACGAATCCTTGATATTGCCAGGCCGAGGCTTCGCGGCATAGTAAAATTTCCAAACGGATTGATTTTATAGATGCTATGTTTATGGCTACACTCTTCAAGGGCATGCGGATTCGGCCAACCTGTTTAGAAAAGAAAGCATCAAGTATCGCTGATCATAACTGCTGCTGACAACACGAGTGACTTCCGGTGAAGGACTCCCGCTCTCACTTCCCATTCGAACTTCCTGTCTCTTATTTCACTGCCGGCTTACGCTTCCCTTATAGATAATCTAAGAACGGCCTCTGGGGCAGTGCTGTCAGAAACGAATGTCGACATCATACACTTAAAAAAAAAAAAAACACGTCGCAGTTTTGCCGCAAGGGCAAAGCAACGAATGTAAACGGCAATCAGTTGAAACGTCATACGAAGTAAGGCTAGCAGCTCCCTCCTTCAGCATCCGAGCTGGCGCAACTCAACAAAAACCTCGCGTAATGAAAAGCTGCCGCTGCAGCGAGCGAAGCGACTTCGTGCTGCCTTTGCACTTAAACGCAAACTGATAGGTGAGAACACAGCACGGTATGAGCCGTCAGCTTGTCTCTGTCAATACAGGGCACGCGCGACTGCGGCACCAGCGGCTGAAAGCACTAAGTTGCTGCTGGAGCCGCGCAGCCCGCACCTCTGGAAGCCCCACGGGCCTTCGCGCGCCTTGACCGGCGCGTATCCTCTCCACTTGAACTGCGCTCGTCGGCTGCTCTCGCAGCTTTCACTCACTCGTAAACATATGACGGACGGGCTACGTTAGCGCCCTTGGACTTCATACGAAACCTCACGGCGACACCGACGGAGACGGCGAAAATGCGCCTGGAATGTTTATTTGCTATCGCAATAAAAGTTGCTTGGGGAGTCCCAGGAGGACACATCGCGCAGTGTGCATCTGAACGTTGAGTGAAAGACAAACCTACGAAGAGGCTTAACTCTATGATATTCCAAAAGTATGAGGTGCAGCAAGCTTGTTTTTTTTCTCGGCAGTAGTGTACAGCAGGGGTTTCTGTAGTCTGATGTGGTTTCCCGTAAGCCTATGCATAAACTCAATACTTTTGTTTGCTATTCATTTGGCTTGTACTTATTTGTATTATTGCTGTTTATTATACTGTAATGAACCAGTCCGTGTGTAATTGTGCTATTTATGTACATTTGCATATATGTATGTATGCCTTTTTTTATGCTGTCGTCCGCTGTTTCCTGCTGTACTCCAGATGCCAGGAACCTAGTCAGGCGTGTATGACAGGTCGTGACTCACGTAATATAAAAACTGTAAATAAACTTCAAACTGATAGTCAGTCCTTGTGTATACCTCAGTATGGGAAACGTCCTCTAATCAAGGAATGTTGTATCACAAGAGGCTTTCACAGAGGAACCGCACACATACGTGTACTATAACAGTGCATTCATGAAGCAGCAGCCACATGAGCCGCTTGAAAACACAAATGAAGTGCGCAAACATGATTTCATTTTTTCCCCTTTAATATTCTACCATGAGGCGTCCATATTGTTTGTCAGAAGAAAAAGCATTCACGAGGAACGCACGTCGCACGTGACCTAATTAGAGCAGCAAAGACATGCAATAATAAAGAAAATTCAGCTAATCGATTTTTAAAGTTCTTTCCGTCCGTGCATCTATTGTGCACGTGTTTGCTTCGAAGGATGTCTGAAACACAGTTACTTTAATTTAACAAGAGTGCAAGAAGTAATATGGGTTGGATAGGGTGTAATGGCAGTACGCTAGGATGTACGATAGGATGTACGATAGGCAGTACGATAGGGTGTAATGGATGTACGCAGCAGAAATAAAACATCTGAACGTAATTGAAGCAACACTAATTTCACGAAGATATAATGCTATGCAAGTCGTACGAAGAAAACATTCACCGACGATTACGATACTGCCTTATGCAAATTTTGAACGCAACTTCGTGTTGGGCAAGGCCAACGCCATTTGAAGTTTTGGCTTTCCGCAAGGTATCCACTATACGCCGTAAATCATAATATTTGTGAAGTAGGACAGCACCTACTACGCCATTATTCGTCTTTCTGCGGATAAGCGAGGTACCCGCTACACATCTGTAAGGCATTATGTGCACTTTGTTGATGCTGCAGGTGGCTGATGACGATGGAGAATTATGGCTGAGCACTTTGCAGTGGGTGGGAAGCATTCAACCACACACTCGTCGTGCAATTAGCATTGTGTGATGACCGACTGTTATTTTACTCTTCTGCCACGCTATATTACAAAGGTTACCGCGATTCCTTGCCGCCATGACGCCGTATAGGGTATTTTTGCAAGAGAGTTTCAAGCACCAGCGTGACTCTGTGGCGGAATACTCGACTGCAACGCGGAGTGCCCGGTATCAAATCCCATTGGAGGCTGGGTATTTCTTTCTCATTTTCTTTTTTCATGTCTACCTCGTACTTTTTCATGTCTATCGGTTACGCCACCGACGGTAGCGTCAAAGCCGCTCAACGCATCGAACGGACGCCTCAGAGTTGCGCTCTAAAAGAGTGGTTCTACGAATTTCTTCACGACAGTGATGGATGTTATTCAGTGTGGGCGTTGTGAAAACGGCAGGGAGAACTGAATGGCATGAAGTTTGACAGAACAAAATTAGCCCCCGGAATGGGGCCCGATTGTGAGGCTCTGAAGAAAATTACAGCAGCCTCTGTGAAATGATTGACAGGTGCAGCGACGGGGAAGATGACAAATAAAAGGTAACGCTTTTGATGTTCTGGCCAAGAAAAGTTAGCAGCAGCAGCCAGCCTTTCACTTTCAAAGTGATGCATTCCTTATCTCGTTCGTCCTCTGAGCGTAGTAGAGGCCGCTGCTACGGGTTTGTCAAGCGGCTGATCTCAAGACAAAGCTTGCTGAACCGAGACGCCTGGCTGCGAATTTGCTGTTGTGGAGCTGCTGCTTTCTGATTATGCCACGTACGATTATGTTGAACAACTTATATACTATTTTCAGCGCATAACGAACTGCGCTGCCACTAGGTTTTGGTCAGTTGTAACGTATCATAACTTGCTAGCAACCAAAATAATGCAACGTTTTTTTTACGCAGGATGGTAGATGTCGTCCGTGATTTGAATCAGGGGGATTTAAAAAAAATCAGAAATGACCTTTCTGAGGAAACTATTTTCAAACTTCGGCATTTTTGGTAAGTCACTGATGTTTAGGCACAATTATGGAGTAAAACGGAGCGCGATAAAAATGCCGAAATTATTTTAAAAAAGAGCGCAAATATCAAAGTTAATATGTAAGAACTTTTAGTACCCTCAGTTTCAGCAATAAACTCCTGAAATAGTTATTTTGTGCAATTTGCCATGTTTGTGATTTTTCAAAAGTGCTTAGGCAGGTAAGGGAAATAATAGACTCATAGGGTTGCATTTCACTTGTTATTTTAGGAGAATAAATATTGTGGCCAAGAAGTGCACCGTTTTTTCCCCAGGTGCGCTCAAAATTCAGAAATTGCGATATCGGCGGAAAAGTGTTTTTTGCGGCCAAAATTTGTATATTTTTTCAAGTGAACAAAATTGTTCTTTCACAAAACCAACCTCGAAACCATTGTTCTGGGTCTAATGCCTGGGCCTGTATACAGTAAATTTCATCAAAATCGGGAATAGTGACCGGACTTCGAGTTCGATCTTATCTGGACACACCTAGTAACGCATCGTTCCTGGAAGGCGGTCGAAAGCATTGCGTGCTTCTTAGCGTCTATTCAACCTAATATATCTTGTATTTTCGCTTTCTCAGAGCAAGTACACAAAACGCGGGGCACCCAATATTTTTCTCACGTCCAGGGCACAATGCCCTCTTCCAGGAGTTGCTAGCAACGCAAGTGCGAAACTGCGTTTCCACTACGTTTCCCCATTTTTTTCTGTGAGCGTCCTTAGACACATGAACGCACGGCTACTCTTCCTGTGCCTAGGCGTTCATGGCTGCGCACACACAGCCTAGTATTGATAGCGTGCGGAAGCGAAGACGCCAAAATAGGGGGGACAACGCATTCGTCCTGAGTCATCATATTCATCATTAGGCGCTTTTAGCTGACCGATTCTGCGGTCCGTTCCCCGTTCCGCTCAAACGCTCAACGTTACCGGAGCGCAACGCGCGTTTTTGGTTTTAGCCAAGCGTCTTTCGGTCAAGGCAAGCGCGACGCCACCTGTGCATGAAAGTCACAAGTACGTTGAAAATGGAAATAAAAATTGTACTTGTCTTGCAGCAAGAAAGGAAATTCTGTTTTAAAACAGAGGGAATTGATTTATTTTCAATTTACGGTGGTGCTTGACGCATCAGCCTTTTTATTTTTTTGTCACCTTGGCTTAGCGCTGGACTGCAATATAAGCTACAATTATCCAATCTTATGTGCATGGTGTCTTCATGCTGTTAGGTATACATTGTGCCCGCCCAAGTTCCGCTGTGTTCTCCTGTACCCTTTGTGTATAGCGAGTACTCGTAGACTGAAGGCTGCATTGCTCATACCGGATACAATCCACAAAGCCCAAAGGGTAGCTTTGTTCGGAGTAGAGGCACTATGCATAATACTTCGTGCAACTACAGTTCTTATTTAACGACAGCATCTTGTGTGACTTATTGCGTTAATTACACTGAGCAGTGCGATTATAAACTTTTGAACCCATTTTCTTAACTGCTGAGATACAGCAGGCCCGTCATTCTCTGCCTGAAGTGCACATGCATCCAGGTAGAAGGGTATTCCATTTCGTTAAAAACTGATCAGCTGCTTCTGTTACAGAAATAAATATTTACATTCGAAGGTATTGGATTAATAATGCTGGAAAAAGCTCATTTTCCGCTCCAAAGCGGTGTTTTATCTGCTCCAGAAGTTGGACTTAATTTGCTTCGATCAATGACATCACTGAAAGTGGGAGTGAACCCGGAGATGCAAAGGTGTTGTTTTCTTTATTTTGAACAAGGGTACAGATACGGTGACGGTGCGGCACAAATGCCTGGACATCATCTGCCTCTTGCACAGTGGTTTCATCTTGTCTGTTGTCCATCTGCACTGCAGTGTCACCACTCCCTTGGACTGGTGGCTCAGGTTCCTCATCTCCAGTCATTCGCAAGAGGAGTGATGCCGGTGACTGGTTTTCTGCAGCAAAATAGAGGGCAATGCAGTGAAATTAAAAAAAACATTCTTACCCAGCGGAACACTATAGCAAATAAGCGATGAAATATCGCAATGAGGAAATCACTTCCGGTACAACATACTTCTCGTCCTGTGTGGAGCTGGTGTGAAAATTTAGGTTGCGCATAACGCATTAAGCTGATATTGAGTTTGACAAACATTGAGAAAAGCAAGTGAGAATGAACAATGTCTACGCACTTGCTCGTCCCCCTTTCTCACGGCGCTTCAAAAACCACAAATTTAGATTGAGTGCTTTCGACTCTCTGAACACTGCTACGAACAGGCACCACGAAATGGGAAGCAAAACGTAATGCTCACATAACCCACAGCCATGAGAATGCATCCAGCACTACAACACTGAAAAACATTTGAGAACAACACAACGTTAGCAGTTTTTCGCAAGAATAGAACATCAACATGACATCACACATCGCCAAATTCTCTGGCGTCACTGTGTTGTCCTATTACATCACGTCACATTACGAATTCATCAAATAACGTCGTCCATTTGCATTGCCTCTGTGATCGGTGCACCAATCACGAAGGCAATGCAACGCAATAACAGAGTCCTATCACCAAGTGCAGCAGAGAAAGGCCGGCGTTATAGTTGTTGAAAATTCTTCCGTTCCAGACCTAGCAATGCAAAGTATGAGTTAGCTCAGATGAGATCACGCAGTATGGACGCTTACCCCCGTATTCAGAAGCGCTTGAACTTAGACACCGCTTTCAAGCAGCACAAAACGCGTTTCAAACGCGGTGCCCTGGGGCAGCGTTCAGCGCGTTGCTCTGTGGCAAGTCAAACTAAAGAGCGTTTCTGAATAGGCGGGAGAGTGGCTGCGGTTAAAAGCTAAATTGTTACTATTGTACA
Organism: Rhipicephalus sanguineus; assembly: GCF_013339695.2. Classification (NCBI taxonomy): domain Eukaryota; kingdom Metazoa; phylum Arthropoda; class Arachnida; order Ixodida; family Ixodidae; genus Rhipicephalus; species Rhipicephalus sanguineus. Next base: position 26,254,702 of record NC_051186.1, on the reverse strand, counting down.
TGAAATCGCTTACTTGCGAAGGTATGCGGAGTCCTGTTGACGGAAACACCAAAGCAGCAGCTCGAGACGCTCCTTCATGGCCCGAAGTGTCAGCTCTCGATGTATCGCTGCAACGACGCTTCGTAGAACGTCATCCCACATGCGCGGATATTCAAAGGGATTGGCCGCGATGACTTCTCGGAGAAGCCACAGATCCTCGTGTATCCTGAAGTGCCGTCATGTTTTGCGTGTTGGCCGAATAACCGCTGTTTTCCGAGCAGCGCGAACTCACGGCACAAGAGGCTGCCATTTTGGTTGTTTCTCCTCGTGTCACGTGATCCCTCGCTCGACGGTCCGGTCACACGCTCAGCGCCTGACCGTCTGGCGCATGCGCAGTGACGCCACCACCGACTGGCTGAGCGGAGCGGGAGGCGAAATACGGTCAGCTAAAAGCGCCTATTATGCCCCCGCCTGCAGCTGTTCGTAATCCTTCACAAAAGAATTGATTCGTTGCGCTGTTGCCAATGGAAAAATGAACCGTACATTGCAGCGCTTAGCGGAAGGATGAGGCTAGATTGCTTCAGCGCTCTGTACGATAAGGTCTCTCGTCGCTATTCTATTCTGAAAGTGACAAAACGAAAGTTATACCAAGACATCTTGCACGGAACTGACCTTCAGGAACGATGTTGCTTGGTTTTCGTCCCTGTTCAAGGATATCGGTATGACTAGAGAACTGAAAGGACTACGTCTCATAAATTCTCGTGATGCTTTCTTCTTCAAGCGCAGCGAAGCAAGAGGAGCTTTTCTGAGAAGCAAAGATAAGGAACACTGCGTACATGTACCGCACGCGAGCCAGTTCTCTGCGTAACGCAAGAAAATGGCGTAAATAATGCACAATATAACAGGACATGGCACATGCAGTGAAGCAGTATATGCCCTGCCCTTTGCGTGAATTTTGTGATTGTCACGTGTGCGCACACATCACCTTCTCAGACATTGTGGTATACACTATGTATTATGAACAAAAACTCACAGGGACTCCTATGTGATCGCCTAAGACTACTCGAAGTTGAAACCGTCTTCTATTTCTTCTCAATCGATGTAGTCAGCGCCGTCATTGACTAACCCTTTCAAAACTAACGTGCCAAGGATGATGAGGCGCCTTAGATGAAGATAGGCACACCTCTTGGAACGTCGGCCAGCGTGTGTGATGCACTTATTCTTTTTCATAGAGCCCGTATGTCACAATGCGCTTCGATCTGTTAGTCCCCACCTGCACTTTGTATGAATTAGGACATGTCGTTTTGTACGCGAAGGCCCGTGCGCGGTTTCGCGTGCTTGTGTGTGTTCGCTTGGCCACACGTAAGAAGCCAGTCTACAAAGGTTCATTTGGCCTTTTTTTTACAGCGAAAGACATTATTAGATCACAACAACAGTCAATTTGGCGGCGTAGTTGTCCGCCACCGCGGCCGCCGCCGGTGTCCGCAACCGCTATCGTGCGAAATTAGAAAAAATATCCAGGTTCGAGTGAGATTTCAAACCAGGCCCTCTGCGTGGCAGTCGAGTATTCTACCCCAGAGCCATACCGGTCCTTGAAACACCTTCGCAAAAATACCCTATACGCAGTCGTCATGTCGGGCAAGGAATCATGTTAACCTATGTTATATAGCGTGGTAGGGGAGTCAAAAGCTTGGAGGACGCTTGAGCTTCACCTTCAAGAGTAGACCGGGATAGCATAATCGGGCCCCGTCCGTATCAACTTCTCAATTGCTAGCCCAGCTTCGGTTCTCGGTGCATGCCTCAACTGTGCCGTAAGGAAACGAACGACTGTGCACGTAACATTGGCCGTTTCAAAGTATCCTAGAATGCCTACTGCAAGTACAGTAGTTAAGTGTCCACTACACAATATTCATTCCTCTTGCGAATCAGCGACGGGTCCACTGAGCGTCCGTAAGGCAACATGCGAACCTACGCAACTGTTCACTCTGTTAATGCTTTTGCTGCTGATGATGATTAAATATGTCTGAGCGCTTTGTAATGGCTGGGCCATTAAAACACCTATTTGTTGCGCAGTTCACATGTTTTGACGCCTGGCGCGATTCTACGCGTCTGCCACGCAATACTACATGCGTTAAGAAGACTCCTTCCACTACATGACATTCATATAGTGTCTTTTTTTTTTTCAAAGCAGTTTTAATCAACAGCGTCGCTCTGTGCTAGAACACCTGCTTGCCACGCAGACGGCCTGGGTTCGATTCTCTGTCTAACCGAAGTTGTTTATTATTTATTTTATTTGCATCTTTCTTGATTTTTCGGTCACGAACAAGAAGATGATGTGTGGCTCACAACCAACGACGCCGTCACCAACGCCGACACCGGTATTTCTGGAAACGAGCACTTTAACGCTATTGCGTTAAAATAACCAGGCGTCATACAATGCGAATTGCATAACGAGTGGGTGGTTTAAAGCTTCCCACACATCACAAAAGGCTCACTTGTAATTCTTCATCGTCATCAGCCACAGCATCAACAAAGTGCTCATAATGACTTAGAGATGTGTAGCGAGTACCTCGCTTCTCCGCAGAGTGACGAATAATGGCATAGTGGGTAGTTCTCCAACCTCGCAACAATTATCATGATTTATGACGTAGTGGGTACCTTGCAAGCGTACCTGTAGTTGCCCCAAGAGAGTTTACAAGGGTTCTAGAAAAGTCGTGATTCCAGCTTTCGCTGTCGCAGTGCTGCGTGTTCCGCTCAAGCCTGGCGTTTTTCTTTTCCAATTTTTTTGTTGCTGCATACACTCTAAAAACCAAAGGCATACTCAAGGTGTCTTACTGCCACACAACAATACTCGTCATCTATCTCGCGTGCTTTTCTTGCGTTATCGACATGCATCATTGTCATAGCCAGAGAAAAAAAAAAGGGGAGGGGGGGTTGGAGGGAATTCAAAACTACACTGCAAACCGTTTCACACCCTTATAGGTGTATTTGTCATAAAACACCTATCGTACACCCTTTTTTCTGTCAATATTATCCGAAAGGGTGTAATGTCTTCATTGCACACCCTTCGCACACCCTTCTTTTGTTTTTGGGTGTACAATGGGTGTATGTTCTGTTAAACACCCATGGGTGTTCTTTGAATTTTACACCTATAGGTAAATTCACGCAGTGAATTGACCAATAGGTGTAAACAGGTATCGTTGTACTGCTGAATGCGATTAACTGAGACACTGAACACCATGGGCAACGCCTCCTGAAACCACGGGTCACCACCCTGTTCGACAGAGCGTCTTGACACAGGATACTGTTTCACGAGGCCCCTGAGTGTGAAGCTACCTGCTCGAGAATCAGTAATGGTTCACCTTGGTCTGCTAAGCTTGCCACTCAATTTTCATTCTTTTAGTTGTGCATCACAAGTCTGCTGTAATTGCAAAGACGCATGTATTTTGCCTACTTTATTAGGCAAGTGGTAGTGAAAATAAAATATAGCATTGTCGTGCCTGAGGTTCTGAATGCAGTGAGTCAACTGATGTTACTTATTTTGAGATCACATATATTTAAGCCTTTACATACCGATTTATTTTTGAGAAATCGTTTCTAAAATAATTTAATTTATTGCTTGATTGGATTGACACGTTGAATGAATGCCCAAAATACATTCGGAATAATATATGTATTTGTTTAGTATTCAAAACATTTGTTCAGTTTACAGACAGTTGGCTTCACTGCACTGTGATCATCGCAAACACCTCTCCTAACGCTTAATCTATAGCATATATATACAGTGAAATCTCGTTGATACGATTCTGCATAATACGGTTTTCAGCCTAATACGTTTTCGTTTTTATTCCCTGCCAACATCCCTTGAAAATAATGCATTTTCATGCGTTTAATACCATCACATTTTTGCCAAAACTGGATAATACGACCGCGAAAGTGGATCTTGACCGATATATCGAGAAATCCTGCGTTTATTCTTCGCTATGCCAGCTCCCACCGCGTTCCAACAACCCACGATCTGCACGTAGCAGAGCCGGCTGAGGCCACAGCAGCATCAGTTTAACGGCGAAAAGATCGTTGCTAGGCGATCTTTTCTTTGAGATTATATATATACATATATATTGCCGCTTTGTGAGGGCCCCCCTCCAGTGAAGCGAGACTTTAAGCCCTGCTTGCAGTTATGCAGCCCTTACTGTGTCGTCGCAATGCTTAGTGCGATTCGAATACACTGTGTAAAGCATTACAAAACATAACACTGCCGCAGAAAGAAAGCTGCGCCCACGCGACCCAACAACGGCCGGGGCGCCACCTCCTCGGCCGGCGCAGCCGCCGCCGCCGCGCGTGCGCAGCGCGCGGAACAGCTCTATCACCACGTGACTTATGCAACGCGCTCTACCCCCGTGTTCACAAACGCTCCTCGACTCGAATTTCGTCCTTCACTTGAACAAGTCGAGCACAGCGCCGCTGTTCGACCGAAAATGACGCCGCGCTTCTCAAGAATCGCTGCAGATAATCGCTGATATGCAGTGATTTGTTCCACCTAGAAACGGCGCTCCCATCGACTTTCTCAAGTCAAGGTGGAGCGTTGAGTGAAGGGACGTTCTAGAATACGGGGGTCAGACACGCCGCCGGACTCGACCGTTTTCTGCGTGTGTTGTGCGTAGCCTCCCGATCGGTCGAGTTTTGCAGTCGGTGTTTCGGTTGTTTGAAGTGTGCCCGCGCTGTGTGCTCGTCCTTTACCTTCTGCAAGTGCTGCTTATTACGAAGATGCACTATACTCAAAGGGAGACCTGCAGCTTCATATCGTGGTGCACTCGAACTGAAACGGTCTGTACCACTAACACGTTGCTACGGCCAGCGCTTTGTTAACTCCGAGAGCGCGATCTAATGCCGTTAACTAAGCTTTTCTTAACTGGTTGACGATCGGTGAGCATTTGTTAACGTAGCGAGCTTATGTGAGTGTACTGTTTCATCGGGATGAAGGCAAAGTTGTGTGACATTAGGCGCGGGCAAGCTTTGCTTTGTTTGGCGTTGAAAGCAGTGTGCGCATGCGCGGCTGTGATTCGGAGGGGGATTTGAACGCAGTTGTGGCGGTCATGGCGGTGCCCTCCTGTCGGCGGTGGTGTTGGAAGGGGGCCCCGCTCTCGATGAACCACTATTTTGATTTAAGAATAACTGGGTTGTGACGGCGCCTGTTACCTCTAAGCGTCAAGCGTGTCTAAGGCGCGTATGCTTCGGCCTGTTGGTAATCCAAGTGCATTTTTTTTTTCGCACAAGAAAAAACAAAACAAAAACAAAACAGGACAGAAAGCAACGACGTGGTGTCCGCGTCGTTCTTTTCCGTCCTTGTTCGTTTTGTGCGCTAAAACTACCGTGATGCTCGGGTTGATGCGTGTGGGTCATTTTAACGCAGCATGTTGCTTCGTTTTAGGTACGCCTCGCGAAGCTCGCCTATGTGCTAATATATTCCGTTTCGTTAAATTCGTACCGATGTTTTAATTCATCCGTAACATAGGTTGCCTGATAATGCCGGCACCCGTGCATGGGGAGCCGTTCGTTAAACTTGACTTGTGTTCGAATGAATTTTTCATGTCTATGTGTGGCCGAATCGCCTTACCTACCTGAACTGTGCAAGCGCTAGTTCGAACGTTCGAGCTTAGACGTGCGCAGGGTTTCCCATCAGGGGGTAGGGGAGTAGGAAGGTTAATCGCCGCCCCCCTCCCCCCGCCTTACTAAAAAGTCAAAGTATGGGGGCAGACTTTGCGCCCCCCCCCCCATGTCTGATTTGACCTGGGGGGCGCACCCCCCCCCCCCTTCGTGCGTACGCCTGAGTGCCCGAGCACCATTTATTTTATTCTGTTTGTTTCCATTATGTCTAGCTTTCATTATTTTGTGGTGGTTATAAGAGTTACATGCGCCTCGTCTCGCTTTGGCGTTGTAACTTCGTAAATACTTTTACGTGTACAAACATTAAAAAACGTAGTTTGTACGACCATCTCCAATGATATTATTTGGTAAAAGACAAGCCTAACGATTAACAGATATTTTAAATTCTCCAATTATCTTCAAGGCTGCAACTTGCAGCCTTGAAGAGAAGTCCTTGTGCATAGTTTTGTTTTGTATGCTTTTTATCGATGTGCAGGAATCCTTCATGCCACTAAAGAATGCTCCTTTTTCTTTAAAAATGCGGATGATACTTGTCAAATAGTACTTTCTATTTCCCAAACAAGCTAATTGCACGTAGAAAAGCTGTTAATTCTCTCCAGCTACATATGGGGCATGTTATGAGCTTCATATTTGGATGGTACTATCGTGAGCAATATGAGCTCGAACACGCGAGCGCGTGGCGAACAGCCTTGAACCTTACGTCGGCTGATTCGCAGCGGCGGCTGTCGGAAACAAAGTGGAAAGGGCGCCGCGCTTCCCCTAGCTGTTGACCCTCCTGCTTCGATATTGTTGATGCGAAACAGCATCTTAGAGAGTGTCAGTGGCCGCTAGCGGTGATATGAATTCCCATCAATGCGAACAGCCACATCAGACTAGGTAGCTGCTTAGATATCGGCTGTGACCTAGCCTGCCACGATGCGCAGGCCATGCTTGCGCATCGGTATCTCGGTAGTGTCGGCTGAGGATTTTGCTGCGCCTCATTTATTTATTTATTTTGTTATCATTGCTAGCGGTCATTGACACGCAATCAGCCGACATCTCGCAGCAACGCTAGCGAGGCGGGAGTACCAACAGTCAGCGGAACAGCGCCCCCCCTCTCCCCTCCAGTTTCGGCAGCGCGATCCACGTATCACCCTATCTCAGTTTTGAGGCTATTTTCCACGTGCTCGCATGTTCGAGCTTATATTACTCACGATAGTACACGGCACAGAAACTGTTATTTACTGAAACAATAATTGAAGTCTGCGTAGTGCTTTCCAGACGATGATTTTTTTTATTTTTTATCATGCAGGGAGAGAGCGTTCCAATAACACCTTGCATTGTGTACGATGGCCCCGATCTTCCCTATGCAAGCAAGCTTTTCCTCCATGTGGACAAAGAACTGCTCTTCAGTGTGTTCAACGCCGAAGAATGAGTAGCTGCACTCACGGCAGCACATTGGCTGTTAAATATCGACTGCCATCACAAGGCGTTCAACGTTCTCGTCGCTGTTGAATGGCTCCTTGGCCAGTGGGTAATGACTCCGAGGACACAAGTAGTAAAGCTCCTGAACATTTTCAAGAAAGCCTAGAAAATAGGCCTTATATTCTGCTTAAAGTATGTCGCCACTTGTGATTAATTAGAGCTTAAGCCATAAAGTTAATTTTCATATGATAACGAGTAGTGATTTGTTTTACATTATACCGAAACGAATACTATGGCGGTACTAGTATTTCATTTCAATTTCTTGCTCATTTTTTGTGACATTTTAATACAAGCCATTTTGTCTCTGCCGATTTCAACATGTTCTCGCAGGTCATTCCACTTTGTGGTTATTGGCTTAGTTTTTATATTCAAAGGACTTTGCGACTTTTTTGCAGTAGTTTTAATAATTGAAATCTTTTGCTATTGAAACTTTAGCTTAACAAAACTGCCAGTACTTGTCAGTGAAATCAGTGCATCGAGTATTGTTTTAAAATTATTTTTGAGCTATACGACAAGCTTTAGGTTTTGTCAATATTTTTTAAAAGAAATAAATACTCGTTTTATTCAATTACGAATGATTCTGTTGTCTTTGCTTGGAAAGGGATAATCTTTAAATTTCTCTGAACATGCCCGTGTAAAATTTGATTCTACTGTTATGTAGGTAATGCTTCTGCAGTGCTGTCGCGGTCATAACGTCCCTATTCCCATGCATTTCCTGCATATTACCGCATTCAGCATGCGCTGCAACGTGCGCGTCATGGCCCGATTGCTCACTTTTTTGTGTTGGAGCCACAATTCATTGCTTTTGAGAAAGTGGGAAGAGAGAGAGAGATAAAAGCGAAGGAAAGGCAGGGAGGTTAACCAGGTTGTACCCGGTTTGCTACCCTACACAGGGGGAGGGGGAAGGGGAGAAAAAAGAATAGAGAGAGCAAGGAGGAAAAAGGGGACAGGTAATACGCGCACACACATCAGTGTTCGCGGCACACACACAGACAGTCACAACCGAGAAGTATTTGACATCGGTTCCTCTGCGAGATGTTAAAAAAGGCTTGCAAGCACTGGCTCCAAGGAATCCAGAACTTGCAGAGCGCATTGAGCTGACGGAGTTGTCATTCCTTTGAGGAGAGTGCGCATCGTGGTCATGAGGGACCTCAACACAGCGAGGACTTGTAGGTTCTTGTCGTGGCAATCTGTGGACGATGAAGCACACTGCGGGGCATTCTGCGTCGGCTCTTTATGAGTGCGCAGTGGTGGCAGTGAGGGCCACGCGACATCCGCCGCCGCTTTCAAAGCTTCTGCGTCTTTCCGGCTCTCCAACTGTGATGCATTGGGCGGTGGTGGTGGCGGCAGTGGTGGTAGCTGTCGCTTAAGGGAAGTCTGACGATCTGTCGGAGTAGGAGATCGCGTTGTACGTCCAGACTGGGTAGCAGCAGTCTGAGACCTTCGTCGCCGACGCGAGCGTCGTTGTCTATTTCTCACCACATGAGCAGCCTCTTTGTGCGTCGAGCCGTCCCGTACCATCTGTTTCATAATTCCAGCGATGTGCACAGTTTTCTACTTCACTCATGTACTTTCCCAGAAAAGAGATAATATGGAGGCCTGCTGTGGAAAACGACATTCTGAGTCCTTATAATGTTGCGTGAGTTGTCACGGAGCATTGATACCCTGCTCGTGTATCAGCTACAGCTGTGTGATGGCAGTGTTTACCCTACTAAGAAAGTCGACAACAGGCACAGTGGTGTGGGAACTGCTGGAATTTTGAAACTTTATCAATCCACTTTCTCATCAAGGGATTGCACATTTCTGAACTATCTCCTTAACAGGAGAACGATCAGACCGTACCTTGTGTGTTCCAGCTGATTCCAAACACATACACTGATGTTATCCAGCCCATTTAAGATGATGGCACCTTATTTTATCAGCTGCATAAGTGCAGGTATAAGAAGTAGCACCAATATTTCCCTTCTTCGGAAGGGCAACTACAGCGGGAAAATTCATTCTGGGGTGCGCTTAAAGGGACCAGGTGTCTGTAGTGCCCCAAGAGGGCTGCCAGGGAAGAAGGTTCATTTGTGCTTCTCCCTGTAACTGCTACCTTTTCGAGGGCGTTTTTATATATTACAACCCACTCGCACGGGTGTCGCTTGTTCTAAGACCCATACTTCACTAAACGGCTGTGTTACAATGAAGCATGTTAAATTGAATTCCTCTTTATGAAGTGGAAATGCCCTTGCTTCATATTTTGACACCAACGCCTTGGTCATTCGTGCTCCATGTCATTTGTGCTCCTTGTTTGGCGGCATACGCGATGCCGTTCTGCACGCTCGAGAAAGGTCATTGAATACCATAGAATTTGTCTCGGATGTACGAGCTCTGTGTTTATTAAAGCCTGACTTTATTTTGTACTTTTGGATAATTGTGTGAACATCTTGCAATATGTGTCAACACATTTTAAGTAATGACTTTGTATTCAGTCACGATTGCACTGTATATGTAAGGGCCATATATGCCGTGCTTCATATGCACCATAAAATCAGTGCTGCTGCCAGGATTTTCCCGCTGTGGCAGGAGCCACTACAATAGGTCATGCGCCCTTGAAAGGACTAGCTAAAGGGTAAGCTTTCTAGCGTTTCAATGGGAGCCAACTGGGAGGGGGGAACCACTCGAATTATGGAAATTTTTGCCTGGGTGTTTGGGTGTAATTGTACATAAACACCCCAACGCCCTTTTTCTCGTTTGGGTGTAATGTGCTTTTACACCCTACACCCTTTTTTCATTTGGGTGTAATATGCTTTTACACCCAACCACAACCATTGGGTGAAAGTTTGAAATTACACCCATTGTATAGGTGTAATCCTGCTTGGTACACCTATTTTTTGGGGTGTAGGGGTGTGAGTTATAGACACCAAGTTACACCTATACGGGTGTAAAGTGGTTTACAGTGTACCAGGAAATTTAAAATTTCATATATACTCGTATATCACACGTACAGGCAAGAGCGGCACCACGGCAATGGTCCAGCTCTCTTGCGCACAACGTGAAGTCGCTCTCGCGCGTCCATTTGCGCATGCGCCGCTATGTTTGGATGAGCGGCCGCGCCAGGTGCGCTGGCGCTGCGCGGAGCGTGGCCACGCTGCGCCGTGTTCACCCTAAGAGCGGACGGCACAGGGCCCGTATTCTCAAACGATCGCAAAAGGCGATAGTACCGCGTTTGGTGACGTGGAATCTGATGCGTTCAATAACTGAAGAAACACTTGCCTGTGACGTCATTGTCGCACTGGCCGTTGGTGTTACGAATGTGCCACAACACAGAAGTGAGTGTACCGTACGAGCGCAGAGCGACCCGAATGCGGCATTTTCGAGCGTATGCTGGCTTCTATGCAGTGGCCAGGCTTTGCTGTGACTACTTGAAATATAGGACGTGTTGAAAGTGCTTTCAATGTTTTTTTGCGCGATTGTTTAATGCACAGTATAATATTCAGAGAATGCAACTTCGTGTTAAATGTATTTTCGTTGACAGTTTAGGATGGCGTACTCGGAGAGTTCAGCTGTAGTGTGCCGCAGCAGCGATATCGTCTCAACATCTCAGCATGTTGCCGGCTCGCGATAAGCCACGCGAGCAACGCACGGTTCATGTTCCTGGGACGTTCAAACCACGAAAAAACAGGCGATGACAAAGAACGAGTACTGATAACACCCTAAGGTAATGCTCGCTGAAAGCTTCAGCGCAAATTATGCTGCTTACATCCACCGAGAATTGAATACTAGAAGCTACCACCTACGTCACTGAAATGCTAGTCTTCACCACCAATCGACGGTGATCCCTTACAAAAATTTGTACCAACCGTCAATAGACAGTTTATTGGGAAAAGTCTATAGAACCTACCGACGGTATATTGAAAGTCGTTAGACCGTCTTATATACCAGCAACCAACATTCCGTCGACTATTGGCCACCGATAACCAATAGAAATTTCCTTAATAACTTTCAATAGACGCTGAAGGAACGTTCAATTGAAAGTTATTTGACCGTTTTTAAACGTCTTATATACCAGCAACCAATATTTAGTCGACTATTGGCCTCCGATAACCAATTGAAATTTCCTTTATAACTTTCAATAGACGCTAAAGGAAAGTTAAATTGAAAATTACACTGTTTTTAAGCGTCCTAAATACCTGTTACCAATGTTTCTTTGACTATTGGTCATTGAAGCTTGGTTGATGCATCTTGCCTAATGGAGATTACTCTTACTTTAGGAGAGCGGCCGAATGTAAATGCAGGCCTTTCTGTGTTGCATGCCCTAATCACCCTGGCTTGCGTTACGGAAGGGCCTACACTTACACATGGCCATCGTCCCAAAGTGGGATGATCTCAAGCAGGAAATATAGCTGTAATAAATGTTGCTTTAATGTGAAATAAAGCTTTACATAATGTAGTTCTTCAACACACCACATGCTTAAAATTGTGTTAGGTACACCAAGTTTATTGTAAACATTAAATTATATGTAAAGTCCACAAATGTTCACACAGGAAATATTTTGACAGTGTGCCAGCACATCTGAGTAAACGTTTAACTATAATGATGCCTGAAGTCAGTGACTGAAGTTCTGACGCATGTTAGCAAAGTTCCTGTCCAACTGACCAAAATAAGTGAACACAACTTTCAAACAATGATGTTTATTTTTTAGCACAACATGTGTTTACATCTATAAATATTAGTGTCTTGATAGAGCACACAACTTCGAAAAAGGTACTTAATATGTAAACTGCCTACAGCGTGGCAGAACGACAATACTAAGGAAAAGATCACTTGCATAAATAAAAATTACTTGTAAGATAATCAGGTGTATATATACGAGGGGAAGTCAAAAAGTAAAGCGACTTTTGCTATCTCTCCCACTAGGGTTTGTTAACACTGCTACACTCGGCGACAACTTTTCTTGACAGCACTGTGGAAGCCACAGAACCGAAACGCATGCCTGCTACTGCGCTAAAAAATAGTACTTTAGTTCGCTGATAATTTTCTTATTTGCCTTGCTGAAATAAATGCTGCTTTATTTATTATGAGACTGAAACAGTGGCGGAAAGTCATAGGTAAAATACAGTTATTGCTCGCTTTGCAAGAATGTCGTCCAGTTCTTTCTATTTCATAGACAGCACCACCTTTTCAGCATGCCCGTTTTCCGAAGCAAACAAGGTGTCCATGACGTAGTGAGTCAGTGTGCGGCCGCAAACGTATTAGAAAAATATACTCATAATATAACACTAGAACGTACACTGAACAATCAAGATGTCTCTCCCATTCACAATTTTCCTGTATATGTTTTTAGGGGCGAAGCTCCTTAAGGCGGCACCCATTCGTCCCTCGTAGTTGTCGTAGTCGTAGTAGTCGTAACCAGTCGTAACGCTAGTACCAGATCTTGACCTCCAAGGTGGTGCCGGTGGGAGATTTTTTCCTGTGCGTTGTTGAACAATAAAAAATTCGCAGCGTGCGCGTTAACTAAAAGCCGAACTCTTCTGTCTCTCATTCCCCATTAGCAGCCATTGGCATGTTCCAGTAGGAAACGTTAGTAGAAGTAGAAGTGTAAGTGTTAGCTAAAAGCCGACTTCTTCTGTCTCTCATTCCCCATTAGCAGCCATTGTTTACCTCCAAGGTAGTGCCTGGTGAGATTTCTCCTGCGCGTGATTAAACAATAAAAATTTTGTTCAAAACGCCGTTGATTGATGAAATAAACCAACGAAAGACGCCAGATGTTTTCTAAAAGCAAAACGAAAGAACGCCAGATGTTTCTAAAGCAAAACGAAAAGACGCCAGCTGCTTAACGAAAGACGCCAGATGTTTTCTAAAGCAATGGTTTTCTAAACAATGAAAATTCACAGCGTACATGTAAAATTAAAGTAAGCTGCAAGTCGTCATAACTCGTCGAACCTTTAGTATAAACGCGCCCGATCTCACGTCGGTGATGATGTACTGGGCAGAATTCACGGAAGATTCACGGTTTACCGATGAACCTCCGCAGCTTCGCCCACTCATCATCATTCACTCCGTGAATATGCTGTGATTTTTTAAACGCGTGAATGATGCGAGCAAGCAAAACCGAAATCAGCCGCAAGCTGCTGTACTACTTGCGGAGCCACACGAATGTGTGGAAGCACCGGCTCCGTAGCCTTGGCTCCACTGTCAAGATAAGTTGTCGCCGAGTATAGTATCCAGCACTGTATTAGTGTCTTCCGAAACACTTCTCTGGAATGTGTCACTCTTATTCCTGCTTTAGTCAGAGTGCAGCAGACCATTAAACATGGCAGTCCCATTGTCGATGTTCACCAGGGAGGAAATGAGGGCAGTGATTCGCTTTTCTCTGCGGAAGGTGTTATACCTGCAGAAATTATTCGTCGAATGCAAGTACATTATGGCGATATTTATCACGAAGCAAGATCTCTGAATCGATAGTGCGTGTCGAATATGGAATAACTTTATGTGACGTGGAAAGACCGAGCAGGCCATCAACGTTTGGGTATCGTGATGGAAAACAGACGAATCATAGCGGACGAAATCGCAAATGCTTTAGATATCAGTTTTGGTTCACCGTATTCCATCTTACAAAACAGGCTAAATTTTTCTAGTGTGTGTGCAAGGTGGGTCCCAAATGAATTATCAGCACATCATAAGGCACAAAGTTTTGACATCTCTCATAAACATTTCACCCGTTATCGTCGTGAGGGAGACGGGATTTTTTTAGAGCAAATTGTTGTTGTATATGAAACTTGAGTACATCATCACAAACCAGAAGGTAAAGCTGCGAGCATAATTTAGAAACACTCATCACCAGAATTTAAGGAATCTGAACGTCAACCATGAGCTTATAAGATTACGCTAACACTATTCTGGACAAGGACGGTGTCGTAGCCGTTCATTTCACCCCAAGAGGCGAAACTGAAGTGTGAACTAATGTGATGTGTTGCCAACCAAACTGAAACCTCCCATTAGATCCAAATGTCATGGAAAACTGCGAAAAGGTGTCATCCTGCAGCAAGATAATGCTCGGCCACATTCTGCCAAGCGGACTGCCAAAACAATAAAGTTGGGTTTTGAATTGCTGGAACACCCACTACACAATCCAAACCTGGCTCCAAGCGATTTTTAAACGTTTGGACCATTGAAAGAAGCACTCGGGGGAAGAAGATTCGCTATTGACGCAGAAGTCATGATGCTGTGCAAAACTGGTTACAGGTGCAACCAAAAAACTTTTTTTTTCTGACGGAATCAAGAAACTTGTGAAACGTTGCACAAAGTGCGTTGAAGTTCAGGCAGGTAATGTAGCAAAAATAATGTATGCTTCAGTTTTCTATCATTAGAATAAGTGTACCGTTTCTCAAATGTGGCTTTACTTCTTGACTTCCCCTCATACAGAGTAGTTAACAAGTAAACTATCTGGAACCATAAAAATTTACATTAGAGGCATCAGAAGTTAAAAAAGCATACTGACGCTGTTGACAGTGCAGATACACAACTGAAAAAAAGGAAAGAAAAGTAAGAGAGTGTGATAATATTTGTAATATGTATGTCCTGTAAAAACTGCCAAACTACATGATCACAAACTTGCCCAAGGCTTATTTACAGCTCACTCTATGTAACTGCATAAACTTGCGCATTACAAAATCACAAAATTTGACAAGGTAATGTAATTGGTCTTAGACTAACTTAACGTGACTGTTCATACACTTGCACATTACAAGATCACAGCTCTTCACTGCTGATTGCACAATCCATCTTCAGCTGCTCAGGCGACTCTGGTTCCTTCGACAGAAGTGGGGCCACGGTGTTCCTTCTCTACAGTAGATTCATACCCAGAAGCCTAAAACAAAAACAGGAGTAATGACCAAAAGTTTCCCAAGAAAGGGTGTAACTACAGTATGCTGCCGTCATGCTGGACTTTTCTTAGTTCTGTGTGGGTATAAATGCAGTGCACGGCCAACATATTCAGTAAAATCTGACTCCACACAAGGATAAATGCAAGAAGGGCATGCTGAAGAATAAATGCAACAAAAAGCGTATTGTGGCAGAACTTTTTATACATTTGATATCAAAGATCTGAACTTTATCCTTTTTAGCTCGCTCATGCACCAACGCAAAGCTACAGCTCTTAGGCAAAGATGCCCCCTGTGAGCTGTATGTGTTAACCACGTGTAATTGAAAGCTAAATTCTGTGTGTGAGTAATGTCATTGGCTGCTATCGGTAAATTCTGTTCTTGTGGCGAAAAAGCGTGCATGAGTGCATCCACACAGGTACCTTTGTATTTCTGTACATATACCATGATACTCATATGATGTGTTTCTTAAAGGGAATGCAATGCATTATGCATCATATGAAATTTTATTTATTTCACAAAAGCACAATACCACTGCACATACATGACAGTATGCACATTCATCATGCATCCATTGCAGGTAACATCTAAAATTAAATTACGTTCAGTTCGCTAAATTACTATTGTGTACTGCCAAATAGTGGTCATTAGTTTCCATGATTCTGGTTGGCTAAAAAAGGCAATACTCCTCACCAAAGCAGCACAGGCCGTGTGGGGAAAAAGGTGGAAATGCTAAGACTTACAAGGCATCAATCCTGAACCACATAACATCACAATAAAGCACGCAAGCTTTAGCAACCCCCGGCACCCAGAATCCTGGAAGCTACTGACCGCAATTTAGCAATACACAATAAGCATTCGGTGAAACTGATGTTTGAAGTTGTATAATTGTTCCAATGCCAACAGCTCGAAAAAAGGCAATCTAGACCTGTTGTGTGCTCACATAAATACATTGCCTAATTTTACATTTGAGCAGCAACACATGCATCACTTACGCATGCGTACCGTGAAGTATGCAAAACTTTATTGAGTTTTTACCAATAAATAAAATATTCATATGCTGCACGTACCACAGACCACTTTAACATCTGTAGAGTATGCCGAGAGAATTTACTATATCCGATAGACCGTTAGCCTTGTCATCATCAGAAAATGTCATTGGAGGTGGTGCTACAAGCTGTGTTTTATAATGTTCGTACACGTAAAGGTATTTAGCGAAGTTTTGACGCCAAAGCGGGGCGACGCGCATACAATTTTAACAACCAGAACAAAATCATTAAAGCTAAATATGGTGGAAACAAGCACAATCAAATAAATTGTGCTCGAAGGCAAGCCCTAATGCTCAACTTAGCGCTTGCATAGTTAAGATACGGCTATTCGGCCACACATAGACAAGGATCCGTTCCACTACAGTTCAAGCTTAACTAACGGCTCAACAGGCACGGGTGCCGGCCGTATATGTTGCGGGTTAATTAAAACGTCGGTCCGAATTTAACTAAACTGGCTGTATTAACACCTAAGCGTAAGTGCAAGCACACGCATTAACACGAATATCACGGTAAATACGTGCCTTTGCGGATGCATACACATACACACGTTTGGTCACACGCAAGGAAAACACGTCTCTGATAGTAGTCACATAAAGATCTTGTAGCTGTTGAAAAGAGGACGCGCAGCATATGGAACTATCTTAGACACGTTCACTTATTTAGCGCTCAAAACGGATAAGGACAGGGGAAAAAAACAACGCGGACACCACGTCGTTCTTTTCCGACCTTGTTCGTTTTGTGCGCTAGAAAATTCACCATGAATTAGTAACATACTCATGCGTACGCGCTTTAGACACGGTCGACGCTTACACGCAGGCGCCGTCCCCGCCATACAATTATTAAACCAAAATAGTGATTCATTGCGAGTAGGGCCCCCCCTTCAAACACCACTGCCGACAGAGGAGAGCGCCACCACAACTCTATTCAAATCCCCCGCCGAAACACAGCCGCGCATGCGCACACTTGCTTTACACTCCAAAACAAAAAAAAAGTTCTCCTGCACTTAACATCACACAACTTTGCCTTGATCCTGATGAAATGATACGCACCAACAGGCTCGCTTCGTTAACAAAAGCTCACTCATCGTATACTAGTCAAGAAAAACATAGTTAACAGCGTTATTATCCCGCTCACGGTGTTAACAAAGCGCTGACAGCAGCAACGTTCACGTACCTGTTTTCGTTCGGCGACGGCTCAACGATATGAAGCAGCAGGTCTTCGCTTGAGTCTTCGTAGTAAGCAGCACTGGCAGAACCCACAACTCGAGCACAGAGCACAAGCACCATTCACACAAGAGAAAATTCAACTTCAAACTCGGCCCTTTGGGAAGCGGCATGGACGCGACGAGCAACAAACAAGCAGTCTTCAGTCCCGCAGACGTCAACGGGTCCGCATTCGTGCACCATTATTTCTAATCCTAACTAAAAATAATCATTCCTGCTTGTAAATACTTAGAAAAACATTTATGTAAATACAAAATATATTTGATGCGTACAATGTCCCGACGTTTGCAAAAAAAAAAGAAAAATTGAAATGTAAGCGCGCGAAATTTGAAATGTGTGGTGCAGCTACAGGGAACGTTATTTTGAACAAGTGAGAAAGAACGCTAATAATTGCTACAAAACGTATATATCTTGTGAATTAAAGTTATTCCATTGGTGCACACGTATACACGCGATATTTTAATGTAATGATTCATAGTCCTTATGTCAAACTAAATAGATACCAAATACAACTTTTATTCAGACAATGGTACGCGAAACAAAATGCTCGGGGGTCTGAGCACGGTGCATGAAAACTTTACACGTAATTTGTGTGTGTGTGTGTGCGTGTGTGTGTGTGTGTGTGTGTGTGTGTGTGTGTGTGTGTGTGTGTGTGTGTGTGTGTGTGTGTGTGTGTGTGTGTGTGTGTGTGTGTGTGTGTGTGTGTGTGTGTGCATATATTATGAGACGATCTATATATCCGCCATGGTCCAGTGGTTATGGTGCTCGACTGTTGACCTGAAGGTCACGGGATCGAATCCCGGTCGCGGCTGCCGCATGGATCATCTCATTGCTTTTCATTTATTAATACTGTCAGCCACGTTGTAGAGCTATTACGTACAGGAGTGGAAGTACATTGTAATATTATCATGCACTGAATGTACGTATATTATACATTATTATATAGATCCCTGGGCATATATACATGCATATATATATATATATATATATATATATATATATACATATATATAGGTTATATAAATAAATACACAATCACAGACAGAATGTACAATTGATGACAATGAAGTAAGAACATGACCGTCACCAAGGGCGTATACCACAGCTTCTTTTTTTTTCAGGGACTGGGGGAGGGGGAGGGGTCGACGGCCTTTACGTCTGTTTGTACATGAGCGCGTACAAAATGCAAAATGTAAAAGTTGCGGGGCAGTGGCGTAGGCAGAAGTTTTTTTTTTTGGGGGGGGGGGGGGTACGCTCTTGATCCGACATTGGGTCCGGGCAGGTAGCTGTGGTCGAGTGTCATTTTGTGAGCTCTATCCCATCGGAGAAAAAAAATTTCGAGGGGGGGGGGGGTACGGGCCCGATGTGCCACCCCCTGGTTACGCCACTGGCGTGGGGACCGGGTAGGGGAGGCGCGTACAAACATGGAAAATGTAAAAGTTGCAATGCTTGGGGGGCGGGAGAGGGGCGATTGAAAACCCGAGCACACCTCCCATGGCTACGCCACTGAGATCTTTTTAACAAACATTATTTTCACATTCTTTAGAGAAATTGTCTTTAGACTAAAGTAAAGTAACTTTCTTTAGAGAAATTGTCTTTAGACTAAAGTAAATCAACTTTCTTTTAACGGCACGTTAATAGAACGTGAAAGTCCATAGCCCGTCATTAAAGTGTGTAGACCGTTGCTTAAACGTTTAAAGACCGTCAATGTCCATTTTTGTAAGGGATAAGGTGTACTCGTTTACTCCAGGCATTGCAGGAGCGCCGTAGAGCACCGTCACGTCTACGGAAGTACTAAATGGCGCCCTCACTTTTCCTGTTTTGGTCATAGAGTTTCCTACAATACTTACTAGAGGGAACTCTGGTGCTAGTGTCTATGGGAGCTGCAACGCATGACGCTTCAGCCAGCATGGGAATCATGGGTAGTACACAAGTTTGTCTAAAGTTCGTTGTTTCGGCTCCGTTTGGCTCCGCGTCGGCTGCATCCCTTTTGTCACAAAACGAAGTTCAGCAAAAGTCAGCCGTTCCACTTCACCACTTGAACTTTTTTAGGCTCACCAAATCAAACCTGGTCACGAAGTTCACAACGGTCTATTCCTTTATCCGAAACGAACGCCAAAACACAGCAATAAACAAAGCCACAAGTACGTTTGAAGCCGCAAGCACGAAGACTACGCAAATTTGTGTACTACCCATCATTCCCATGGTAGCTGAACGATCGCAGCGCCAGAGTCCCCTCTAGTTAATTTTAGGAAACTCTATGGTTTTGGTCAATAGCCAATCAGCGCGCACCAAAGGCGATACTTTTGCGATTGTCGCCTTTTGAGAATACGGCCTCAGTACACATACAGTCACAACGTAAAAAAAAAAAAAAAGATTAGCACAAGTTACTGGTGGTCGGAGCGGCAAAAGTGCGACTCGTGGCGCTGTCGTTCCGAAGCACGCCATAGCGAGAGTGCCAAGCAGACTCATCTCGCTGTTGGCCCATACCAAAGTCCCCATCTTAAATAAACGCTTGTGTGTTTCTTATTGGCAGGCGTGGTTATGCACATGATTCCTGTTTTTTTTTTTTTTTTTTTTTGCTGAAGTTGCAATCGACCGAATAACCGAAAAAGCTGCTTGTTATAGTGCTTTCCGCCAGCCGCTCCTTCTTTGGAAAATGGAATGTGCTTGGCACTCTCGTTATCGGCGTACTCGGGAACAACAGCGCCGCCTGTCGCAATTTCGCTTCTCCTACCCCGAGTGACTTGTGCTAATGTTTTTCTGTTGCCACTGTACGCGCACGAATAATACGTATTGGGGTGTCGGCCAGTGCCGTAGCTTAATATTGTTCTTTCAGCTAGCATACCAACTCCGTAGTGTGAGTGTCTGTGTTGACTGAAATGAAGTCTGGTCAAGTAAGTGGAATAAAATATTACTGAACAAATATCTGCCCGTCGCGTTCTTTCCTCAGCTCAGACAACGGGTGGTTTCTCCGCTAGTTCCAGAGTGCACTGCAACGTTGCACCTGTTGTTGCCTTTCAGAGGCTCGCTGAGCAACTGAATAAAGCCAGACAAACATATCCTCATGAATAAAACCGTTGTCAGCGCAATTTGAGAACAAAAAGACTGTCGTACAAAAAAGTCGCGACAGAAGTTGAAAGGAGCGCTGTTTTGCGGCCAAGTATACAGAAGCACTAACAAAGCACTAACACCTGACAGCTTCGTGATAGATATATGCACTTAAGGCATGTGAATGCGGAACCGTGGGAAGAGGGGGGGGGGGGGTCGCAGAATAAATTCAACTGGTTGAAGAGCGTTTCTAATGAGCCAAGATTGTTTGCGCTATCGAAGTTGAATTGGCATGTCGTTCGCTTCATCTGCCACACGAAGAAACACTACGCTGATTTATTCTGTGATACGGCGAGGTTATTTATTCTTTATTGAAGGCCGCATTCGAGATCACTATATTCACTAAATTTATTCACTATATAATGCAGCCTTTATTCGCACCAAAACGTCCATAATTAGTGGCGCATAGAGACGCGTTCTGATTTCTGTGACAACCCTGCCCACGCCAGCCTTCTTTAAATAGTCATTTGCAACAATATCACGCAGGTTTTTTGCCCTCTCCCTAGAAAGGGAGATAAGTTCCGCGCAATCGCTTTATTTCCAGCCGCAGAACTATTTTAAGTACAACACAGTTGACAAAAATAGCGACTGTGACAACCAATGAGCTATCACGCAAACGAACGCCAGGCCTGCGCGGAAAGCGGAGCACAGTCACAGCGAAAGCTGGAAGAGTGGCATTTCTAGAGCCCGTTGTAAACTCGCTTGGGGCTACTATTACAAGTACACTAGCAAGGTACCCACTACGGCATAAATAATAATTTTTGTAAAGTTGGGAAGCACCTACTACGCATTTATTCGTCATTCTGCGGAGAAGCGAGGTACCAGCTACACATCTGTAAGGCATTATGTGCACTTTGTTGATGCGACGACTGATGACGATGAAGAATTATGGCTGAGCCCTTTGTAATGGGTTGGAAGCTTTAAACGACTCACTAGTTGCGTAATTCGCATTATGAGAAACTCAGTCGGTGTTTCGCTCGCCCACCAAGCTATATAACATACATTAATGTGAGAAAGAGAGAGAGAGAGCGAAATAACTTTACTCATACCTTGAGAAATTATATCACGGGCTTATGGGCTTCCTTGGCAACCGATACAACTGTACTTGCGAGGAACCCACTACGCTATAAATCATCATAATTTTGTGAAGTAGGGAAGCAGCCACTATGCCATTTTTCGTCATTCTGCGGAGAACCGTGGTACCCACGAAACATCTCTAAAGAATTATGTGCACTTTGTTGATGCTGTGCCTGATGACGATGCAGAATTATGGCAGAGCCCTTCGTAACGGGTTGGAAGCATCCAACAACCCACTCGTTGCGCAATTTGCATTGTATGACGACTGGTTACTGAATTCGCCTGGTTACGCCTAGTTGTTATTTCACTCTTCCACCACCCTATATTACATATGTTAATGTGGTTCCGTCCAGACATGAAACCTGTATAGGGTCTTTTTGCAAAGGAGTTGCAAGCACCGGCATGGCTCTGTGGTAGAATACTTGGTTCCGCGCAGAGGGCCGAGGTTCGAACCCAGTTCCATGCTGGATATTTTTTCTTATTTCGCGTGATAGCTGTTATGGACACCGGCGGCGGAGGCAGCGGCGGACAACTACGGCGTCAAAAACGGCCGTTGAAATGATCCCATAACAACTTTGGCTGTAATACAGTGCTGTGCGTGCTATTAGTGAAGCTGGGCTTTGCCTTCCACACGAACTTTTAGAGATGTGCGTAGCATCTTTATCTTAAAGCGAAATCATTAGATGTCTTATCAAACGCGAAAATTGACCGTCGGCGTCAACACGAGACCCGCAAAAAATTATTATTACGTGATTATGTTACAATACCATCATCGTGTTATCATCGTGTCACATAAAATGACGTCACATGACGTCATCACATGGCGTCGCCACTTGGTCGAAGGTGGGCTGATCACGGAAGCAGGACAGAAGCAGGTGAGCTGCAGAAAGCTTGCAATGCCTCCGATCCTGGAGGCAGTGCAAAACTCCGCTAGAAGAAAAAGAGGATGGTTTTCGTCTTCGAGTCGTCTTAGGCGATGGCATAAGGGACCCTTGGGATTTTTGCAATGCCACTACCAACCGACTTCAATGTATTCGAGACGCATTGAGGACACTCCTGACGTATGTGCAACAACTTACAGCACAGCCGTCGTGCCACAGATGGAACATTTCGATATTGCTGGTCCTCTAACATGGCACAGTAACTAAATTTGATCCTTAGGGCACCACTACGGCGTGCCTCGTGATCATATTACTTAAGGTATTCCGTGATTCCTAGTGACAGTCCCGTATCAATATGTCATAGCTTCAAGCACTAAACTTTTGTCTTGCTTTGATGTACATATTCACTTATTCACAACCGACTACGCAAAACACCGTTGATTCACCTTTTGTCCACATCTGTATAAAAAGCGAATTATAGGCCAACTCCTCCCCCTCCCACCTTTTGTCATGTACAGGAAGTTTCACGACAATACCAACACATTCCACGATAGAGGCCACACGCACCGATGTCAGCTCTTACTTCCTCTCTATCCATTTGTACCTTTTCTACACGAGTACGTCCTCCACAGACGCTGAGTCATGATGCCTTCAATGGCTGCACAAGTAGCGTGTTTTCCTTCCCTCATTCACTACCCTCTCACCACCATAGCTTCGTCCTCGCCTAACTTCGCGCTGGGCTTCTCTTAAGTTACCATGCTGACCCAGATGCACGCGGCCTTCAGCCAGCTCAGAGGGACGTCGGCCAACAGCTTTATCCAGTCACGTACGATTCGCTTTCATCATGCGTTTCGGCGCCCTTGGAGACCGCGGAAATGCACGAATCTAGTAAACTACGCCAGCAGTGGGGCTTGCAAAGTCTACAGGAAGGGAATAGCCGCTCAGCGTGATACCGTAAGGGTCTCCGCAGGAGACCTCCCTTGTGTGCTCATGCGGAAGTGAGTTTCTATGTTGCCAACTGCGTATCGGTGGCACGTGGGCGGGCGGCAGCTGTGGTCCACTCTCGTTCGAAACCAGAACGAACGGTCATGGCGGAGTAAGCGCTTTTCATGTTGGACGCTGGGAGTCCGGCCAAGGCCTAGTCGCCAATCCTTATTGCTAAGCTTTTCTGGCATCGGCGTTGAGTATGCATGCACGACCAAGGACGCCGCGTCGGAACGCCCGTAGAGCGCGGCTAAGTTGTGACAATGGCCTTGACTGCATTCGGGCGTGTCATTCTATGGGGGAGTCTCAGAGGGACACCATGGAAAGAATATTGCTATGATTAGCCGGACGATGTCCATGGGTTCTAGTTATATCATATTCAGCTATACACTTACGGACGCTTGTCCGTGCGCTTGTCCGTGTTACTTTTACGCCCTCGTTCTTGTTTTGCGCCAACGATTTTCTAACCAACTTACGGACGCATGAATCATACAAAACCAATTCTCAGTATGTTTGGATGAAAGTAAATGGGGGTCGCGGTGGACGCATTTCGATGGAGGCGAAATGCGAGAGGCCCATGTACTGTGCGATGTCGGTGCACGTTAAAGAAAACCAGATGGTAGAAATTTTCTGAGCCCTGCACTACAGCGTCTCTCATAATCATATCGATATCGTGGCTTTGGGACGTGAAACCCCATATATTATTATGAAAGCAAATGGGAACTGTGTGTTTTATGCACCCTAGAGTTAGGATCGTAAACTACCAGGAGTTCAGAACAGCGCAAAGATTTATACGACAAAACGCACAAGCACTACAGGGGGAACTCAAGCAATAGGCGGGCACGCGATGACAGGGGTGCGGTGCTTGTACAACTACCTCGTGCTAAGTTAAAACACGCTGCACCTTGTATAGAGTAGGCAAATCTTTATGAAAGCGCCATTTATTAGGGCAAAAGCCTTAGATGCCTCCTCTAACACGAAAATTGACATCGGCGTCGGCGGCGTCAACACGACTGATGCAAAAAATCACAATGCGATGACATCACCCTATGTGACGTTATCACGACATTATAGATGGCAAAATTTTTGACGTCATCATGACGTCCCATAACATGTCATTACATGATGACGTCATCACATCATGCTGTGCCTTGGTAAAAGGTGGGCCGATAACGGAGGCAGTGCAAAACCAGGTGAGGTGCCCAAAGCTTGTAATGCCTCTGATCCTGGAGGTAGTGTAAACCACGATGGGCGCAGAAAGCTTTCGGAAGGCAGCGGCGCGGATCAATACATCGAGTGAAGGAAAGGAAGAAGATGGCTTTCGCCTTCGAGTCGTCTTAGGCGAACGCATAGAGGACCTGTGAGTTTTTGTTTTTTTAAGCAAAATCTGTGACATAGTTTCTTTTTATTGTTTGTGTGACGCCGAGTAGTCCGTAGCAACCTTTGATGCCAGTGACAATATTGTGAAAATATACAGATAAATAAAATAATTAGTTTGAAGTACAACGCGTTAGCCTAGCATAAAGGAGCTCTAGTCTTACAATAGCTTAAATGCTATTTTGAATACATTTAAAAGCTACAAATATCTACAGGCAAAATCTGCGAAGAAATGCTAGATTTTAGACAATAATTATGATAATATAAGCGCACATACAATTACGAAAACACATGAAAACATTTTAATAACGAGAGAATAATAGTAGTTCAAACAGTGTCCTAGTAAGAAATAGCTTATAGGCTTAAATCTATAGTGCGCACTTCCCCACTCTGCTAATTGAGGCAAATCCATGCTTTCATAAACTTCCTAATCATAGTGTAAAGACAAACACCACTATGCCCCAAGCAAAGCAAGTGCCTCTAGGGCTTCATGAAGCAAGAGAACTTGTCATGAACAGAATCGCTCCCTGCTGGTTCGAGAACGTAATTACTGGATTCAGAATGCTCATCGAAGTAATTAAATGATTACTGTGGCTAATGGCTGGTAGTTCCGCCATAAACGGTCTGCCAAAGACAGAAAAAATGTGTTATGGAGCTCGCAAGTTACTCCTTTTCTTAGCAGCGTAATTTTGTTGGTTTACGCAATCAAAGAGCCTACTTTTTTTTGTTCTTAAAAATGTATCTTACCTTATAAATCTCAACGTAAAAAACAATTCCAGAATTTCTTTACAGCACACGAAAGTATCAAATTGCATGGTATGTCAACGCTCCTGTAAAAAGAAAAAAAAACACACAAGAAAATCGAGGACAAGGAGCAAGAAATAACGCCGCAGTTGTATTATGACTGCGAAGAGAGCATCATTATTTGACGTAGTAAGAACGAATGTCTTGACATCTTCAAGAGGTCGCGCTAAAGATGGAGAATGGAACATTTCCACCATAATGAACAAAAATCCCAGCATATCCACGTGGTGAATGATGATGAGTGGGGCGAAGCGAACTCGCGCTGCAGCACGGCGATGGCATTGGCGCGAGCGTGGTCCTTCTTGATGGAAGATATTGTGACTAGATTGTCTGAGAACCACAATCTGTTGCACACACCGCAACTATGGCCCAAACTGTTATTAAGGAAGCCCCGCTGGAAGCGCGCGTCGGCGCCTTCAGGCAGAGCCCGCCTGATGTGTTTTGCAGCCAGTTCACGTGCTCGCACAGCCTCGGGCTCTGCCTGCCGGTACGCGCGCTTTCTCGCCGCTTCACGGTCCTTCACATTTTGAAGATCCGATTCGCGCCGCAGCCGTGCAGCTTCGGCCTCGCGGGCTCGAACGGCGGGGTCTTCGCGCCGCAGCCGTGCAGCTTAGTCCAGCAGCTTCGGCCTCGCGGGCTCGAACGGCGGGGTCTTCTTGCCGCAGCCCTGCAGCTTGTCGAGCAGCTTCGGCCTCGCGGGCTCGAACGTCGGGTTCTTCTCGCCGCAGCCGTGCAGCTTGTCGAGCAGCTTCGGCTTCGCGAGCTCGAACGGTGGAATATGCTTCGCGGCGTCGACGTGGAGCTTCGGCCTCGCGGGCTCTCACCTCAGGATGCTGTCTGCGAGCGCGCGCTGCCGCCGCCTGCCGCGCCTTCCGTTCCGCAGCCTTTTCTTGCATCTGGCGACTCCGAGCTAAAGAGAAAGCGTGCCAAGAGGGAGCCTCATGGCGCGTTACTTCTGAAATGTTGTCTTAGGGTGTCGTTGAAAACACGAGACGTAGTAAAGAAGAAAGAACGCCACACAGGCGAACACGCAACGAGAGTGTCACTCGTCAACGTCGTCTTCTTCTTCTACTGCATACCAGAACGCGCGCTTCTCACGAGCTAGAGGTGGCTACTACAACACTACAAACAAACGGAGGATGGACAGACCCACAGCATAAGGAGCTTCGCCCCTAAAAAGCAGAGCACGGTCAAAAGTCCGAGGCGACCAAAAGAAGACACATATCATAATATGACATTAGTACTGATAGCATATCAGAGACTGGAGCACCAGGGCTATAACCACAAATCAAAGGGGTGGGGGCTTCAACCATACTTTATGTTTGTTCGTGTGTCTATTTGCATGTGTGCTCTATACATACACATGCAAAACTGAACGAATTGTGGAAGCCACGCACTAGTGGTGCAAAGACAGGAAGCGGTGGAGTTGGTGGCGTCACCTCCTCCATTCCCTCCCCTCCCCCTCACTCCCCTTCCCACCCCTTGCTATACTATACAAGGCAGCGCTATACTTTACCCTCTCACCTCCTCCTTTCCCTTCTCGTCACGCTCACTTGCCTTTCGCACCCCTTGCTGTCTCTCCTTTTTTAAGGCGAAAGAATTCAATGTCTCATACTCGCGGCGTCCCTCCATCTATGCCCTACAATGGTGCCAGCTGCGGCCTCTCCCCCTCACACTCTCTTAGCAATCACGCCATGGCGCAACTGTTTCGCCATCGGCGGCGTCCGTCGGTGACGTCCGTCCGTCAACGCACAACAGTTGCGCGTTGCTGTTTCCAACGCGCGCTGCGCAACTGTTGCGCAACGCGGCGACAGCGCCTGTCGGCGGCATCAGTCCATGCCCCCTCACACTCTCTCAGCAATCACTTGATGGCACAGCGGCGCGCACGGCAACACTCCTTCGTCAGACGTCTCGTTGCAGCAGTCGAGTTAGTCGGATGGCTCCCAAGCGGCCCGGTGATCATTGCACGGCAAGCGGTTCGGAGAATCGCCCCAAGAATGTGGGTTCCCCCGATACCATGGCATAGTCAGTCGAATGGCCACAGGCTTTCGCCGAACACACTTTAGAATTTACAAAGTGTCCTTCGAATTTTCTAGGCCTTTATGTGTATCTTTCTTTGTATCTCTTTCTCTCTCTCACTCGCTGTACCTCTTTCACTGTCTTTCTATTTTTTTCTCGTTTTTTTTCTTTTGTTTCTTTCTCTCTCTCTCTCTGTACTTTTCTTTCGCCTTCTATCTGTTCTCTATTCCTTTCTTTCTCTCTATCACCTTCCTTCTCTCTCTCTCTCTCTCTGTACTCGTTCTCTCGTCCATCAGAATTATTGCATGATCCGCCGGCAAATCGGCGCACGTGTTCTAGGAGCAAAGCAGAAAATGAAGAGGACGAAGAGAACGCATGCCGGTTCATGATCATGATAGTTTTCGGATTCAACATACACATTACGGCCGGCTTAAACAGCATCGCAGTTAAACTTTCGGGCAGGGGGGGGGGGGGTGAGAGGAAAGCACTAATTTAAGAAGACAGATATAAAGACTGTGTCACACTGAAAACACTGTGGGCATGTATGCACAGATCAGTGAGCGTTGAAGATTAAGGTGAGACCAATGCTGACCCTCAATCGAAAAGAACGCTACAGTCAACTTTTGAAGAATTTCTAAATGCAACACCAGAGAGACTGAGAAGTAGAATGTTATGACAGCACCCATTACACTACTCTAAAAACTCAAAGGCTCCCTTACGTATTAGCCTAAGACGACTCGAAGGCGAAAGCCATCTTTTTCTTTTTCTTCTCAATCGATGTATTGATCCTCCCCGGCTTCATCCGAAAGCTTTATGCACCTAAAAAAAAAGAAAAGTCACTGCCTCCAGGATCGGAGGAACTGCAATCTTTCTGCTTGAATATACAGACACAACGCAGGGGGCAAAGAACGATGACGGCCGCTGACTGCCAACGGTGAATTTATTGGGCACTCACATAATAAAGGACAGGAAAAAAAGGGAAGAAAAAATAGATGTATGCGCATGGGTGTGACGATGACAAGACAACAATATGCTTCCGATTATTGACTCAGATATCGGTATTCCTTGTCTGTTACGGTGAATGAAGGGTCAGTGGCACAATCCGCAACTTTGCACATCATTGTGACTGTTTTATATACTTCACCTGCCGGGTTGTCCTTGTATATGCGCAAAACCTTGGCTTTTTTAAGCAACGGAGAGCACCCACACTCTGCTCAGTGAATGGCTAAATTGCTACCGTGCTTGTTCTTGACGTTCTTCGCGTGTTCTTGTAGACGTTCAATGAAGCATCGTCCAGACTGGCCGATGCATACGATTTGCCGCACGTCGTGGGAGTTTCGTATACTACCTCTCTCTCTTTTTTTTAAATGCACAAAGGGCGGAACGTGATTCTTTTTGTAGTATTTGTCACTGGTGGGGCTCCCATTGAAGAGCTTGCACAAGGAGTTTTTTCGGGGTAGAAAACACCACAAGCACGCCTGCTCTTGCAGCTGCTTTTTGATTCGATGTGAAACTGCATGAAGATAGAGCATAACAACTAGTTTTCATCTGTCAAGCTGAGGTCATTCCTCTTCCTTGGGGCATCTGATGTCTTGAATGAAGACTTCGATGAAGATGGAAAGCTCCGGGAATCGCTATCTCAAGGCCCTGTAATTATGCATGGGAAGATCCAATAAATCCAGTCAGCGCCCGTGCTCGTTCTTTGCCCTCGGTGTTGTGTTTCTTTAAGCGCCGTATGTTCAAATGGATCCTTACCAACGAGCATGTCTCAACACCCTCTTAAATATTTCTGCACCTCACTTTGTTTTGCGCTGCCTCCGTGATCGTCCCGGCCTTGACCAAGCGGCGATGTCTTGTGATTATGTCATCATGGCATGCGACGTCATGATGATGTCATATCGTGACGTCGTCACGTGATTATGATTTTTTGCATACCTCATGTTGACGCCGACGGTCAATGTTCGCGTTTGATGAGGCATCCAAGGTTTTTCGCCTTAATAGTGCAAGCCCTATAGACTAATCAGTATCGCCGCGTTGAACGAACAGCGACCACGTGCTGCCTTCACAAAACCAGCTTGCGTCCACCAACTCGCCAAACGTCACACAGTTCCTTCTTCGCTTACGGTTCGCGCTAATTTCGCAGCATAATTGATTGCATCGTTCGTAACTGCGAGTCATCTAAACTGAACAAAAGATGGCACAGTGCTGTTCATGAGGTTGCATGCGTTATCGGAGAAAACAAAACATACTATCTCGAAAGTGGGCCAATCAAGTCAGGCGCCAAAGTCATTGGACATTAACTTTTTCCTCCTTCAAGACAGACTTAGATAAAGCTTTACGTAATTCTGAAAAACACCTGCGGCCATTCCACGGAAAACTCCGCGTGCTTAAGCAACTACTTCCTTTGTTTCAGGCAGCAGGTGAACATTTTAAGGGCATGGTGATTAAAATAACGACTTCGGTGCTTCTCGCCCCCCATGCAAATAGCACGATAAGTTAAGAGTGGAGAAACTTAAAAACGTATCTCTTACTCTTGAACAACATTTCTTCCTTCCCATTACCGTGTTATTTGCATTAGGAAATTTCAAGCAAGAGTAGTTACTCGTGACTGATTAAACGATTCATTAATCAACTGAATGCGGCCTCACACATAGAGACGAGAGGAGAAATGAAGCGGTTCGTATAATGGCGGAGTAGAAGGCGTCTCTGTAATTAGCCTCTGTCCCATCTTCTTAGTAATTAAAGAATCGCGCGGTAACGAGCAAAATGTGGCGCATATGTCTTTTCTTCCAAAGCGTGCTTCGTGCGTGACTGTCGCAATGGACGGAAAAGGAAAATTGCAACGACTAGAAGGGAAAGCTCTCTTGCAGCGCTTCTTTTGTTTACGTAGGCGCACATAGATTAGGTGCCCTCGAATAGGTTTTTTCTAAGAGCTCTCTGCATCTTCAACGCATACTCAATACGGGCATCTCTTTGTGCCATTCAAATAAAGTGATCAAAACATTTTGGAACCAAGTGGAGTTTTGTGAAGTCTTGAAGAGACAGAATGGAACAGCTTATTTCGGTAACAAACAGTGAAACAGCGCTAATGCTTTGAACACGGCGCAAAGCGGGGGCTTATTTTAACAGTAACATTTTTTTCCTATAACCATGACAACGAGCAGGCAAAAAAGTCAGCTTAGAAAGAACACGGCGACGTGAGCGCAACCATGCTGCGACGCAAGTGAACCTCGTTGTGCTCTGCGCACCCTCACCAGCTGTTTCGCAATCTTTCGTTAGTGGGTTTTAGTTTAGCGTTATACTGTGTACGTAGGCACCCACAAAACGGCGATAGCCACACTAGTGCTTTGGCGTTGCTCCTTTGCAACGTGCTCACCATGGCACGTTCGTCAGAGACGCTAAGCGTTCCTCATAAAGAAACCAAGATATTGGTAAAAATTGTTGTTTTGATGAGTGTTATTATTAATATCACATAGGTGTTTGTGCCACTGTGGACTAGAGGACACTACTAGCCGAAGACGAAGTTGAAGTGTCTCGGGCTTGGGTCGATGGTGTTGCACTTGTCATAGTGCGTCAACGCTACACCCGTTACGTGTTGTAAATATATTATAAATACTGCAACTCTACGAGTAATATTTTGGTGTAGGTGCGGGGTAGTCTACGAAAGTCGGACCCGGATCTCCGCAGCGGATGTCACATCGGTTCCGCTGTTATGGCTACCGACAGTGTCCCGGCCGCTCCGACACCAGTGCAATACGTCATGAATCCGCTACGTGATCCGGGAGTCTTCACCGGTGCTGGCAAGGTCGACGTCGAAGAGTGGATGGCGATGTAC
Organism: Rhipicephalus sanguineus; assembly: GCF_013339695.2. Lineage (NCBI taxonomy): Eukaryota > Metazoa > Arthropoda > Arachnida > Ixodida > Ixodidae > Rhipicephalus > Rhipicephalus sanguineus. The sequence continues at coordinate 26,223,366 of NC_051186.1, read as the reverse complement.
CAGCGCGTCGCCAACAGTTACAGGTGGGATCCAACCCTTATGCTGGCGAACGTGATGTTCTACCTGGGGGAAAACGCAAAGGCGTGGTTTGAGACACACGAAACCGAGCTGACAAGTTGGGACATCTGCAAAGAAAGGCTACGTGATCTCTTCGGAAGACCAATCGGACGCCAAGTAGAAGCCCAGAAGGAGCTAGCCTCCCGTGCCCAGACGTCCACCGAATTGTACATCTCCTACATTCAGGACGTTCTGGCACTTTGCCGAAAAGCGGACAGCAACATGCCGGAGGCAGATAAGGTCGGACACACTATGAAGGGCATCGCCGACGATGCATTCAACTTCTTGCTTTGTAGGAACTGCACAACAGTTGATTCCCTCATTAAAGAGTGCCGCCACTTTGAACAAGCAAATGGCAAGCGCATCGTGCAACGTTTCGACCGGCTTCCAAATACGGCTCCGACCTCATCCTGCAACGAACCCGCGCCGTTTCTTCAACCAGCATCACCAAATTTGACGCAAGCGATACGTCGCGAACTTGAGGCTATGGCTCCAAGTTCTGGTGGTCCTCCCTCTACGCATGACCATCTAAGAATCTCGCTCATTCAAGCTGTTGTTCGCCAGGAAATTGCGAATATGGACATGCTCTCTGCCGTTAGCCCCCGTCCCACCTCTACCGCTCCGATCATTGCCTCTGCTGCACCTCGAGAGTATTTCGCGAATCGGTACCGAAACCCATCTGAGTGGCGAACACCGGACGACAGACCAATCTGCTTCGTGTGCTCCCGGATCGGCCATATCTCTCGCCACTGTCGTGACCGCTGGAATTCATCGCCTCGACCATATGCTGACCGCCGCTACCAACACGCCTCTCGTCCTCTGTTACCTCAAGCCGAACGGTCCAATGCTGGCCCTGCTGCTCCTCCATTCACCAATAGCCGCTCGCCCTCACCTCGGCGCCGTCAGTCCCGTTCGCCTACATCTCGGCGTCCCCCGTCCCCATCATACTCAGGCCATTCTCGGGAAACTAACCAATGCAGCCCCTGGAGGTGAGGCTGCGTTGACGACCTTGACTGCAAAACCTCTGTTGGCCCTTGCTCCTAAACGAAACCTCATCGAAGTTTTTGTTGACCATGTGCCCGTTAAAGCCCTCATCGACACTGGAGCTCAGGTGTCGGTCATGCGCTCCGACCTTCGTAGCCGTCTTCGAAAAGTGCTAACGCCCGCCGAGTCGCCTGCCCTACGAGTAGCCAACTGCAGCACAACAGCCGTAATGGGAATGTGTACAGCGCGTATTACCATCGCCGACCGCTCAACGTTAGTTCTGTTCACTGTACTTGCGGAGTGCCATCATGAGGAGATTCTCGGAATGGATTTTTTTACTGTTCACTCTGCGCTAATTGACTGCTAAACCGGTATTCTGAGGCTCGAGCTACCCCAGTGCTGTGCTGACACCACCGCAGATATCCAGTCCCGACTTCGCTGCACTGAATTTGTTCGGCTGCAACCTGATGCTGCGACTTATGTGCTCATGTCACCTTGCCCACCACTTCGGGACGGTAATTATGTCGTTTCCCCACTTCGCGACGTCCTGCTGGAGCGCCACATAGCTCTCCCTAGCTCCATCATTACGCTCACCAACAACCATGCGTGGCTTCCTCTCCTGAACTTTGGCTCGTCTCCACAAGCTCTTCCTCAGGGTGTATCTCTCGCTGTGTTGTCCCCTTTGGAAAGAGTCTGGAGTGTCTGCTCTCAACTATGAACCATCATCTGAGTTCGCTCAACTTTCGGCTCCGACGATGCCATCTAACGACAAATTCGCCAAAATGATAGCTCCTGACCTACGACCTTCTTACGCGGACGCCCTCCGCCGCGTTTTGATGTCCTACGAAGACATATTTGATTTCGACAATCGCTCGCTGGGTCGAACCGACATCGAACCGAACCGACATAATGCTAAAACTGTATTCTTTTTTTTGCAGTCACTGGGCAAAACGGCAAGTATTATTGGACTTGCTTAAAATGAATGCGTCACTATTTTCAACAGTAGTGCCCAAAAGTAGAGCAAGGGTCAAATGAGTAGCTTAAAATAGTTGTGGAGTCGCTTGACGCTTCGGTGTGGGTCATTTGACCCACGCAGGAGGGTTACAGGCAAGAGTCGCCTGACTCCCTCATAAGTGGTAACGTGATCCTTCGGATAAGAGTCCTTCCAATCTTCCTAGAGGGTCAGGGAACTCTCCTAGAGCAAGCCGACTCTGACCCATCAAGAGAGTCACCATGACTCTTTAGAGTCGTATACATGGCAAGTCAGAACTCTCCGAAAAGAGTCACGCATACGCTATTTTTTCTTAGAGTGTATAGTGTTTTTATAGGCAGTTTCAAGCAATGTCGTAGCTGCCTAATACCCTCTTCGAACACAGTGTTATTTGAAACTTGTTTCTGCATAACGCTCATTGTACGCTTACAGAGGTGACCTTGAGTATTTTGTTCGCTATGTATTTACACTACGCACATTTGTAATAAAAGGATGAAGGAGCAAAGCAGTCGCGTCACTGAGGCGTAGAACACGTGCTTGCTACGAAGAAGGCCTGGTTTCCATTGTCACTCGAACCGAAGATTTCTATCATTTTATTTGCATCTTTCCCGATTTTTCGCTCACAACCGACTACACCGACGCCAACACCGGAATTTCTGCGAAACGAGCTCTTCAACTCTATCGCGTTAAAATCCCTGCAACACGGGGTGTCGCTGGAGCCAATGTTTCGACTGGCGGACTTGTCTTCAGGGCAGCAAGTTGGAGCCTTGAAGAAGGCAAAACCGCTTGTCGAAACATTGGCTCCAGCAGGGATTTTTAATCGCTTCAAGAGTATATCTGGACTTCTGCCTTATTGGGCTGTATGCCAGCGTCTTATCAAGCAGATAGAAGGGTTCCATCTTCAGAAGCAGAAACTGGTTTCAAGCAACAGAGCGGCCGGCGGGCATACCGTATGTGCATACGCCTTCGCATCGTTTAAAAAAGACAGCTAAGAAGTTCGGAATAAAGCTGTTTTTTTAACGCGAAAGTGTTTTATGCCGGGGTCCACCAATACTTCACTGACATCATTTCTGTCACGAATATGACGTCGGTGCAATGCACATGAACAGATGACAAAGAAAAAACAGCAGAAAGGTTTCGTTGATTTGGATGACCTGGGAGTCGGACACACGACCTCTCTGTCCGCGACGATAGGAGCCGGGCGCTTTACCCACTACGCTACCGACGCTCATGGATGCCCCTTTACAAACGCATCTTATATATTTCAGACCTCCTCCCTTTCACAGTGACCCCCGCTGGCGTGGGGTGGTGTCGCCGTCTTTGAGAGGTGAAATGAAGTACAGCATCATGACACTAACGAGTGCCGACAAGACGCGCTTCGGTAGTTTAAGCGCAGAGGAGGCTGCCTATCCGATTAATGCTCCGTTTCGTTTAAATAGAGTTCGAATGAGTGCTTTGCTGCAGTGAGAGACGCCAGCGATCAAAGGAATCCCTTCGCGTGTTCACGGATCAAGCTGCGAGCTCTGCCTCGCGCGTTCCTGAAGGATATGTGGTGGTGCATGCATAAGCAGAATTGTAGGTTACCCAATTGCTGGAGAGCGCACATCTTGCCGTTTCTCTTCTCAAATGACGACGCTTTCAATAAGTGCGTATCGAGTGCTATTGATTATGTGCTTGTTGATGTCACCTTTGCGCGGGATTCACCATACTCTGTGTCCGGGTGTATGCTAACTACTTCAGCTACCACAATTGTTTAATCATTATCGTTGATGTTAGTCGTCGGGATGGAGATGTGCCACTAGGATCAGTGCGGGCGCGTCCACATCAAACAGTGCTGTAGCCATCAAACGCCAACAGACATCGTGCAAGCTCTCATTTATCAATGTGCAATGAACATTGAACTACTCTCTAAAGACACGTTTCACTTTCGTGTTATACCGATTCCTATAACGGAGGAATCAACGATGTATTTTTTCTGCCTGGAATAAGCTGGGCAGTTCATGTTCGATCGTCGGCTGTAGGTTGAACGTTGTTGGCAAAGTCGGCGCACGTGGTTTTAACATTAGCCATAGGGTTAAGTTCGTTCCGTGTAACACGAGCGATGTGCATTTAATTCCATTGTCCCGTTGGCGGACATATATGGGCCAGACAGGTCGTTGTATCAATGTACGCTTAAAGGAGCAGTGACATCAACTTTACGCGTGTCGCGTTTTCTGCGTCCACGTGTAGTTATCGACCCTCTAATAAGGATTCGCTACTGATAACGCAAAGCAGGGACGAATAAATATCTGTAATGTTGATTAGTATGACCAGTGTCGAGCGCGATTCAAAATGGGTGAGAAGCCAGCCAATTTGCAGCGCTGGCAGCGCTGCCGCGCGGTCACCTCCCGCAGTCACGTCCCGAAAGGGCCCCACCTGATCACGTGGCCACACAAAGCGGTGACGCGAGTTTCGCTGACATTTCATCTGGTAGGCGCGTACGTCTAGTCGGTGATGAATCGGTGATGAAGTAAACACTGAGGAATTGGGAATCGCTGCGACTCGCGATGTCTCGAATCATTTTCGCTTCAATCTTCTGCAAAGAAGCGATTCTGAAATCGACGCCGGTCCGAACAGCGACGAGTAGGCACCTGGAGACGCACGCTTGGGCCATGCAGGCTGGCAAGAACACAGAACAGGAAGAAACATTGTGGGCAGGACAGGCGCTCCTATCCTGTCCACAAAAATAAGCAGTCCGGTGGGTGACAACAACAAACGATTTATTCAAGGATTTATTAAAGGTGAAATACGTCCGCACTGCTCAGAATTCCATTTGCGTCTGCCAATTCTTCCATTACGTCGGGCTGGACTTCTTTGGCCTGTGTTATCATCAGTTATATTGGCCTGTGTTATCATTCATCAACGCTACGCATGTGCGGCGGATACACGTGTCATGGTTGGGTATATATGTTCTTGCTCCGATGGGCTAAGCAGTTGATATTAAGCGCTGGTGTCGTACCCTTTTCTTGTGCGCGTCTTAGCTTGAGCTTAAATTTTCAATTATGCATATCCACAAGGCAGGTCGTGTTGCCTTCTTATTTGAAAACATCGCTGATCGCGTCTTAGTATAGTTTTTTTAAAGATAAAACTATCACTATGCTTCTAATTCAGATCAAGTAATTGCGCGCATTTTTAATTATTAGGATTGGTTATATGTTTCTCGTATTTTCGTGTTTGTGAAGCATTCGCTTCTATGAACGGGACTGTTCTACTTAGAATGCAGCAATTAGAAGGCAATTTGCAAGTACAAGATGTCTGCTATGCGGACATCTTGTACTCAGTACGTGTGAGCGTTTCAGTTGTGGGAACACTGATGCAGTGTAAACACTTCTGTTGCCTGAAAGATTATGTTGCAGATGTAAGACTGCGTATATGAATGGTCATTCATTTGTTTATTCGTCTAGTTTTGTGATTGTTGAAGAGTTTACGACGGCTATTATGTAAGAGACGAAGAGTAGCTGGCGTCATACATATGCGCCAATCACTCCCTGAATAACCTCATTAAAAAGAGGAAACCAATAACGACAAGGCAAGATGAAGGCAGCTGTGTATTGAGTGAACTACTTCCTAACAAAGAACACACCCTTGAATACCTTCATAAAAATATAAAAACCAACAATAAGCAACAATGACAAGGAAATGTAAGCGTAGCTGTTTAATGAGCGAACTACTTCCTTACAGTGAACACACCCAGAACATTGCCACATGACGGATCTCGTTTAGAAAAAAAAAAAATGTGCGTAACGTGGTGCCCGACGAAGTACTGCGCACCAAAACAGGGCTGCCGTAGCACAAGTGCTTCGGCAACGCATCATCCTAGGAAGACTTTGAGAGATGGAGAGCACGTTCGTGTGTCTCAAGAATAAATCAGAGACAAAAGAAGAATTATAGATGAGTCACACGTCGCAGCAGGAAGAAGCAGAACATCAGGGGACTAGGGAAAAGAATTAGCTCGGGACAAACTTGGACGGAAGATGCTGATACGAAGAACGGAAAAATCGCTCCCCCGTGGAGCGGCGCACTTTAGTCCCTTCCCCGGCGATTCCCGGAACTAGATGCACTGAATCGATCCGCGTTCTGAGAAGCAGGCGCTGCGTTTTAGTGCAGGGTGCTTAGATAAGGCGGCGCATTCATTTTTTGGTAACTTACTCATAACCCCTTTAAGTTACAGAGTCTCAAGTGCTCTTCGCAGCTCGCAAAGCATAGTCAGTTAAGCAGTTCCCGAGATGGGCATTATGAAAAAAGAATGTATTAGAAAAAATTAAAGGGTGCCCGTTGGACGGTGTCAGAATGGAGACATCTGCCACGGACACCGTAAGTGCCTCACTTAGGACGGCTAAGTATTCAAAGGAAGGAGGAAGGGCACCAGCATATTCGAGAAGTGTGTCGCTATGCGCTGCAAGGTTTGGTGATGAGATTAGACGCGGAAACATAAATGGGAAAAACGAAGATGTAGATGAAAAACATACGACACACAAGATGCGCATTAAAAGCTGGAACCGGCTTAAAGAGAAGCCAAGGTAACATAGTTGTGCTTTTATTATTTGAAAATTTTAGTTTGTCCATAGGCCTCTTATAGTTTACCTTTCTACGGGTTACCGGAGAAGTATAGACTGTTTTACGGATGGGTTTCAGTGGCCTCACATTGGGCGAAAGCCATCCTTTAACAGAGAGGCTGTTTAGGCTGGCGGTTATTTGTGCGGCCTATCAGAAAGCCATCATCATCAACGGGTATGCACCACAGAAATTGGGAAAATCCCACTACTCACCACTGGATCACTAAGAGAGAGAGCGAGAGAGAAAGCTACAGAAAGAAAGCGAGATAGAAGTAGTGGGCATAAAGACATGAAAAAATATAGAAAGAGAGAGGAAGAAGCAGAGAGAGAAAGAGATAGAAAAAAATAGAAGGACCAAGAGAGAAATAAAGAGAAAGAAATAAAGAGAAAAAGCAGAGAGAACCAAAGTGAAGAAAGAGAAATAAAGGTAAAAAGAGCGAGAAAGAGAAAGGAGCAAATAGAAAGAAACGGATACAAAATAGAGGCACCAGAAACAGAGATAAAGAGAAGGAAAGAGAAGAAAGAAAGAAAAAATTACACCATCTCCCGCTAAAGGGGACCATGAGGCGATGCGAAGCCGGAGCACTTGCACGACCGCGTTCCGTTGGCGTTCGTTGGGCATGCTACCGACCTCGCGTCGTGGAACGCGAAGAGGGACGCTACGCGCGTCGTATCTTCCATCTAGCCTGGCCGTTAATTCTCACAGGGCGAGTGGGGAACGCGGTCGACAGGCGGGCGAGAGGGGGGCAGCGTAGGAGAGGAGAGAGAAGAGGAGGGGACGCGCATGCGCTCGAGCTCATCGCGGCGTTGAGCAGGAGAGAATTTCGGCATGTCTAGCCCGCGTTTCAGAGGAAGAGTGGAAAGGGGGAAGGGAGAGGGAAGGGGAGAGGGAAAGTGGAGAGGGGAGGGGGATAGGGGAAGGGGGAAGGGGAAGAGGAGAGGGGTAGTGGAGAAGGGTAGTGGAGAGGGAATGGGAGAGGGAATGTGGGAGGGGAAGGGGAGAGGGTGAGTGGAGAGGAGGTGTGTGGAGAGGGTATGCGCATGCGCAGTAAGTTTGGTCACGCCGCACACCACCACCACCACGACCACCACCACCGGATTGAGCTCCACCTTAAGATACTTCGCATCTAAAAACTAATGAGAAACAAAGAAGGCCATCTGGCTGCGCTCTTCCTTCAGGCTTGGCACGACTAGTGGGAAGCTGCCATACTAGGGAACACGAAAGGCAACGGCGGCTGCGAGAAGCACCCGAAGCGATGGAAGCCCTACGCCAATGACGACGTGCCCGTAGATCTATGAGAGGTGCGAACGCTCGGTTGTGGTATTTGGGCATTCGTTCGTGAATAACCCAGCTAAAGACTAGCAACAATCTAGAAGCAACCAGATTAAACTTCAGAATCGTGCAGTTTCGCTGTTTCAAGCCTTGCGCGACTTAGTGCAAGCTTCGCCATTTTTTTTCCTTCTCGGTCGATGTATTGATGTATTGACTGCGCAAGCGTGCCGCCGAAAAGCGCGAAATCCTAATAGGCTTTGCGCTAGTGCTGACATTATCCACGTGTTTTATGAAGAAATAAGTGGAGAGGAGGAGATAGCGCCTGCAGGAAGGGTAGTCAAGGCGAGAAAGAAACTACTCTCTCGTCTATGAACTCCAAGTGGCTTAACTGCAACGGTGGTCTAGTGGTTATGGTGCTCGACCGCTGAACCGAAGGTCGCGGGATGGAATCCCGGCCGCGGCGGCCGCATCTTGATGGAGGCGAAATGCTCGAGGCCCGTGTACCGAGATTTCGGTGCACGTTAAGGGACACCAGATAGTCCAAATTTCCGGAGCCTTCCTTTACGGCGTGCCTCATAATCGTATCCTGGCTTTGGGGCGTTAAACCCCAACAATTATTATTATGAAGTTTACGTGATTTAAGTTCCCTTTAAGGAACACCTCCTCAACGATAACGTCATGCGCATTAACTATGATGATATTGTTGGACTCTTTCTGCTTTAAGTTACTATAGTTACCACAGGACAATGATAATTTTACACGGAAGCATGACGATGGAGTAGTAAGTAACCGAGCTGGAGAACTCCGCTGAGCATTGAATGAAGCAGAGTATATGCGGGAACCATACGAGGAAGTCCTCGCACAACGTATCTCTTTCGATTAGGCACCGCACATCGGAAACAGGCGATGAGTAACAGCGCGAGTCATTTCTATTCATCGCCCTTTATTTCCGAGAAACAGGCGACCGAGAAACGCATTTACGAACACATTACGGATGCAGGCAACGAGACGCAGTCAGCGGCAGCCGAAGCCATTACAGCAAGAAAGCTTCCGCACCGAAGATGTCGCTGCTCTCCCGTTTTGTTTTGTAGATCGTGGTGCACGTGGATGGCGTTCCCGTCCCTCATGTGGAGCGTGCTCGCATGCTTGGGCTACACGTTCAAGCAAACGGGAAAGCAAACTACACTGTCTCTCTCCTGTCCCGACAATCCGAACAGATTCTCGCCATGATGCGACGGGTTTCAAACAGGCGCTCGGGACTGCAAGAGCGGGACCTGCTGCGACTGGTACAAGCCTGTGTGATCAGTCGCATCACCTACCATCTCCCCTTCCACAGACTTACCCAGTCCGAGCAGATGCGGATTGACGTAATGCTGCGAAAGGCGACCAAGCTCGCTCACGGACTCCCACACTACACCGCCACGACACGTTTGCTAGCCCTAGGGACACATAACACCCTCAGTGAGCTACTGGAAGCTCAGTGGACCAGCCAAAGACAACGCCTTCTGCTCACACCCACTGGGCGGCACCTCCTCTCGAGACTGGGATACCCATTCTTGCCCAATGACGTCGAGGACACCACCATCGCTCTCCCTCCCTGGGTCCGTAGAACCTTAAAGGTGCACCCGCTACCCCGGAACATGAGTCCTGAGCATGACGCGGGACGCCGGCGCGCTCGTGTTCGGTACCTGGTGCGCATGCTCGGTGACATCCCTGAAACAAATACGCTATACACCGATGCCGCACGTTGCTGCAACGGGTATTCTGCGGTAGTGTTGGACGGCGGTGAAACTTTACTTACGGCCGCCTCTCTGCGGAGTGCTACACCTACGGACGGCGAAGTCCTTGGTGTCGCGCTTGCTGTACAACAAGCTCTTCAGATTCCTGGAGAGGTGTACATATTAACCGATTCCCAGCAAGCATGCCGAGCCTTTTTGATGGGACGCGGATTCCCCAAGGCGGCTCACTACATCCTACACAAGTCGTCAAACATAAACAGACACATCCAGCCCACAACGTATCCACTTGCTCTGGACTCCTGGCCATGCCTCATTGCCGGGTAATGACCACGCTCACGCGGTCGCTCGAGAAATTGCCCACCGAGCTGCCCGGCATGGCGAGGCCGAGAGTCCAGATCAAGTGGGTCCTCCACTCACATACCGATACATATTAACATACTACACCAGAGCTAGACAAACCATGTCCCCGCCACCACCGTCGTTCTCGCGAGAGGAAGAGGTGGCACTCCGCCAACTTCAAACGAATACTTTCCCCAACCTCTTCTCCATGCATAAATTCTACCCTGACCGCTACGCAGACTCTTGCCCGGGCTGTGGCAGCTCCCCAACGGCGTTCCATGTCACGGTGGAGTGCACCGCAAAATTATTCCCTCCCCTTCCAGTCATCCTGCGCCCCTTCCGCACCAAAGAGCTGTGGGACGATGCCCTCTGCGACGGGCCTCCCGAGGTCCGCCAGGCATTGGTTGGACGGGCCCGTGTCGTCGCTGCGATCATCATAGGGACCCCGGACTAGGGTTCCCTCCCACATGCTTGGTTTATATATTTTAATAAAATGTTTTCTCTCTCTCTCTCTGGCCGCGAGATCGAGCGGAGTCGCCACCTAGCGGCTTCTGACTGAACCGCGCCTAGTGTGGATTGCTCCATGCGTCGTCTGCTAGCGACGCTGTGTTTGCATGTGCGCGTACGTCATGCAGGTCCTCAAAAGACGGTTTGTTCCGTTGCGTTAGTGCAACTTTACCCGCTCGTACGTATGCCTAACACGATGTAGAGAAGCGTTTGGCCGTGATCGGCTGTATCTTGTACTGTATTAAGATCAGCGAGTGCACTTGTAGAGAGTGCTGTGTGTAGTCGTCGTACCCTCCGTTCACGAGAGTTATATTGGTGTAGGTGCCGCTCTGTGGTTCAAGCGCATTGTAAAGTGCACTTGGCGTTATCCTAAAGATGAGAAGTATTAAATCTCATGTGAATTTAGCCTTTTAGCGGCTCGGTGGTAAAAAAAAAGGCTCTCATGCACTTGCGCGTTGTGGTTTGGTGTATAACTTCGGGGCTGTCGTTTATAGGTTACGCAACGAGCTTTAGTTGTGTGTGGTCCTGGTCACACTACACATAAATATTTCTGTCAAGTCATGTCTGACACTTCGGTACTTAAATTGCCCCTAAAAAGAACAGAATATGGAATGTACGGAAATCTCAAAACTGAGCTGCCTTGCGCAGTTTTACCTTGTGGCGAAATTTATACAAAAACACCCATGTACTTAGATTAAGGTACGCGTTAAAGAGCCCTGATGGTCAAAATTAATCCAAACGGTGTACTTTACATTTATGTGGTAGTAATTTCACGCGAAGCCACATCTTTTTTTCTTTACATTATATTGAGCGTGTGTGTTACGTTGTAATAGATTGGCGGAAGGCAGCGGACATTATTCGCGTGAAAAAACGTACTTTGGTCCCGTGAAATAACCGGGCCTTAGTTCCATTACCGCCGCGCAAGTAATTAATCGAAGAAAGTTCCGTGCTGTAGCTATGTTACTTTAACGAAAAAAAAAACAAGCGTGTGCGTGTTAAACGCTTCTGTAGCGCTAAAGCGCTGTCAGCCACGTAGCTTTCCTCAGTAAACCTATCAACTGTCCTACATTGGAGAACTGAATAAGAGATGCGGATGAATATTTGAGCACACAGCGCACAAAGTGCTATTTGAACTCATCGTGCAGGAATACGGGCTTTCTTTTTGTTGGGGGGGTATCCAGATGAACAAGAAGTAAATACTTAATTCAGTCGCGCTACAGCAGTGCGTAGTAGGTGCAACACGAGGTGAACGTGTACCAATAAAACAGCAAGAAAACGTCATCGACTGCAAAAACGCCGACTGTTGCCGAAGGCGAGCAGGCCCGTTCATAGCCAGAATGCGCTTCTTTCACAAGTAATAGTAACGTTCGGCGCGCTTCGTGCATTAATTCGGGAATGAAGAGCGCACATATTACCAGAAAACTGCAGTCAACGCATTTTATTTGCCGGAAATCGGGTCAAATCGCTCACAACGAAGCGCTGTGGTGTGCGTTCGTATACTCACCGACGACCGCTATCCACACTAGCGCTGCGACGGTGCTGCCACCTGTAGCCCGATCTCGCGGCGAATAGGGAACCCAAGCTCAAGTTTGCGGCGCGACGACAGCGCCGCGCCAGCCGCGCCGCGGCTCTGTCGGAAAGCTCTGGAACGTGGCGCGGCCATGGAGGAAGGAATACTAAGGAGAGGCCCTGACGTCACATTCGTGAAGCGCTCCACATCGCAAACACCCGCATCGCCTCCTAGCGAAGGCGCAGCGAAACATTTCGCAATTTCCGTCGGGACGTTTGCAAGCCCATGCGCGAATCGCGAAACTTTGCAGCCTTTTTGTTTGCTTGTTTTTCGCCGTGCAAGCGGTGTAGTCGATTCACGCATGCTGCTCTTTGTGTTGTGTGTGTTCTTTAGGAAAGATACGCAATGCCCAGCTGTTGCGTATACCCGGTGCAAATCGCGTGCATTGCGGACAGTACCGGGTGTCACTTTTCATGTGTACGTATACGTTCGCTTCATTGTTGATCACTAAGGCATGGTATTTGCGTGCGAAGCTCTCGGATGTGCGCTCTGTTGCCTGTTACTCATTCTGTCAACTCAGAACTCATGTGAACTTTTGTTTGTGGCGTCTGACGCGTCGTACATAACATGCGCTGAAGGCATCGTACGTTTTAGAGGCTGTGTCGTTCAACGAAAGGGCAATAAACAATTGTTATTATCGGACTACGTGATGTATGTATTGTTCGGTGTGCGCTCGCTGCGTGCTTGTGTTGTGTGCGCACTGGAATTACAAACTTTACGTGCACGATCGCCTATACAATACAGCGGTGTCCTGTTTTCGACGTGAAGACTATAGGTTGGCGTTACGCCGAATAGCTACTGCGCTCATTCCATATACACGAGAAAGAACCGCTAATCGGGCAGTAGATCGGGAAATCGGGCTACGAGAAAGGAAAAGAAAGATCTAACGTCCAGCAGAACGCGCAAGTCACTGCTAGGTGAGGTCGCATACGGTGATGGAGGGGCTGAATGTTTTAGATTACGGCACGTACCGGTACTTTCTGTACTGTTGCACAAAAACGCTCCACGAAGAATTTCAGCACGCAGTGCTCGGGCCTGCCACGCACGAACAGCCTGGTAAACGTCTGCTTGCAACGTTTTACTACGTGCGAACCGCACAATACGCGCTAAGTTTACGCCTGGACTACAAATCTGAGCAGAAGCGAACCACCACGGAGAGCACGCCGCGGGGCGTCTGCTGTTTTGTTTGCCCCATACCGGTTTGTTTGCCCCATAAATCTGACGTCACTTCCGCCACACTTTTCGCAATGCATTGGGATACGATAGGGCCTCTCCTGAGTTTTCCTTCCTCCATGGGCGCGGCCGACTCAGCCCCTTTCACGGTAGCGCCGTAGCCGTAGCGGTAGCGCACGTGCGCACGCGTTCTTCTCTCGGTGCGGGTAACTGGGAGGCCGTCAGCTGGGTACTTTGAACCGAGAGGCTTGCTGTGCGAAGCTGCGCACTTCCACGATGGCAGAAGCGACCCCGCGGAGGCGCAAGCGTGGTCCGAAGTATTGCGTTTTAGTGGCCAGCCACAACAGTGCAGACAAGGCACACGATTCACGTATTAAACTGTATCGGCTCCCGGGCGTGTCGCACGAGAAATAAAGGCGGCAAGCGTGGATAGCTGACAGCGCTGTCTCGCCTTCTATTTTGGCTGTCTGAGTTCATCGCTTTCGTTCGTTCCGACTACCTGAATCGGTAAGTAATGGGGCGCATGCACGCAGCGACTACAGTAGTGATTACTCGCTGTCTTCTCGCATTGTTAAAGTCCAGTTACGGTTGTAGGTGAAGCAACTTTGTGTTTTGATTCCCCGTGCTCGTGAGACCTACCCGTCGTTGTTGAACGTTCACATTCGCGTTATATCGTTAGCGTTGCGCGGTTGTATTCAACTGAACTCCGCACATTGTCAGAAGTTCGGCGCCTGCATTTCACGCGTCGGGAAGGCTGCTTTATCACGCCGGAACGGACGACTGTGCATTTTCAGCAAGCTTTGACATCGTTCTGCAGGTTTGCTTTGTTTTTTCACTTTATTGGGGTGATATATATTTAAGCCGCTAAATATAACTGGCACTTAATACATGCTTTGCAATTGCAACCTTGAAGTAACCACCTTCTGATTTTGTGCGATTTTCTAGCCGCGTTCACGCAACAGGTTTTATACGCCTGTCAAGTCGATATCATAAAAAAAGACTGCAAGCATGACGCGAGAGCCGAAAAAACGAGGCGAGCAGTTCATCTTGCTTCACAGTGGTTAAAGCTCAGCTTGCTGCCTCGCGTCTTAATCGGCGGGTGATTCTCCAGCGGCACGGAGGACTTGACTCAAACCTTCTCAGGAAGCAGTGCCATGGCCGTATAATCTTTTTTTCGCACGCCGCAAACGTTTGTTCACGAAAGTACACGGCTGCTACTGCCTTATCAAAACAACAATCATATGATTCGTAGTCCACGCCGCAGAACATCGACAGCGTGTACGGCTTCATTTCGGAGTGCATGTGGACCATTATTCGTCTTTAACATGACAGAATGAGACTTACCTCGAGATATACGTCCTACACGTTGTAATCGCGACTTGGGAAATGCGTTTCGCTTTGAGTCGGGCGTGGTTGTCGTCGATCGTCTGCTCTTCACCGTTAACGTGATAGCCTTTCTTATTTTATCAAGTTCGCTTTTCGGAAGCGCCAGTCAAGCTTGAAGATCCTTTTGAAGCCGCACTGCACGCGGTACATTGTGAGACGCCACAAGTGCACCGCGAGAGCTCTGCACGTGCACGGAAGCGAGCGGCAACGCGGTGGAGAGAAGGGAAAACGCTCGCTGATCACGTCCCAGTTTCTCTTTTTCTGCCAGAGATGGCGGTGCCTGTCAAGAGCAGCAGCGCCGCTAAGCGTTGCTTGGGAAGCCTATTGTAGGCACCCCGTGGGCCCACGTCGGTGCGTGCCAGCCCCACAAAAATTCAAAAATAGATTACCACAGCAGATACAAAGAAAAGGTGAAAAGAGACACAGTGTTCACGGGCAGACACTCAAGGAGAAGGAGTACAGCGCGACAGAACGCGTTATTTGACAACGAATGAAAGCAAGCTGAGAGGGAAAATGTACGTGACGAGTTTGGCTAGGTTTAGAACACACCTCAGTTGCACGGTATGCCTATAAATGGCAGTGTGTTAAAACACCCACGAAAGCAAATTTTCCTCTCCGCGTCATTAATCTACGGCTGGAGAAAACGGCATTGGAGAAGGCGTAAAAGGAAGGAAGCCGTCTGAATACGACCCTGCGAGTTCATTTTTTACTCTACTGAAATCTTTGTTTCAGAGTTACTGCAGAAATAGGCGGAATGGCTACGTGTTAAGAATATCTTTAAGTCCTTTTTGTATTCGAGACAAAGTAAACAATGTTAGATCTGTGCTTGCAGGAAGCAAATACTTTTTTTTTACGAGAGAGAGACGATAAGTAAAAGATGGTATCGACAAGAGGAGGATGTTCGCCATCCTGAAGAGAGTGTCGAGCACACCAGAGGCTCTCATCCGGGATAGTCGCTGAACAAAATGCAAATGACTCAGACGTACGCTCGCGTAAGACTGCGCAAATGTTTTGACTGGCAGGTCGGTGAAGAAATGGAGCGAATATACTTTTCAAGTATATTCACTCCAATTCATCACCGCTGCCGCGGCTGTGGTCACTGCTGCGGATCGGCTGCGTCGGCGTCGCTGCCGCTGGGAGGCGGCACTCACCAGCGACAAGCTGACCGACCAACTTTGGGCCGTCCGGCAAGCCGAAGATGTTGCCCGGGTCCAAATGCTTCTAGCCGTCACCTGACGCCATCATCATCGACGGAGAGTGGGACGGGACAGGGGTTAATTCCCTCTTCCCCGCGCCACGCCCGGACTTTAAAGTTCATTCATTCATTCATTCATTCATTCATTCATTCATTCATTCATTCATTCATTCAAGCTGCACACGCAAGAACGCGATATTTAACTCAGCAAGCGCGAACTATCGGCTTACATGCATATTCGCTTGAGTACGTGTTATAATTCCGGCAGACGTCACAATTTGTGGGAATCGATGCCATGCGAAGCAGCGAGCAAGCCAGCTAACGCTCACCTTGCTCCTTTTTCCTCATTTTTTTCGTTGTTTTGCCCTGAGTGACCACAGTTTTATAGGCTGTTACTGGTTCATTCATTCATTCACAAAACTTTATTCAGAGTCCTGAAGACCGGTCTCTTCAGACCGAGGCGGGCCGCGTCCACGTCGGCACCGTTAGGCCTAGCCTTAGGGCGCCATCGTGAACCCTCTGGACAGCCCGTAGTTGATCCCGATATGAACAGCTGGAGATCATCTTCTGCCAGTGAAGCCATTTTTCTTCGGGGTTGGCGAGAGTCGCGGGACAGCCCGCCAGCATGTGTCTGATTTCAATGATGCCATCGCATGCGTCACATTCTTTTCTAATTTCGCTTTCGGGGTGAATTTTTTTTTACAAAATACGGAGTGGGGTACGTCCCAGTTTGCAGTAAACGTAGCGTGACTGCCTGAGCCCTGTTCAACTTTGCGTGTGGCAGTGGGAATTGCCTACGCCCCAAGTAGTAGTATTTAGTGATCTCGTTGTAGGTTAGTAAATTATCTTTATGATTCCCGGAATGGCAGTGGGCGTCGGTGTGTGCCACACGTGACGCGGGAAAGGGTTTCATTACGTACTTGACGGACATATTTTACTCCTTTATGACCTGTCATTCATGTTCATCATGCACACATGCCATTTTGTGCCAATGTTGGTATATTCATTTCATTCATTCATTCATTCAGTTTAATTAGACAAAAATGAGAATTTGCCTGGGTTGAAGGAACTAAAGGCAGATTACCTCTGGCCTGACGAGGGTCCCTCCACCTATACATTTGCTCAGAAACAGTGCAACAAAAAATACATATTTCTCCTTTTTTGTCAAGGGAACACAAAAGCCAAATTCAAAAACTAGAAAGCATACCTGAAACATACAATTTAAAATATCATACGACAGCCAACATCAGTTTGCGCCTAGCACGACAAAAAACGATGTAAAAAAACTGATACCATGAGAATATTAAATCAGAAGACCAATTGCTATAGGGAAATACACATTTGAAAGAAAAGAGAGACTTTTACACAATATAACAAATGTACAAAGAAAACACTAAAGGCAATATTTGTAATAGATAATATAGGTTGGGGAAGGTACAAGAAAGGAAGTACATCTTAACTTTTTTCTTCAGACTGTTTTCAGCATTACTTTATTCCAAAAGTTCACGGACATAGCTGTTGTTGTGGATTAGATGAGGTATTTGATAAGATAAGGTTTGCTTTCCATAAGTTGTCCGAAATAAAGGTAATCGAAAACGGCCAAAGCGTAGATCATAGGGAGCGTCGCTTGGGTAGCAATGCTTCATGTAACTGCCAATTGTGTTTCCTATCTCTTTACCGATATGTAAGGTGAGTTTAACATTGTATAATTGGTAGACAGTAAGTATCTGAAGCTTGCCGAAAATGGAGGAGTGTGTTCCCTAGGTTGCACATTTTCTATAAAGCGTACAGCCCTTTTTTGTAAAGCTAATAGCCTGTCTAGGTTGGCTTTTGAAGTAGTGCCCCAAAACAAAATAGATTAATTTAGTTGTGAATGAGCTAAAAAATAATATAGCTGGATCCTCAACCAGTTTGGAACTAGGGACCTAAATTTGTATAAAACAGAAATCGATCTAGACATATTTGCATGTATTTTGTTTAATTTTGGCGTCCAGATTAGGTGCTCATTGAAAAGTACACCTAAAAATTTAAACAAATGGGCACGTTGAATCTCATTATTTTTATACCAGAGAGAAATTTTAGAATCTTCTCACTTGCTTTTGCTCCTAAATGAGATAAATTTAGTTTTACTAACGTTCAGTTGTAGTTTATTTGAATCTAGTCAGTATGAAAGAGAGACCAAGCACTCGTTTGCTTTCTTCTCTAGATCTTTTAAAGAGCTGCCAGAGAAAAACAGGCTAGTATCGTCTGCATACATGACTAGAGAAGAAGCTACTGGCACGTGGACGTTGTCATTTATGTAAATAGTAAAAAAATAGGGGGCCCAGTATAAAACCCTGTGGCACATCTAGTTTTAGTGGTTTCAACTGCGATTTATACCCATGAACATATGCATACTGTAACCTGTTTCTCAGAAAGCTACGTACTAACTCTAGGGCAACACCTCGAATGCCATAGTATGGTAATTTTTTTAAACAAAATATCGTACTTAACCGAGTCGAATGCCTTTCGAAAGTATAAAAATATTCCCATGGTGAACTCTTTGCGGTCTAAATTTTTAGCAATTTGTTCTTTAATGCCAAGTAAAGCCATTTCTGTAGATTTCTTTTCACGAAAACCAAATTGCGCACCGACAAGTAATTCATGATCATCAAGAAACTTCGTTATTCTCGTTTTTATTACGTTTTCTAACACCTTCAAGAATAAGGGTAACACCGATATCGGTCGGTAATTATTGAAATCATTGACAGGGCCTCCCTTATGTAAAACTGCCACCCTCGCTGTTTTCATAGCGGCTGGGAAAATGCCTGTTAGTAGCGCTCTGTTACTTACATGTTGTAAAGGTTATGAAAGGAAGTTTGCAACAAAATTATTGGAATAGCTTTAATATCATCGTTACCGGCAGCAGCATTTTTGTTTAGCCCCATAAGGAAAGAATAGATCTCCGGTTCGCTACATGGAGATAGGAATAGAGAGTTCGTACAAGAGAAAGCTATGTATCTTTCTACGTTTAATTGATTGGTGGAAGGCGAATATGTACCTGAAGATAAAAAATATGAATTAAATTTATTTGACAAAGCCTCTTTACTGCATGAGACACCATCAGTCACCAGCTGCCGAGCTAAATGCCGAGTTAAATGGAGAAGTGTTTTATCAGGTGGCCAGGTTCCTCTCAAGCTGCCCAATGCAGCTTTTTTGCCTGGTCATTCTCGCAACCTTGTTGTGAATAAACAAAATTCTAAAAACAAAAGTTGGCCGAATTCATGATTCACAAAAAACGTGGGCAGATTGAACTTGTGGTGCGAGGCTGGACTAACAGTGGAGCTTGTGGCCGACCTAGGTTAGTAGAAGGTAAATTAACAAGTTGTTAATTAGCCCAGTATTAATGAGGGAGATGATCATTAGCAAGGTCTTGAATAGCATGCTCTTAAATAGGAAGATCCTTTCACTCTGTATCTGTCTGTCTCTTTCTTTCTCTATTTCTTTCTTTCTCTCTCTCTCTCTGTTTCTTTCTCTTCTTTCTCTTTCGTTAATCTGTTCTGTACTTCCCCACTGATTTCTTCCGAAGGCAAACGTATGTATTGAAGAAACACCTACATTGCACATCCATCGTATCAACCTCAGTGGGTGTGCTTGCCACAGGCCTTAATACCAGCCATACCACTAGGCGATAGAGACTAATTCTGGCAAATCCCACGCATTGTGGGAATCGATTTCATGCGAAGCAGTAAGCGAGCAGTAGTGTATGCAGTATTTTTCGCTTTGAGCCAAGCATTACGAGGTGGATCGACGTAATTGTGTAAATTTACTAGAATTTTCTCGGTCTCTCGTCGACTTCAACTTGCCGGTGGCTGGTCTTGAGGTACATCGACGAAAAGCACTCGATCCAGGGCTTCGTCTATCGAGGGAAGAGGATTCACGTCCTGCTTCGTGACTTTGTTCAGGCGACAATAATCAGCGCAAAGACGTAGAGTGCCGTCCTTCTTCTCTAGTCACCATAGGAGACGGCCATGGACTCTTGGACGGGTGGATGACGTCGTCGTGTAGCATTTCGCTGACTTGCTTCTTTACGGCTTCGCGCTCTCGTGTCGAAACTCGATACGGGCTGTGACGGATTGGTCAGGCACTTTCTTCTGTTATGATACGATGTTTTGCGACTGGGGTATGTCGGATTCTTGACGACGACGAGAAGCACTCCCCGAATTTCAGGAGCAGGGCTTTGAGCTGGTCTTGCTTGCGCTTCGGAAGGCTCAGATTGACGTCGAAATCTGCTTGAGGACCTCCATTCGTCGAAGCAGGTTCGGTAGCGTCGATGAGGGCGAAAGCATCGCTAGCGTCCACAAATTCATCCATGTAGGCGACCGCGCATCAATGTTGAGGTGCCTGTATTCGTGGCTGAAGTTTGTCAGCATTACTTTAGCTTTGCCATAATGCAGCTCGGCTATGCCTCTTTCGACGCAAATCTGATGGTTCTGAAGCGGGTGCTGGTCGCCCTCGACGACACCTTCGAAGTCTGTAGGTTCTTCGGTGCCGACGGAAATGATGACGCTGGAGAAAGGCGGAACGGTGACCTCCTCTTCTATTATATTTAAAGCGTGTCGACTGATTTTTCTATCCGACGGGATGGCATTGTGCGCAGAAACCGTTATTGACAGGGTGCTTATGTCAATGACCGCGCCTTGCTGTTTTGAGGAAATCCATGCCTAGAATGACGTCCCTCGAACAATGCTGTATGACCACAAAGCTCGCCACTTAAGTCTGGCCGTCAATCGTGACTCGCCGTGCAGGTTTCAGTCGGCGTTATTAGGTGGCCTCCACCTGTCCGAATTTTGGGTCCATCCCAAGCGGTCTTTACTTTCTTCAGCTTGGCGGCAAACGGGCCGCTAACAACGGAGGACTCGGTTCCGGTGTCGGGTCGACCAAAGCGGTGACATGTAGATACCCGGCGACGGCGATCGGGAAGATTGCCGGAGTGTGCTCCGCGCTCCTGCCAGGTAGTCGGCGACGTACCTCGCCGACTACCTCGCACCACGGGACGTCCCGTGGTCGCTCACCCCGCTGTGGACGCGGCGCGTCGATGGCGAACTCACGCAGTCCCATCTCTCGGCACTGGCAGCGGCGGTAGGTGTAGCCAGCTTCTCCGCAGTGGTTGCAGAGTGGGCGGTGGTCGGGGGTGCGCCAAACGTCGGTCTTCCTCGGGGTATAGCGCTGGCTGACAGGTGGGCGGTACGGCGTCGGTGGTGGCGGCGACGGTGTCTGGCGACGGAACTGCGTCGATACGGTGTCTTGACGTGGGCGCGAAGGGGGAGCGTAGTGTCGGGCTGCAGCAGCGTAGCTCATGGCCTGCGGCTGATGGATCTCTGGCACACGACGTCAGCAATGGAATCCAGTTGAGGCTGTGATGAAGGCAGGAATTTTCACGGCTCCTCCTGCACAGCCGCTCTGATCATCTCACGCAGGTCGTTGGAGCAGATCCCTTGGATTTCGGTCAAGTGTGGCGTGGAACGATGATTGTATTGCCGGTTGCGTATGTCTTCTCAATAGTCGTCGCTCCTGAGACGAATTCTTAGACACTGTTCGGTGGGTTGCGCATCAGTCCCGCGAAGAGCTCCTGCTTAATTCCTCCATCATTCATCTCTTCAAGCTGTTCCCCCTCAGAATTCTTCCGTTGATATAATTAGCGTGCTACGTATAATTCGCAGTATAACACCCATTCCATATTCAAGGCTCCTAAACTCCCGTTCTTTTGGAGACTGGAGATACGACACCGAGAAAGCGTTTCCCAGTTGCCCTTACTCCTAACGACAACGAAAAGAATTAAAAAAATATTCATAGGGGCTCTTACACACTCGCTAAGACGACTCGAAGGCGAAAACCTTATGGCGATGCATTAAAGACTGAAACGTCACGTCGAAATGCAACGAGCCGTTCGGCTCGTCACGACCTATTTTGTGCTTGTCGAGCGTCCAGTGACGATGAATGCCTCTTCGGTATACCGCAGAGTCCACTATTCCCTGACCCAGCGTCTTCCATCGCGCACCCTTTCCGCGTTACTCGATAGCCGTCAGTAGACCAAGTCACGCGAACGCGAACAAAGTGGTCTTGCAAAAGCGGTAATAATAATATCTCCGGTGTAACGTGCCAAAAACACGATATGATTACGAGGGACGCCGTAGTGGAAAGCTCGGGAAATTTGGACCACCTGGGGTTATTTAACTAGCACCTAAATCTAAGTACATGGGACTCAAGCATTTTCACCGCCACCGAAAATGCAGCCGCCGCGGCCGGGATTCGATCCCCCAACATTCGGGTCAGCAGTCGAGCGCCTTAAACACTAGACCACAGTGGCGAGGCCTTGCAAAAGCGCGATCGACCAGTAAAGACTAGCTGTGATAATGGGGTGTACCATAAGATAGGCAAGTTAGCGAGTGTGTAGCTGCAGTTCTACAGCTCCACGCAAGATAGTCTCCACGTGAGCAGCTCCACGAGGACGACCTTCCGAACAGGAACCATAAAAATAAACACCGGGAGTCCTTCCCCAGCTGTCTCACGGTAGTCGCTGATTGCATTCAATTGAGCTGTGGCCAATACTACGTCTGTCGGACCAACCCCTGTGAATTATGTGCAACAGAAATGCGGCGGCAACTTGCCCTCCCGTCACTGGTCACGCGCGTGTAGCCCAATACTTGAGCAAAGCGCCATGAAGAGTTACGCTGATGAGCGGACCTCCATGCAAGTTCATCGAGACCCCACGATGTCGAGTGCGCCGTCCGTTGCATCAGCACAGCATTCACATAATTGCTCGAGAAAGGAGAAAACAGGCTGCGTTCATAACATAGTTCATTCTTTGACCCTAACAACAGACACTGGGATCTCCTTCGTCTTCAACACCTCTTAAGCGTTACAAAAGACGACACACAGGAAACAACTGGACACCGCGCTTACTCTGATTTATTTGTGTGGCTGCTCGATTTTTTCGTGTGTGGTTCTGCAACATTTTCCGTGACAATACCTTTCGCAAGCGTACAATAAACGTTTTGTGGAAGGTAGCCCCCTGTCGTTCCCTACCTTAGCTTTTCGATTCGCTTTTTGGGTTATTTGTCGCGTTATTTCGTCAGACAAAGACGGGTTATTAACCATTCGGAGATCTAGCTTACTGTGTTGAAAATGTTTAGTGGCTGCAGCGCCTTGCGCAATATACATGGAGCTGGCATCGTTACTGAGCTGGAAATATTCCTCTAGGCGTCCATTCTTAGAATCATGCATAAAAGAGGATATGAACACGGCAAGAGCACTGGGAATATTCCGCTACCTGAGAAGTGATTGCAGAGCAATGTGAGCACTGTGCGCATCAGACTACACCAGGTACTTGTAAAGAAGAGGATCTATCTCAGCAAGTGAGAGGACATGAAACGTGACCTAGTGGGCACACTCTGTGCAGATTTCTTCTTCAACACAGCTGATTTTCTACAAAGGGATCGTCGTGCCCATTATCATCATGCGTAAAGGGTTCCATGTGTCAGTCCAACGCGAACAAAAGGAATACAGTACTTGGACTTTAACACGACCAGATACTCTGCTGCTTTTCACTCCGGAAACGACGTCAGATCCCCGAAAATAAGAATGGAAGACGGCAGGCGAGGATTAGCGATAGGAAGCGGAAGGTTTTAAGGATAACACATGGAAGCTTCTGAGATCAACGGACGTCAGCGGAAGTAAACGCTGTTGTACGAAGTGCAAAAGCCTACTGGCTGCTCCTGAAATCGAGTTTGGCGGAAGCTCCGAGCAAGGGCGGAAGCGGAAGTGCTCACTGGATGTACTCTATTCACTATTCAGGCTGAGTCCCAAAGCCACTGGCTGAGTGTAAGGTAGTAGGCGGGCAGCAGAGCACACCCGACACAATGTTAGCGAATTACTGCGGCTACGCAGCGAGCGTGTAAAGATAATGACTGATAACACGAACGAGGCGATGAAAATTTAGCACTAACATACACGTGTAGTTTGTTTTTTCTTACGCAAATGTTGCGTAATATATTTAAAATGAGTGGTATGAAACGTAGAATAAGAGTCGAAGCTTCAAAGTATAACGAATGTGTTGAAGTGATGCGGGCCGATGTGAGTGATGTGAAGCTTATAAGATAATGTTCATTTCTTTTTATAGGGTAATGTTAGTTTCCGGCACACACAATTGCACTGAGTTTGTCTAGAACTTCGTACGTTGATCAAATTGTGTTCTTCATCTTTGCTCATCCGGGCGGCAACCTCAACATGTACCACATGTGATGGAACGTAGGAATATATTTAGAGTCCTTACAGATGACAAGCCACGGGAGCGGGACAATCGGGTAATGCTCCAGTACACTAAACTATGTGAAAACTGTCTACAAGGAAATCATATAACATTCCTTACGTAGTTTCTTTACGCGCAGAACAGATTTGACTCTTTCCAAGAGAAGGTGTAGCAGGTCTGTTATTTTGTGCAGGTGCCTCAAGCCTTGCAAACTTAAAGCAGCGCAAAAGCCAGAAACGGAAGATAAATGTAACAGGACGAGGCGCTGATCTGTGAGCATCCTGTGTGTCGTCTTCTTTGACGTGTGCTTCTGCCATTTGCGCTGCTTTAAATACGGACCTTAACCAATTCGCCCTGTCTCACATCCTTTTTCCAGCCTTGCAAACGTTGACAGAGATGTCGACAGTTTTGAAGACTTCGATAGGTACACGGGTGGTATCGGTGGTATCGGGGCGCTGCCATCGCAATCACGCCTAGGCGCACGCTGGCGTCCAGCGTGGGTGTGCGTGTGGGGGCGTGGAGGGGTTACCCCTCTCTCTTTCTTGCTTTCCTTCATAAGAAAGCTAGGTATAAACTACCACTGTGCAGCACTGCTTATTCCACTAGGATGTTCCAACTAGCCCCAACCACGACTTCCTGGCCCCAACACAACATCTTCTGACTACATTTCGGGCTCCGACCATGCTCGTATGCAGCGAAATGGCCTGCGCAGAAGGCTGATAGAGCCGCCGCAGTGCCAGTGGAAAGTTAAACGCACGATATTGTTTTCCAGGAACCCGAAAGCCCCGGTAATGTATATGGTGCCTAGCTAAACATGGCCGCAAGCATGGTGCATGCAGTTTTCCGGAAGACTGCCGCCTTGTTACACGCTGCACAGGAGTAAAACATCGAAGAACGGACAGTGAGGGAACATGACGCACCAAGCTTTCTCATCAAGGAGAGCAAAAAAAAATCGGCAGATCCCACGCACTGTGGGAATCGATGTAATGCGAAGCAGCCAGCAAAGAGCTGCATACATCGCCTTGTTTGTCTTTGAGCCAAATGAAATCATTCATGCCTTGGCATCTAGTCCACCATATATCGCATGTTTGCATTGCACGCAAGCATGCCCAATCTACTGTACACCATGCAATGAAACGCATATTCTGGTATAAAAAATGCATGACCTGTCGTTTATGTTCATCACGCACTCGTGTCATGCCATACCAATTTTGGTATATATCACGTTAACAAAACGGCCGGAAGCGCACCATGACAGTGGCATGTAAATCATACCGTACATGACATGCATAACATGATTCGCATGTTAAGACCTCTCATATACAGTCGTCATACAGTCACATCACGCAATACTAATTTTGGTGTATATCAAAGGAGCAAAGTGGCCGTGAGTGCACCATGAGTAGAGCATGTAAATCATGCCATACATGACATGAACATTATGGTTTTTCATGTTACCACCTGTCACTAATGTTCATCATACAGTCTCATCGCGCAATACCAGTTTTGGTGTATATCAAGCTATCGAAACGGCCGCGAATGCACCATGAGCGTGGCATGTAAGTCACGACATACATGGCATGCATATCATAGTTTTCATGTTACCACCTGGTATTCATGTTCTTCATACAGTCACATCGCGCAATAGCAATTTTGGTGCATATCAATCTAGCGAAACGGCCACGAGTGCGCCATGAGCATGGCATGTAAATCGTGACATACATAACTCTGCATACTATGATTTCCATGTTACCACCTCTCATTTACGTTCGTCATGCAGTCGCACCGCGCAATACCAACTTTGGTGTGTCAAGCAAGCGAAACGGCACGAGTGCGTCATGAGCATGACATGTAAATCATATGTCGCGCATGTCATGCATGTCATGATTTTCATGTTACCACGTCTCATATACAGTCGTCGTACAGTCGCTTCGCGCAATAGCAAATTCGGTGTACATCGAGCTAGCGAAGTGGCCGCGAATGCATCATGAGAGTGGCAATTAAATCATGACATACATGACATGCATGTCATGGTTTTCATCTTACCAACTGTCATTCATGTTCTTCATGCAGTCACATCGCGCAATACCAATTTTGGTGTATATTAATCTACTGAAACTGCCGCTGGCGCATCATGAGCGTGGCATGTAAATCAGGTCGTACATGACTTGCATGTCATGATTTTCATGTTACCATGTCTCACTTGCGTTCGTCATACAGTCGTGCCTCGTAACATCAATTTTGGTGTATATCACGCAAGCGAAACGGACGCGAATGCACCATGAGCGTGGCATGTAAATCTTGACATGCATGACATGCATGTCATGGTTTTCATTTTACCAACTGTCATTGATATTCTTCATGCAGTCACATCGCGCAATACCAATTTTGGTGTATATCAATCTACTGAAACTGCCGCTAGCGCATCATGAGCGTGGCATGTAAATCAGGTCGTACATGACTTGCATGTCATGATTTTCATGTTACCACGTCTCACTTGCGTTCGTCATACAGTCGTGTCGCGTAACACCAATTTTGGTGTATATCACGCCAGCGAAACGGACGCGAACGCACCATTAGCGTGGCATGTAAATTATGACATACATGTCATGGATGTCATGGTTTTCGTGCTACCACCTCTTATTCATGTTCTTCATAAAGTGATATCGCATAATAACAATTTTGGTGCATATCAATCTAGCGAAACAGCCGCGAGTGCGCCATGAGCGTGGCATGTAAATCATGTCATACATGACATGCATATCATGATTTTCATGTTACCACGTGTCAGTTATGTTCGTCATACAGAAATGTCTCGTCATACCAGTTTTCGTATGTATCCCTTCATTTAAACGGCCGCG
Organism: Rhipicephalus sanguineus; assembly: GCF_013339695.2. Lineage (NCBI taxonomy): Eukaryota > Metazoa > Arthropoda > Arachnida > Ixodida > Ixodidae > Rhipicephalus > Rhipicephalus sanguineus. The sequence continues at coordinate 26,196,406 of NC_051186.1, read as the reverse complement.
AGCGCCCCGAGACCATGTCATGTAAATCATGTTGCACATGACATGCGCGTCATGATTTGCATGTTAGGACCTGTCATTAGTTCGTCATGAACTCTTGTCACGCCGTACCAATTTTGGTATATATTAAAAAAACGGAACGGCCGCAAGAGCCCAAAGGCCGTGGAATGTAAATCATGCTGTTCATGACATGCGTGTCATGATTTTCATGATATGACCTGTCATTTATGTTCGTGATAAGGCCATGTTATGACACACCAATTTTGGTATACATTCGATTAACGGAACGGCCAGGGAGCCCAAAGGCCGTGGAATGTAAATCATGCTGTTCATGACATGCTTGTCATGTTTTGCATGATATGACTTGTTATATATGTTCGTAATAAGGCCATGTTGAGACACACCAATTTTGGTAAAAACATTACGAAGTGACACTATACTACGCTCAGGCTCACGTGCGTAGTATAGGGTCACTTCGTAATGTTTTTTCTTATTGTCTGTTTTTATGCTGAGTATGATTTCGACGAGGCTGTCTTCCTGCTGATATCGCCTTAACGTGGTTCACGTGGCACATTTGATGACAATGATTTGGACTATGCTGGTTATATTAGTGGCGTTTTTTCCAATAAACTTTCAGTTGTGAGTACAGCGCATGTCCTGTCTTTTCTCGTCCTTGTATTCGTTCTAGCGCTGCCCCATACATTACACTCTAAAGTCCGCTGTGCCGTTTAGTATCTATTGCGCATGAATTATAGCGCTACTGCGTTGTGGGACAACTCAATAAAGCACACCTTTGCTAATCATCACCATACAGTTTAAATGTATGTGTCCTAATTTACAAAAATATACAAGGTCCAAGGGTGCGCCACTTTGACAAAATGGAATTCTTAAGGCTGGCGTTGGTAAAGTTGGCCCAAGTTTAGCAGAACCCTCCCAGTCAGAGCCCGACAGACTGCAATATGAACAGCTTTTATGCTGAAGGAGAATCTAATTCCTAAGCCAGACAAGGACTAGAAGCCAACTCGAACACGCGCAAGTCCTTCAGCATCATTAACCAACTCGCCCAGCAACGAACTTTATTTAAACGCTTTTTACTTAATCAAAACTAATCAAAATAACGTAATTTCTAAGGCAACCCGACTAACTGCACAGTCTGCGACACTACTTGATATATGTTTTACGAACACACCCCCACCGTCTTGCTTTGCTGGATCGCTGGCAGTAGATATAAGCGATCATCTGCCGATCTTTTGCACCATTCCTTCTTCAAATTGTGCTTGCAAAAGCAATGAAAAAGTACGGTTTCGCCAGATCAACGCTAAGACGCTTGGAATCTTCCGGCATCGTGTTATCGCAACAGACTGGAACCACGTGTTGCGAGAAAGGGATGCTAACTCGGCATACAAGCTATTCATTGATAAACTTATAAATTGTTATGATGAAGCTTTCCCGGTGTCGGTGAAGAACGCAAAACGTCAGAAAATTAGAAAACCTTGGATAAGTAATGCACTATTTAAAAAAATTACAAACAAGAACAACATGTACCATGCACTTATAAAGACACGAGATATCAAATTACTAAGCGAGTTCAAAAAATATAGAAACCATCTAAATGGTGAAATATGGCGCGCTAAATTCAGGTATTATGAGAATTTTTTTAGTAGAATAAGTAATAATCCGAGCAAAATTTGAAACGAGGTTAGAAATTTTTCTGGTCAAATAAAACAAAGCCAGATTACTAGGGTTCTGGATAACTCTAGTGGTCTTGGTTACCGAGAGGTGGCAACGGCAATGAATGACTACTTCATAAGAAGTTGTGATTTCGATGAAGTGAGGTACGATCCACAATTGCCTGTAAATGACCGTCGCTTATCTAACTCCATAGTTCTGCACACTATCTCATGCCATGAAACCGAAGAATTAATAACAAAGATTAAAAAGAATTGCGCAGCAGGTTATGATGATATTAAACCTATACCAATAAAATACGTTGCTGATGTTATATCACCTGCGTTGTCACATATTATTAATTTAACTCTTGTTACCGGCGTCTTTCCCGATGAATTAAAAATAGCTCGCGTGTGCCCGGTTTTCAAGGGTGGTAATGAGCAAGAGATTGGAAACTACCGACCAATATCGGTACTACCGATTCTGTGAAAAGTTTTTGAAAGTGCTATTAATATTAGATTACAAAATTTTTTTGCGAAGTACAATGTAATAAGTGATGCCCAATTTGGCTTTCAAGAATGTAAATCCATCGAGCTTGCACTACCTAATATAAAAAACGAGATCCTAACCAATTTTGAGAAAAACCTATATACGCTTGGACTTTTTGTTGATTTCCGCAAAGCGTTTGACATCGTGCACCATAGTGTTCTTTTAGAAAAACTTAATAACTACGGTGTCCGTGGAGTTGCAATAGGTTAATTCAAAATTATTTAACAGACCGCTATCAGTATGTCGCTATTAATCAAGAGACATCTCCCCGTGCGAGGGTCGACAAAGGTGTCCCACAAGGATCGATACTTGGTCCTTTATTGTTTATAGTCTATGTAAATGACTTGTGTGACATTCCGGATTCTCCTAAATTAATCATGTATGCTGACGACACTAATATTTTTATTTTTGCTGGTTCCTCTATCTCTGAACTTGAAAGTACTGTAAACGCATATCTAAATAAGCTGTCTTGCTGGCTTAAACTAAACAAGTTGCGGCTAAACACGAGTAAAACTAAATATAAGTTGTTTGCGCCCATTAATAAGCCACGGAATATAAAGCCAAAAGTCTCCTTTGAGGGTCAGACCTTAGAACAAGTAAAGGTACAGAAATTCTTAGGTGTGTGGTTCCAGGAAGACCTTTCCTGGAATGAACATATAAATAAATTGGCAGCAGATCTAAGTAGAAGTGTTGGATGTATGTACAAACTATGTCCATTATTACCACTTTGGCTAAGGAAAGCATTATATTATACACTGTTATATTCCAAACTAAGTTATTGTGTCTTGTGTTGGGGAACAACGACAGCACAAAATTATAAGACATTACTTACACTTCAAAAGAAGGTACTACGAATGTTCGAGGGATATTACGGTCAACCGCAAGGACTTAGCGCACGTCCGTTATTCTCTAAATATCACATATTGCCGCGAGTCTTATATTTCATGAGTGTAAGCTTCACCCACAAAGACTGTGGGCCAGGGCTGGGCAGAGATACTCAGAAAAGTATTCCGGAATACAGATATAGAAATACATGAACTGGAAGCCTAAAATACAGATACTGAGATACATTTGCTTTTAACGTAACGGGATATTTCGGAGATACTTTTGCAATAAGACGAAAAAAGTATTCCGGAATACAGTTACAGCGACACAGATACTGGAATACTTTCTTTTTTATTTGAAGGATGCTCATACTACGCAAAGACACTAATTAGTGCAGCATAATGTTGTAATTAAAGTTACAGTGCATCGAAACGTTCAGTTCATTTATTTATTTCAGTACCCTCAGCGCCATTAAGACATTGCAGGGGAGGGGGTGGACAAAGTACATAATTAGCAATAATGACATAATTACAAGTATCAATTGCAATAAAAATACAGCAACAGTAACAAGGATTGGACGCCGAAATTGACATACTTGGCGAACAAACTAAGCTATGCTAGAAATAGCACACTTTAAAGGAGTCCTGACACAAAAATTATCGCCCCGCGTTTTCTTGCTGCAATGTGTTGCTGGGGGCCTGTTAGCCATAACACGGCACATCGTTTGCTGCAGCGCGCGACACATAATTAATTACAAGCTCCTCATTACCGACACAGCCTCAGTTTCGGTTTGACAGAGCTCCAAAAACGACAAGCCGCCGGGTGCAACTATCACCACCTAGCGAGTGAAACGCTCGGTCACGTGAGCACACAGAACAGTGACGCATTTCCGCGCGGTCTGTTGTCGTCGGGCTCATCGTCGTCTGATGGCGACGATTTTCTTGCGGCGGGGATGGAAGGAATTTTCGACGTGGCGAATCACTTCAGGTTTGACCCGCTGGCGAGGAGCGATTTGTCGGGAAGCGCGTCATAACAGAAATGGCGGCTACGACGTCATCATAACTTGTACCGGCTGCAACGGTTACGTAGGGGAAGTAGGGGGGTCACCTCGGGTCGCCTCCGAGGGTGTCAATGCACCAGGTGCTGCCTATAATGCCGGATCGCGCTCGCGAACTTCAAAAATCATGTAAAATACCTTCCAAGCTTTATTCGCTGTTGATGTTTTGCAGATGGTACACCCACGTACACGGGAATCGATCCAGCAGGCTATCTCGGCCGCCAAATTTTGTGTCAGTACCCCTTTAAGCAAATCACTCGAATCACTAATGAACACCAGTGAATTGAGAAAAAGTATGCATTTACGTTGCACATACGATCTGCTTTGCTGAGAAGGTTGCTGTGTGAGCATCTCAAATAGGCTGTCTTCTAACAGCGTCGGTTCAGCCTCAGCACAAGACTCAAGAAAGAAAAGAGTCTGTCTACCGCTGAAGGCGAGCACAAATTCGTATTATAGTGAATAAATATCGCCTTCATATGCCGGATTGCCCTGCAGCGTGGCGATATCTCTTCTCGGGTCATCTAGATACTGAAACGCTTGCGTCCTCACTTGGGTTGTTCTGACTGTTCAGAATCCGAAGTCTGTCCCCATCTTCGGAATCCTAAGCCGTCTGATCCTGTCGGCTTCAATTAAGCTGTCACCACCACCGACGCTACCAGCACCCATTTCAGAAAGCCGCAACAGGCGAAGTCGGCTCCGGCGGTGGGAGAGCCTGCTACCACAAAAGACCGTTTCACGCATGTAATCAATTAGGAACGCACCCTGACATTGGAGAGGCGTCAAAGATAGCCATCTTCTAGTCCCTTCCGCCGCGACTACGGGAACTGCTTTTGGAAGTGCCGCCGCTTAGAGAACTGAATGCACGCGAAGCATTGCAAAGCCTGTTCTAAGGCGGTATCCGCACGGGGGGGGGGGGGGGGTCGCGAAGTAATAGCTTGCCATCTGAAAAAAATTAGGCGTGCTGCACTGACGTTGAGAGACAGCGACTTTCGTCGGCAGAGGCCGACAACACTGCCCCCGCGATTCTGCCGTCTACGGCGTCGCGCGCTTTACCACATGGACCATTCTGTGCTTGAGCGGAAACCATCGCCGCCCTATCTGTCGGCGACCGGCGGCGCGCCTATGCTTGTCTTGGCACAAAAAAGAAAAAAAAACGCCATTCCCCCTTTGAAACACGCCTCAACTCATTTCCGACACAAAAAGAAAACAATGTAACGAGATACCCGTGTCCAGCATAGTATCGCGATACAGGCGATACATCGTAAATGTATTTCACTACTGAGATACAAATACATTTTTCAAATGTATCTCGATACAGAAATACAGATACTCAAAAGTATCTCTGAAATACTATCGCGATACTCTTGTATCGCGATACTGCCCAGCCCTGCTGTGGGCAACGCGCTGCGCAGGCCTCGCCGTGATGTGTAGGAAGCTTCGCGATTGTTTTGGAACAATCCGTTAAGATTGCGCGCCGCACGAGAATGTTCCAGCTTTGTCGAGAGATAACGCCGCTAGCAGCGATATCGCTGGAAAGTTCGATAGCGCCTGTATAAAAGCCGACGCGCTTGACTGCTTGTCAGTTGATCGACGGACGACGCCCTGTTCGCCGCTATCATTGTACAGCGTGTATTGCTGTAGTTCTAGTTCTCGTTTTCCGGCCACAAGTTCGGCCAAATAAACAGTTTCATCCTGCAAACGCCGACTGCTGCCTTCGTCGACGTCACGACCACGTGACATCTGGTGGAGGTGCTGGGTAATCTGGTGGAGGTGCTGGGTAGCAATCGTGCAAGAGGAGTTGCGAAAAATTCTACCTCCGTCGCAACCTCAAGTAGAGTCCCTCGCCGACGTCGTGCGCCAGGAGATCCAGCATTCACTCGGCGCGCCTCAGCTAGCAGAGCCGCAGCCGCAAGCTATTAGCTATGCTGCTGCAGCCCGCCGTCATGCTCTCCTCCACGCCCCCGCCAAGACGCCACACCGCCGCAGTACCGTCGCCCGACGCCGCCGCCTCCACCGACCCCTACCGACCACCTGTCGGCCAGCGCAGCACCCCGAGGAAGACCGATGTCTGGCGTGCCCCCGACAACCGCCCGCTCTGCTACCACTGCGGAGAGGCCGGCCACACGTACCGCCGCTGCCAGTACCGACAGATGGGACTACGGGGATTCGCTATCAACGCGCCGCGCCCGCAGCCAGGCGAACGGCCCGCGCGACATCGACGACTACCTCACCGGAACACAGTGGCAAGAACGACGACCTTCCCGCTCACCGTCGCCCGGCCGCTACATGTCACCGCACCGCCGGCCGTACACTGGCCCAAACCGGGGCCGGTCGCCTAGCCCGTATCCGGAAAACTAAGGGCAGCAACCGATGGAGGTGCGGTTGCTGTACGACGAACTACCGAAGATCCTCCGCCGCCGACGACGACGCCGCGACGAAACCTTCAGAACACGACGCGAACTAGACAGACCCCTGACGACGAAATCTCGCGGACTGAAGAAGACCCGACGACGCAAAATGGAAGCAGGGGAACACACCGACGCAGCCGTGACCCCACGCCACGACCTAACTGCAACGCGAGACGACGAACTAGCGACCTCGACGTTCTTATCGACGGCCACAGTATCACAGCCCTCGTCGACACCGGAGCCGACTATTCTGTCTTTAGTGGACCGTTCGCCACCAAGCTGAAGAAAGTAAAGACCGCTTGGAGTGGACCCGAAATCCGGACAGCTGGAGGCCACCTGATAACGCCGATTGGTGTCTGCACGGCGAGAGTCACCATCAATAACCGGACTTATCCTGCGAGCTTTGTAATCCTACAAAACTGCTCCAGGGATGTGATACTTGGAATGGACTTCCTAAGTGACCACGGCGCCGTCATCGACCTGAGGTCTGAGTCGATAACACTGAACTCGGACAAAGCGCTCCCGCCCCACGCGATGCCAGGCAACCGTGCATTGAATGTGATAGAAGAGCAGGTGACCATTCCTCCGCGTTCCAGCGTCATTATTTCCGTCGGCACCGAAAAACCTGCGAACCTTGAAGGCGTCATCGAGGGTGATCAGCACCTACTCCTGAACCGTCAAATATGCGTCGCACGAGGTATAGCCGAGCTGCGTGACGGTAAAGCAAAAGTAGTGCGGACAAACTTCAGCCACGAATATAGGCACCTCAACTTTGGTACGACGGTTGCCTACATCGACGAATGTGTAGCCGCCAGCGATGCTTTCGCCCTCTTCGATGCTGCCGAACCTGCTTCGACGAATAGAGGTCCCGAACCGGATTTCGACGTCAACCCGATCCTTTCGAAGGCCAAGCAAGACCAGCTCAAAACCCTGCTCTTGCAATACAAGGACTGTTTCTCGTCGTCATCGCGGGTCCGACAAACGCCCCTCGCGAAGCACCGCATTATAACAAGAAAATTCTCGACCACTCCGTCAGAGCCCCTACAGAGTTTCTACTCGAGAGCGCGACGCGATAAAGAAACAAGTCGACGAGATGCTACGCGACAACATCATCCAACCGTCCAAGAGTCCGTGGGCGTCACCCGTGGTGTTAGTGAAGAAGAAGGACGGGACACTGCGCTTCTGCGTTGATTATCGGCGCCTGAACAAAATAACGAAGAAGGACGTGTACCCCCTCCCACGAATAGACGACACCCTGGATCGACTTCACAACGCGACGTACTTTTCGTCGATGGACCTCAAGACCGGCTACTGGCAAATCGAAGTCGACGAGAGAGACCGAGAAAAGACTGCCTTTATAACACCCGACGGCGTCTTTGAGTTCAAGGTCATGCCTTTCGGTCTTTGCTCGGCACCTGCGACGTTCCAGCGTGTCATGGACACCGTACTGGCCGGATTGAAGTGGCAGACGTGCCTTGTGCATTTGGACGACGTCGTCGTGTTTTCCTCGACCTTCGACGAGCATCTCCGGCGGCTTGAGGCAGTACTTCAAGCAATCAAGACCTCTGGACTGACCCTGAAGCCAGAAAAGTGCAGATTCGCGTATGACGAGCTCTTGTTTCTGGGTCATGTGATCAGCAAGTCTGGAGTGCGCCCAGACCCGCGGAAAACAGCTGCCATCACCGAATTTGCGCCACCCACCGACAAGAAGGCAGTGCGCCGATTTCTCGGTTTATGTGCCTATTACCGACGCTTCGTCAAAAACTTTTCACGGATCGCCGAACCACTGACGCTTCTCACGAAGAATAACGTAGAATTTAGGTGGGAAACGGCGCAAGTGCAGGCCTTTCAAGAACTTAAACGACGCCTGCAGACACCACCCATACTTGCGCATTTCGACGATTGCGCCGATACAGAAATACACACCGACGCAAGCAGCGTAGGACTCGGTGCCGTCCTTGTGCAAAAGACTAACGGGCTTGAAAGGGTTATCAGTTATGGATGCCGGTCACTATCCAAGGCAGAAGCAAACTATTCCACAACAGAAAAGGAATGCCTTGCTATTCTCTGGGCTACCTCAAAGTTTCGCCCCTACCTCTATGGCAGGCCCTTCAATGTTGTCAGTGACCATCACGCCTTATGTTGGCTAGCTAACTTGAAGGACCCTTCAGGTCGTCTCGCACGATGGAGTCTCAGGCTTCAAGAATTCGATATTACCGTCGTGTACAAGTCCGGACGAAAACACTGACGCCGACTGCCTGTCTCGTGCCCCCGTCGACGCGCCGCCGCAAGACGACGACGACGACTGCTTCCTCAGAACTATAAGTGCCGACGACTTCGCCGAAAGGCAACGGGCCGACGCGGAACTGGGGGGCCTTATTGAGTACCTCGAGTGCAAGACCGCCGTTGTCCCGAAGGTATTCAAGCGAGGACTGCCGTCGTTTTTCTTACGGAACGGCGTTCTCCTGAAGAACTTCTCGCCACTTCGAACCGACTACCTTCTCGTCGTGCCCTCATCATTGCGACCAGAAATCCTCCAGGCCCTACACGACGACCCGACGGCTGGACACCTCGGTGTTTCCCGCACGCTCGCCAGAATACAGGAAAAATACTACTGGCCACGCCTTGCTGCCGACGTCGCCCACTACGTCAAGACTTGCCGAGATTGCCAGCGACGGAAGACACCGCCGACTAGGCCAGCGGGACTTCTGCAGCCAATCGAACCACCTCACCGGCCGTTCCAGCAAATCGGGATGGACCTACTGGGGCCGTTCCCGACGTCGACTTCCGGCAACAAGTGGATCGTCGTAGCGACTGACTACCTCACCCGCTACGCCGAGACAAAGGCCTTGCCCAAAGGCAGCGCCGCCGAGGTAGCCAAGTTCTTCGTGGAGAACATCGTCTTGCGACACGGCGCCTCAGAGGTTCTCATCACCGACAGAGGTACGGCGTTCACGGCTGACCTAACTCAGGCGATCTTGGAATACAGCCACACAAGCCACCGCCGCACCACCGCGTACCACCCAAAGACCAACGGCCTCACCGAGCGTCTAAACAAGACTATCGCCGACATGCTGGCCATGTACGTCGATGTCGAACACAAGACGTGGGACGCCATACTTCCGTACGTGACCCTCGCGTACAACACGGCCGTACAGGAAACGACGCAGATAACGCCATACAAGTTGATCTACGGACGGAGCCCGGCAACGACGCTCGACGCCATGCTACCAAACGTGACCGACGAGGAAAACATCGACGTGACCACCTACCTACAGCGCGCCGAAGAAGCACGACAGCTCGCCCGCCTGCGCATCAAGACCCAGCAGCACACCGACAGCCGCCGCTACAATCTTCGACGACGCTTCGTCGAGTACCAGCCCGGCGACCGTGTCTGGGTCTGGACGCCAATACGACGACGCGGACTGAGCGAGAAGCTTCTTCGACGATACTTCGGACCGTATAGGGTACTTCGACGTCTCGGCGTACTCGACTACGAGGTTGTCCCCGACGGCATCACGAACTCCCAGAGGCGCCGAGCTCGACCCGAGGTCGTGCATGTGGTGCGCCTTAAACCGTACTATGCTCGTTAGCGCACCTGAGGACTCTAATGTTTGCTTTCTTTATTAGTTTTCTTTAGTATTGCATGCATTCATGTTCTGTTTTTAAGCATCGGGACGATGCTTTTTCAGAGGGGGGCATTGCCGCGAGTCTTATATTTCATGAGTGTAAGCTTCACCCACAAAGACTGTGGGCAACGCGCTGCGCAGGCCTCGCCGTGATGTGTAGGAAGCTTCGCGATTGTTTTGGAACAATCCGTTAAGATTGCGCGCCGCACGAGAATGTTCCAGCTTTGTCGAGAGATAACGCCGCTACCAGCGATATCGCTGGAAAGTTCGATAGCGCCTGTATAAAAGCCGACGCGCTTGACTGCTTGTCAGTTGATCGACGGACGACGCCCTGTTCGCCGCTATCATTGTACAGCGTGTATTGCTGTAGTTCTAGTTCTCGTTTTCCCGGCCACAAGTTCGGCCAAATAAACAGTTTCATTCTGCAAACGCCGACTGCTGTCTTCGTCGACGTCACGACCACGTGACAATATTACAAGCAAACCAAATATATTATTATAAGTTATTATTGTATATCCAAAATAATAAACTATACCCCATGTACGATTCTTCTCGATGTGCTGAGTACTGTCTCCGTATACATAGTATAAGAACTCCGCAAATTGGAACAACCTATGGTCAACAACATCTTGATTATCAAATACCGAGTCTCCTCAACAAACTGAATGATGTAGTTGACCTAAACAAGAAAACTTCCAAAAATAAGTTTAAGGAAATTCTCCTTTATAATGGCATTGAATACGCATAATACAGACATTTTGATTATTCATTACTTTGTGTGTCCCAACTGCTTAGAGTACAGTTACACTCTTTGTCTCCTTTTGTTTTTTTTTGTTTGTTTGTTCAAGCTGCTTAGGAATGTGTGTCTGCAGACGCTTTCTTTACGTCACCTATTGCATATATTGCGATAACGATGTGTTTTTAGGTACTTCAGTACTATTTACTGTCCTGTTCCTTTTTTTATGTTTGTGATGGTTATATGTTTGATCAGAATTTGCAAACTGTAGTTGTATAAAATGATGTTCTCTAATTGTGTCTAAGTTGTGTATGACATGTTATAATAGTTTTTATTTTATGGCATTTTTTTTTGCCAGACTGTATTTCGGAGCAAAAGCCTCCGTCAGGCTATGTAGCCTTTTGCTTTTGCTTCGTTTTTTTCTGTTTTACGTACAGAAAATAAATCAAATCTCAAATCAAATCTCACAAGCGCGAACCCGAAGGATCCACGCTGTGATCAATCCTTGTCATGAATACCGATCTTCATTTCAAGCTACTCGATCTGAGGAACTCTACTAGATTGCGACAGTGCCGCCTCTGAGTAAAAAACAACAACAGTTGACGGCTTTCAGAGATGGAGGTAATGCAATGGGCCAAGAGAAAGAAAAGTAATTTTCCGAAGCTCCTTGTCGTCAGGGGCGTGCGAGAATATCCTCCGCTCTCAATTCGTTCCGGCTCTTGTTATCACGTAAAATGAAGTCTTCAAGCGAAAAGCCGTGAGAGGTTCGTTCGTGTGATTTAAGAGATTTTGGAAATAGCATCGAAAGAGCGTTGTTGTTATTAGAAGAACACGTTTGTGGCGACGTTCCTTTGTCACTAATGTTTCTGTGAAATCTTGAGATCTTCAATACCAGTAAACTTTTAGTCTTTTATAGGCATCAAGTGGTAAGTTATAGATTGTGATTGCAACAAATTGTACAAAGAGGCAAACAGGATACTTTTGTGCTGATGCGCACGAAAAGCGAAGCAGTGAGCGCCGCCGCGAGAGGAAGAGACGCGAGGGAAACTCAGTGTGGTTAACCAAGGACGAGCCAAGGTCGGCAAACACATAACTGGAGCAGGAGAACAGCGGAAAAAACTAACTGACAGTGTCCCTTACGCATTCGCCAAAGACGACTCGAACACGAAAGCCATCTTCTTGTTCTTTTTCTTTCAGTCTATGTATTGATGTCGTAGGATTGATAGGCGGGTGAGTTGGAACTTATCCATCTTTGCGCAGCGCACGAAATTGACAAGAACACAAGAGGACGGGACAAGCGCTGATCTTCAACAGTTGAAGATCAGCGCTTGTCCCGTCCTCTTCTCTTGTGTTCTTGTCAATTTCGTGCGCTGCGCAAAGATGGATATGTATTGATCCTCCTCCGTCCCCCTACGAAAGCTTTCTGGACCTCAGGTGGTTTTACACTGCCTCCGTGATCGGCCCACCTTTGACCAAGCGACGATGTGATGACGTCATCATGGGAAGTCACGTTGTGTGACGTCATAATGAGGTCACACGTTTTAGCGATCTGTGACGTCGTGATGACGTCATATGGCGAGGTCATCACGCGATGATGATTCTCTGCATCACTCGCGTTGACACAGGCGGTCAATCTACGCGTTTGATGAGGCATCGAAGGCTTTCGCCTTAATAGACAAAGTAGAAAAGAAAAGAGAAAGATACGGGGAAAAAGTGTTCGCAGCATGTTACACTTTCGGCAACACCTGAAAGCGAAGGCCTGCTCCACACTTGGTAATGTATTAAGTTATAGAATCGGGCATCAGACTTCTTGCAAGGCATAACGAGCCGCAGCTTGAGACACCTAGTCAATTGCCTAGACGTTCTCAGTAGATTGCATTGTGCCTAATACCGACTACTGCTGGGGGTTCGGTAACCGAAAATTTTGTAGTCTTATTCAAAATAGAGGCAGCACGGCCCTTTTGCACATCTAAGCAATGACTAGCAAGCTGTCGTCTTTTCGGCAAGACTCTAACCTTTCTTTGTGTTGTGCGCTAAGATATCATTCTGGGGTATTAAATCAAGGAGCGAATCGGAACGAAAGCATCTAGTTGAATATCTAACCTCTCCGTTTAATTGCTCCAAAACGCGTCAGTATTTTCTATAGCTTGTTTTATCATGCTACCTTTATTGCATAGTAACCGGTCGGATCGGTATCCTAACGCATGACAGCCCTCAGCAGCAAAACACCGTTATTTCAAAGCCGCTATGATGACTTCTTGTAGCATACGCAATCAACACCAGATTTGTGAACTTGAAGAAAGAAAGAAAGAAAGAAAGAAAGAAAGAAAGAAAGAAAGAAAGAAAGAGAAAGAGAGAAAGAAAGGAAAAGAAAGAAAGAAAGAAAGAAAGCATACCTGTTTCCAAAGTGTTTCGAGTGGCAAGAACATAACAAGTCCTTAATGTACTGCCACAATTCTAACGGTGTCGAAGTTCTGTGGAAACCTACCGTCTGAAAGAGCGGAGCTAGATGCGAATAGAGCGGAGCTGCAGCAGCACGCTTAGCGAGCGGCGGTAGGAGGCTGACGCTGCACCGTGCAAATGGATGAAGTAACACGCACCAAAACGTTGAGGTGTCGAAGAGAAGGTCGAAGTTAGGCTGACACCAAAGCGAACAAAACCCGCAGACTGCCAATGGGAGCCGTAAAACGAGAATTAGTGGGGCTTGTGCTGCTGCTGGCAGGAAAGGGAGAGTAACTGCGTGAGTGTGCACTTTTGCATGCTTGCGACAGAGCGGGTAAGCCGGAGAGTAAAAGGCACGTTCCTCTGCGAGTCTGTTGATCGGAAAAGGGCAAAAGAGCAGGGAAACGACGCAAGCAGCGTTCCAGTGTCCTTGCGCAGCCGTGCGTCCTTCCGGGGTGTCGGATCTAATTGCCCGCGTCGGTTCCGATGAAGTCGGCTCAGTGCTGGGCGTCGCTGATAGGCCAGCCACGTCGACAGGGCGCATTTCCCAGCAGGAGCCATCGTTCCGACGGGAAGAGCCGTGTTCAAAGCGCATAAGAGAGACAGGCTGTGAGTTTTCCCCAGCATGTATGCTGCAGCATAGGCGTGGGCTCGGGGGGGGGGGGGGGGGGTAGGGAGGGGGGAGGAATGCTGCTGTGAACCCCCCCCCCCCTCCCGTTCTTTCATTAAGGAACCCTCTCCTCCGCACGCGTTTGCGCAGAAGGCTGTATGTGACAGAGTGCGAGCTAAACGATGTGGTACAGTCAGGTGCGCCAATTGAGCGCTGTGAATTCGTTAGGAATGCAAAATTCCGAAGGAGTACAAGAAGTAAGATGTGGTATGGGAAGCGCCTCATTAGACGGAAAAACAAAGCCTTAAAATTCGTTTGTTTGGTTGTTTTTACGCATGAGAATGCGCAGTGCCTGTAGTGGGCTTGCGATAAAGGTGACGGATGCGCCTGAAATGAAGGTGAACACACTCGTGCGTACAGTAATGAAAACCAACCGGTAATGAAGCCAAGGGAGATGTGGGGGACGTTAATTGCTGGTAAGCGTTAAATGCTGATAAGCATCTTTGCTTTGCCGGCTGTGCGCATTACTCGAGATTATCACGTTTTCATGTGACCGCGTATTTCGGAGCAGCCAGAAAGAGGGAAGGAAACAGAAAAGGTGAAGGCAGGGAGGTTAACCAGGAAAACTTCCGGTTGGCTACGCTACATTGGGGGATCAGGGAAGGGGAGTAGAAAGATGAAAAATAGAGAGGAGGGAAGGGAAGGAGAGAAAAAAAAATTCGGCGGCAGATCCCACGCCTTGTAGGAATCGGTCTTATGCGAAGCGATCAGGGAGTAGTTGTCTCTGCTGTATTTTTTCGCTTTGAGCCAAGCGTTACGAGTGTGGATCGACGTGTTTTTGTAAGCGTAGTAGTCGTGTGCACATCGTGGCCTTACCAGGTACTTCAACTACACTGGCGTTTGAAGGGTAACTTATGGTCTGACCTAACGTCAGCACTCACTTTAGAGCACAGACGCTAGTATTATCGAAACGAAGTTCACTTTACGGTTGGATGATGTGAATACCATACCCAACTTTCGTTAGCGTATTCTCCGCGGTCGAGCGACGCTTCTATATAGCTTGCTGAATCATAGGAATACAAATATAATGTTTATTAGACGGCTAGAAAAGCGGAGCCAACTCTGGAACCACAATTGACGTTAACCCGGTCTGACGGCTGTATCGTAGGCGTATATAGTATATGTAATGTTGATTGTTTCCTTATAAAAGTAGATAGCCAGCACTGCAATCCACAACTGACGCTGCGCCGACATTACGCCTGCATAGGGCCATTTTTCCAAAGTAGTGTGTCAAGACGTGGCGTGGCTCTGTGGTAGAATAACCGAGTGCCACGCAGAATGCTTGGGATGGATTCCTGCTGGGATCCTGACTTTTATTCTTTGCATTCGTCGGGTCAACACGTCCGATGTCGGTTTTTCTTTAGGCTCTCGCATGCAAATTACCAATTTCGGTTCTCGTCATTACTGGGAAGATATAAACTGTCACTCACCTGTGGCGCATACTCGCTTACCGGGCCCGTGGTATGCGGGTATGTGCCGCACGTGTCTGGAGGAAAGGGTTTGACGACGTACGCGATAAAATTTTCACGTTATTGATGTCATAACCGGAACGTCATATTTTTCAAACCCTCTTACCCTCCGATGCCAATTTTGGTCTACCCCAAGCTAAGGAGGCTATCATGATAGCACCCAGACGTAGGCGGCTAGATAGATAGATAGATAGATAGATAGATAGATAGATAGATAGATAGATAGATAGATAGATAGATAGATAGATAGATAGATAGATAGATAGATAGATAGATAGATAGATAGATAGATAGATAGATAGATAGATAGATAGATAGATAGATAGATAGATAGATAGATAGATAGATACGTGGATAGAAACTCTGATAGTGCAGAAGTGTAGATAGCTGGGCCATTTGGTACGGATCCATGGAAGTAAACAGCGCAAAAATGAAGACGACGCACACAGGAAGAAAAGACAAGAACAGGCGCTGACTTTCAACTAAGCTTCTTTAATCAGGAGTGAACATATAAACATCGCACCGCCGAAACGGTGCATGCGCAAAGAACATTTGCCTCTTCCCTCGCTCAAAAACCAAAGCAAACACATGCCACATGTGTCATCTTATTCCAAGATATGCAAATTTCTTATCATGCAGTGTCACCGACGCCTGGCTGACACATGCTTGCGACAGTTTAGAGATGTGTGCGACCTCAACAAGTTCACGTGCTTTCTGGCTTCTGTGTTTGTACAAAATTGTAGTGGAACCAAAAACGGGCGTACACTCACACTGGCGGCAATGCAGTGATAAATGTCAGCTTGCCGGGCCTTTCAAGGATTTGTGATGCTCCCTTAATCGCACATTAAGGCACCGCCCCGTCTGGCCCGCGTAAACGCGGTTACATGACAGGGGTATTGAATAAACAACGCAGGAGCAGCAAGATACGTAGCTATAGGGCATCCTTTACAGTGCAACCTACCCTTGCATCAACCTCTTTATTCTTTACGTGGCGGTCAACCTTTACACACAGTCTGCTCAACTTATTTCGCGCCGAGATCAAAACCCGTACATCATAGTGGTAGGCAACCTTGTTGAGTCGGTGAGTAAAACCATGTATGTATGGTATTACAGCGACTTTCTTGCCTGTTGCTTGGGCTGGCTTGGGTTTGTTGGCGCTGCCTTTTTTTTCTTAAGTATCTTCCCGCAAATAGCAGATAGCAACTCTTGCGGATAACCAGCTTCCGTCAATTTCTTCACCTCACCAGCGAAACTGGATGCCACCAAATGACGGCAAGATTTGGTCAACGCAGAGTGAAAGCAGGAACGAGCAATAGCATTTTTTACTAACTTGTGACGTGTGACATGAACTGTACTTCAACAAAATGGCTCAACATTTCCGCGGCCTTGACGTCATAGTGCCTTGAGTTCGCTAAGAAATGCTTCGCATTTAAAAAAAAGAAGAGAGGCAGGAAGCGCGCATTGCTTCTCGTTAAGGTCGGGCGTGTGCTATCAGCCGACATACGTCACTCTGCCGTCGAGATGCCGCGCGCTCTTGAGGCCGGGTGCAAATGCAGTTAAGTAAGGGCAATCTTCAACTGCAAATAGGTCGGCCGCTCTGTTAGGCCGCGCATACTTCGGGGCGTAGTACGTCAGTCCCTGCAACCACCACAAGTAAAGCCGCACAGCAAAGCCGGTTGCTCGCCCGCTCTGCACAGATGTGGCACTGTACAGTCGTGAGCACGCTTAGCGTGAACACAGGAGCGCGTGCCGCACGCTGCTATCAGCAACGCCTACCTGTATCAAACCGAGGCTCGGCACATGCGCAGTGCGCATGCGATAGGACTATTCACCATCGCTTGCGCCGCGTCATGTGTGGAAACCTGCGTCGAATGCGCTCACCGATGATGCAATACGCACGATAGTAAAATAAACATGGTATCATCAAAAATCGGTTGTCAGAACGTTTAAACGTAAGTACACAGGTATTCTTGCATTTCGCCCTCATCGAAATTCATTCGCCATGGCAGGGTATCGAACCCGCATCCTCAAGCTCGGCAGCGCTACACGTAACCTGCTAAGCTATCACGGCCTGTCTACGGCAGTGTGCCGAAGGCCAACTATTGTCGTTAAAATATTGTTTCAGGAAATATTCATCTATTGTTAGTTACGAGCGGCTTTGGTACCCTCTATATTCAAATTGTTCTGCGCTAATAGGAAAAATTCTCAGTAATCTGCAAAGAAGAAACATTTCTTGCTCGTCATGACGGCTCTACGAAATTAGCGAAATCGGTATCCCGAGTAAATATCTGTTTTCTCCTCTTTATTTTGCGCCTTCGCGCCAGATATAAAAAAGGCACATAGAGAGAAATACAGCAAATAAACGCATTTGCAGAGCCGCACACTACGTACCAGTTCATTGCCGTAATTGCTCCTCCATTTTCTAATCACTGCGGAGCGCAATGAAAATTGCGTGAGTCAATTTCTCGGGATGTGTATTACCCAAAAACCCATGTGAAACAACATAAAACATCGTACGAACTCTCTTACAACGCTATATAAAAGCCCAAAGCAAGAAAAACATCGAAACAACGAAACCATGGCGACCTTCATGACAATGGTTATGCGAAAGTAAAACGCAACTGCTCCCGAAAAATTTAGGCAAACGCGTGTTTTTCGATATTAATTCATGCTTGGGAAGCAAATTGCAAGAGAAGCCATTCTTTGACCTACGTTAATGAAGCTGGTGAGTACATTAACTGTGCTTCCTTTTTAGACTTGCAGAATTAAGCGTGGAATGTCTGTTAGGCATTTTTAACAAACTCGCTTGGAAATATGAAGAACTAAACGACCCCACCGGGGTTATTAGTGGACGGTCATTATATCCGCAATAAAACCGGTGCTCTAATTGCGTTCTCTATGCGCTTTCGATGTGCCATGAACCATCATTCCCATCGTGGTGCTTCCGGAATGTCATTCTCTGCGCCTCAGAAATCACGATCCACACAACGTCGCTGCTAGTGGAAGTTGCGCGGGAATCATGGCTGCTGCTATTCATGTCTCCGCGGAAAGTTACTCTCTTTTACATGAAGCGTAATGTTCGTTTCCCGTGCTTTTATTGCAAGGAAGACAAATCCCCATCAATATTTCTCTCTCCTCTTTTTTCTTCACTTTTGTTTTTCTTCATTTTTCTGATTTTCCTCCTGTTTTATCTAGGGACCTATATCTACCTTCATCGATGAGGCTTTTAATTTTCTACGGGCAACGGGCCTTTTTCAACGAACTACAACATAAAACCTTCTAGCTCTATCACACATTTTCAATTATAATGTCTTACCCGCCATGGTAGCCTAAGATGTAAGGTGTCGCGCTGCTGAGCTCGAGGGTGCGGGTTCGATTCCCGGCCACGGCATTTGCATTTATGTGGGGCGAAATGTAAAGGACACCCGTGTGCTTAGATTTATGCTTACGTTAAAGAATCCTAGGTGGTCTATATTAACTCGGAGTCCCCCGCTACGACGTCATTCATAACCATATGGTGGTTTTGGTCCTTGAAACTCCAGCAATTATCATTATTATTTACAATGTCTTACCTAGTGGGTGGAACATCGCAGTACTTCTTGGTTACACACCATTTCCCACCAGCTTCTGACTCACTATTAAACCCTACATGACTATCTAAATCAACTCGTGTTCGAATATCAAGTTGTGCACGAAGCGCTGACAAGACGTGTCCCTGTCGCCAAGCATGTTAAACAATACCTGCGAAATGGACGGTGACTACGTTGTTGCCAGGCAGCGGTAAAGATCTCCTTGCTTCGTTTGTACCTTGATTTTACAACGTAAACCTTTTCGGCGTACCAACACGAATGAAGAAAATAAAATGGAAATACAGGACACAGCAAACACTTGCAACCAAGTTTAGTGCTCAGATGGCGTGAATACACATACACACACGTTCACCTTTGAACGCGCATCTCAATACGTCATGCACGCGGAGTGTTAGCGAAGCAAAGACGGAACATCAAGGCTATTTTCCTCTGCCAGCGACTTCATCACCATGTGCAACTATTCACTTTAAGGGACACACATCACGCTTCACTGTGCGTGTATGCTTGTAAGCAGCAAGCTTAGGGTAAATATGGGTTTAGTTTCACTGAAAGCAGGCTTGTATTCATTGCAATAATGTGTAGCCCGGATGAAGTTGTCGAATTTGATGTTACTGCATGTTTGTACGCTGGACGCGGTGTTTGCTTGGTAGCTTCTGTATGAGGTCTCCGTGTGCGCAGGAGCCAGTTACATCGCGCTGAGGTCAGAGAACGTCAGCAAATACGTACGAGTCTCACGGAGGTTGCCGTTTACCTTTTGTTCGAGGCCCTCAATGATGAAGATGTCATTGCCCGAGGGCAAGGCATGACCAGCCTTGTTGGTCGCACTCGTGATAAAGCGAGGAAAGGTTTGCCTACCTTCCTAATCTCGCAAGCACGAGGACAAGCAGCGCGAAGAGTTCGGCTTGCGACAAAGACTTCATATCTTTGTGGTGGTGTTGCCGCAGGCAACAACGCCTCATTCTTTTTTGTTTCATCGTTTAGAAAAAAACGCCAAGCCAATATCATTTCAATTCGCACTTGCTTTCTTTTTTTTTTCCTTTGACCAGGTGTGTCGTAACTCAAGACGGCAAACATTTGCGCATGCCGGAAACTCTCGCTAAGCCAAGAATGATGAGACCGGCGCGACTTCGAAATCATTGGGACTTTGCCGAGCAAATATCTGTTCTTCTTTATGACTGAGGACGCGCGCGCGTTCTCTTGGCTTAACTCGAAGCAGATAAAAGCCTCCCGGGCGCTTCTTTCTCGACCGAAGCAAATAAATGAAAAGAAACAGATGAAGTTACACAAGCGCACCCGTGCTCAGCAGTACACCTGACTCGCCTGCGTCTTGTCCTTCTTTCCATCACTCTCTCCCTCTTTCCCTCCTGTGGGAAAGCTTTCGAGTAACGGCACTGAGGCTTGCCTAAAGAGAACATCAATCGACATATTTTATGAAGGCGAGGGGCCCTGATCTCACGCTTAAGCTCCGTCTACGTCGAAGTACATCTGACCCGCGGCCTTTTATTTTCTCGTGCTCGGCGTTTTTCGTGCTTTCAGACTCATGGCGCAACACGACGAGCCCAAACTCTAGCATCCATCTTTTTCGTTCATTATCGCAAACTACAGCTGTGCGATTCAACAAATATACTGTTTTAACGAGTCCCTAAA
The DNA here is from genome assembly GCF_013339695.2 of Rhipicephalus sanguineus. Lineage (NCBI taxonomy): Eukaryota > Metazoa > Arthropoda > Arachnida > Ixodida > Ixodidae > Rhipicephalus > Rhipicephalus sanguineus. Next base: position 26,175,719 of record NC_051186.1, on the reverse strand, counting down.
TGAAGATTCGGCCCAGAAACCACTTATCTCAAGCGGCACGTGGTCATTCTGTCTTGCTCCAGGGTATGCCGCATTCGTACAAACACCGTGGCCGTGCGTTATAAGTGCGATACACTAAATGGTATCCGTTGCATCCACCAGTTTTCCTCAAACCAAAAACAATAAAAACCTAACTAAAGACACCCTGAAACGGCTGTGTAAAACCGTTGAGACGACAGTGTAAATCTTTCGAATTACTAGCACATCAATATAACTGCTCCGCGTAAATGTCTAATTTCTTATATTTTAAATGCACCCATATCTACGGACTGCAGCTGCTCCGCCGCACCGAGTTTTGAGCCGCTTCAGCCTATGGGAGGTGGCATGTTTAGCGATGTTGCTCGCGCGATCAATCTGATTGGCTCATTAAGAAGAAAGCCTTAGATGCAACATCAAACGCGAAAACTGGCCATAGGAGTCCCGCGGCGTTGGCGTCGACACGAGTGATCCGAAAATCATCACGTGATGACGTCACAGACCGCCGAAATTTGTGACGTCATCATGACGTACATGATGACGTAATCACCTGACGTTGTCGCTTGGTCAGAGGTTGGCCGATCACGGAGGCAGTGCAAAACCAGGTGAGGCGCAAAAAGCTTGCAACGCCTTCGATCTTGGAGGCAGTTCAAAACTACGTTAGGTACAGAAAGCTATCGGAAGGGGGCCGCCTTGGGAGCATCAGTACATTGACTGAGAAGAAAAAGAAGACGGCTTTCGCCTTCGAGTCGTCTTGGGCGTATACATAGGGGATTCTTTGAGTTTTTCAGTGTTCGGAGGTGAAAACAGGAACTACTGTATTTGTGGAGGCGTCTGGTGTTGCAAAGGTCAATCGTACATAGACATAGTGAGTTCCCGCTTGGCCTACGTACCCTCTCTTGTGAACGTGCCTGCTTATCTGCGCAGCCTAATACTTCCCGGCAGACACACACATGGCGTGATGTTCGAGACCTTCCTCGCGCCGACAGACTTAGCCTTGACGGCCAAGGAGTTAAGGGGGAAAAGCACGGCTTGGGATGACGCTAACCTTAGCTCCCTTTATATACGATGCTGCGTCAAGATTATAGCGCGAATGATGTTCTGTAGTTGTTGTCTATCCAAGTACACAACTTCAAGAAATTGTTTCAGACACCCTTTAGGTAAATATTGATCCAGTTTGCAAACAGAAGATATATATAGAGAGAGAGAGGTAGAGGACGCATGCGCGGGTGTTGCAAGTGCCAATGATGCGCTGGGAATGAGAGCCCGTCAAGCTGCTCACATGGCAGCTTCTTTCGCAACTTCACGACGTTGCAACAGGACATAAAGCTAATTGAAATAGAAACACACGTTGGACTGCTGTACCACGCTAAGCATTAGGTGCTGTTGTAATCACGATTAGGAAACTGTTAAGTTCTAGCCATTGTTTCGGGGCAAACACTTTTCGTAGGTAGACAATTCAAATTCAACAGAAGAGACCGAGGAGACAAACGAGCGCACACCATGCGAGGCGTTACTAGAGTTTCAGAACACGTTGCTAGCCTGGCAGAGCAATAACTCTGCACTAGCGAAAGAATCATCGGCGGTTCGTGGCTCCGGCTTTTGTTCAAAAGCGGAAACAGCGCGAACTGGTTACATCGGCTTTCAAAGCGAGTTGGTTTCTCGCGTTTCCCTCTGCCTTCGCTGTTGAGTAAAATGTACAAGACATCGTTATGAAAGAACGCCTCAACCTCTAGCAACTCTTTTCATTTTGTCTTTTGATGTTCGAATAGCATTTATTGTACTTCGTGTGTGGACAAAACTATATGGTTTCTTTTACAATTTCTTGAAAGAACTCTTAGAAACATCCGCCTCTAACCCTAAAGTTTATTAAAACGCGGCTGTGGCTTTGTGGCATTGTCCAGCAGAGATCAACAGTCCCTCTTTCTTGGCGTTTTTTTTCGATGGCATCGCGATTACACTGGACGCTGTGCTTTGGCACGCGCTTTATTACGTGCTCTTTGATAATGTATTATTTATTTCTACATCCTTGTTCTCTGCTTCTCATTATGTGCTCAACTAATACGTGCTTTGCCTAATAACGTACCGAATAATAAGGGCTTACACAATAACAGTGTTTCACTAAAAGACGTAAACTCGAAGTTAATAGCAGTGGTCAAACAATTTTAGCAAAGGGTCTGGCGGGAGCAAATTACGCGTCGAAAACAGGAATTCTGAAGCAAAAACACATTGGCCCCAACCTTGAAAAAAAAAACATGGTTGATCCCTTTGTCATAGGAATCGGTATAACACGAAAGTAAAACGTGTCTTCACAGAAGCAGTTGAGCGTTTGTTGTGCATTGTTTCGCCCCTAGGGCGAAGGAATGAATGCTATAGCAACACGTTGTAATGTCACGCGAAGAACGGCAAGCAGCTCGAAACTTTCAACGCGTTGCTCAAGCAGAAAGGACGCACGGAACGAACGCACACAGAATGAGTGCGAACTAACAACTGTCACAGCTCGACAGTTAAAGCGCACTGGTCAAATACAAAGGAGGGCGAACGAAACAAACGCAGAAGTATACACAGGATGAGCGCGAACTGTCACAGTTGTAACTTATTTGTTTGTGAGCAGCGAGCTCCTTTCGCAAAAGCGGCCACTGCAGTGAGCGAAATGACCTTCGTGCCCTCTGTAACTTGAACGCAAACTTGCGGTGAGAGCGCAAGACGTACAAGATAAGCGCGTGCACAGGAGCGACCACGCCCTGTAGATGCACACGCTCATCTCAACGCGGGGGGCAACGACATTTAAAGCGCGCTCTTCGAGCCCCTCGCGCCATCTCACTAGTGATAACGAAAACACGCTGTTGTACCCTGATCTCTGAGTACCACCACTGTCAAATGGTGTATATAAATAGCACGCCGTAAGTATGGCGAAGAACGTGCTGTTTGTGGCGGAGTCGTTTCGCGCTGCGCGCCGGGGATCGAGAGGTCGTAAATTCGATTCCAGGTGACGGAACTTTTTCTTCTAGTTTTCCTTTGCCATAGGTTAGTCTTTATATTTTTCAACGTCACATCCGTGACGGAAATGCGTCAGTGGAGCCGTGGTGGACCCCGGCATAAAACACTTTCGTGTTAAAAATCACAGTTTCGCCGCAAGGCCGAAGCAATGAATACAAACCAATTGGAATGTCACGCGAAGAAGGGCAGGCAGCTCGAAACTTTCAGCGAACAAACACAAAAGACGAACGAAAAGAACACACACACAGGACGATCGCGAACTAACGACTGTCACAGCTCGACACCTAAAGCTCGCTGCTCAAACATAAAGAAGGACGCGCGAAACAAACGCACCGGTATGCACCGAACAAGCGCGAAGTCACAAATGAGTGTGGCAGTTGTTGCTTCTTTGTGTTTGAGCAGCTCGCTCTTTCCGCAAAAACGGCCGCTGCAGCGAGAGAAGTGACGTTCCTTCGTTCTGTAACTTTAACGAAGCTTTCCGCTGAACGCATAAGGCAAACAAACCGCCCCCATTACGAGATAAGCACGCGCGCGCGGGCGACTACGCCAAAGGACAGCGAAGCACAAGCGCGAAAGGAAACACGGGCACGAGAAGGCACATAGGAACACCCCACAGCCTTTCATATGAGTAACCAGCAAGCCCACGTTGCAACCCTCATGGAGCACATCGCAACGAGCGGGGCAATGACTTTTAAAGCGCGCGCGCGCCCTTTGCGCCATCTCGCTGGTATCACGCTGAAATTCCCCCAGATCTGCGTTCCACCAGCGGTAAATGGTGTATATAAATATCTCGCCGTTAGCATACTGGGGAACGAGCGATCCGAGGCGTAGCCGTCTAACGCCGCGTGCTGCGGAGTGAGGGGTCGCCCGTTCGAATCCACGCGTCGGAAAGTATTTTAGGGGCGAAGCTCCTTAGGGGTGGGTCGTTCCCTCCTCTGTAGTGGTATGTATGTAGCCAGCTCTAGTTTAATGAATTGCTCACTAGATGGCGTTTCATGTATTTCTTAGAGCTCTAGTTTAACTAATTGCTCACTAGCTGACGTTTCATGCATTTCTTAGAGTTGCTGTTTAAAGATGACAGATGGCGCTTGTATAATGCGAATGGCGCATGTCATTGGATGCCTGCGATCGTAAAAGGCGCTCGCTCTTGGCGCGCTTTCTCTTTCGCTTGGAGTCGCCGGATGGAGGCAGACAAGGCGCTCGCTCTTGGCGCGCTTTCTCTTTCGTTCGGGAGCGGACACTTTCCCTGCATTTCACCGATCACAAAGCGGTGATAATGAAAGGACCACGTAAACGAACAGTACAATAAAAGTTTGATGTTTAATATATACACGGTGTTTCACACTCTATATATGATGTACTTGGCTAATGTCACTGAAGAGTTTCACGGTTTACCGATGATTCCCTCCGGAGCTTCGCCCCACTCATCATCATTCACCCTGTGGATATGCTGTGATTTTTTTCTTTATGGCTTTTATATATATATTTATATACATACATATACATATAAGGGACATGATGGAAACGCCGACGGCAAAAACCAGCCGAGAGTGTCCATATTGCAGTAAAAGGTTCTTTAAAAATTGTGTACGGTGCAGGGCGTGCAATCGCAATTTTTTATTTTTTTAACAGAAGACGGCCAGCACAAGACACGAGCATTCTTGGCATTTCGACCACACAGCGTTTTTCTTATTTTACAATCTTTCATCCCGCCTAAAGGTTACGCTTGCTAAAACAATCTAATCAAGAGCGAATAAGTCACGTAACACACGCCGTTTATTGTGTCTATAGCGAGTAGCAGCATCGGAGGCATAGTCGGCTTATTTATTTATTTATTTATTTATTTATTTATTTATTTATTTTACCCTCAGGGTTTGCACATTACAGAGGGGAGGGGCGTGTTACATATCAAAATGGGAAAATATACTTAATACAAAACAAACGAAAGAAACCTGAATAATCCACAGAATCATACAGAATAGATGAAATAACAAAGGTGTCAAGAAAAAAGAATGTAGCGGTAACGATAATGCATGTATACCCCTGTAACATGGCACATTTAATGTCATTCGCTGCGAATGACATTCAAAACGAATGTCATTGCGATCTTGCGTTGCGGGTCCGCACTGCCATATGAAAATACATTCGCAATTAATGTCAATGTTTATCGGCAGGCGTCTATGATAACAAAAAGTTACAAATTGTGCTTTTAATTTACAGATTTTCTCTTTATTGTTAGGAATACAATGGTAAAAATTGTCAGACTATTTCAAAATATACTGCGATGCGATACAACAGCATCAGTAGAAAAGAAATTATGGTACATGTCCAAAGCAAGACTAGCCGAAAGCCGCCCTACGCAAGTCGACGAAGTGGTCTTCCCAGACCTTCAAAAGAGTTTGCGTCTCGTCGTCCGTCCAATGTGCTTTTTGGTTCTTACTTCCGGGGTTCGCATCCATGGCGGGCAGATAGGTATCCAATATGTGCGTGCATTTTTTGAAACTATCGCTACGGCTACTGCGGCGTCGTTTCACTAAAAAAAAAAAAAAAACCAAACAGTGAGCGTTTGTAAAGCTGGCTGACAGCATGCGCTAGCGTCAAGTCGGAGTATGAGAAAGAGAATATAGCTGCACAAATTGCTTCCAACATCGCGTTGTACATAAAAAAGTTACCGAAATGTTAACAAGAACCTTTAATAAGGACGTTAACATTGTTTACATATTGCTTTAAGATATCAATGTCGCAATTTTTCGCCAAGCGCATGTGTACTCTGTCCACATGAAGAGAGTACACATGTCGCGCCTGCATGAGCTCAGTGAAGACATTCAACGGGCGAGTGCCATTAGGTGTGAATATCATTCGCTGTACCCGTGTAGCAGCAACAAAAATGGCATTAATACCTAATGACATTAGCTGCGAATTACATTACATGTGCCGTGTGACAGGGGTGTTATTCATGTTCGAGAACCAAGGAAAAAAAAGAATTAAGCCAGGAAAGAAGAAAACATGACGTATAGATAAAAAGGCCTGATCAAACAACGCCAAACATATTTTGGAAAAAAAAAAAAACATTGTAGCGTGATGTGTCGGTGATAGCGGTAGCTGATTGTGGCAGTAGATTCTATTCGGATTAGAGTGTTCTAGAACAGGGGAGTGCTAGGAACGTTCGCAGCACCAATGTACAGAAAGGTAAGTCTAAAGAGGGTCAATCCGCTTGTGGCGCTGCCATCGGTAGTCTGCAATGTGACGTCGCTTAAAAGGACCCTGAAACGGTTTTGACGATATTGTACGAACACATTGAGCCGGTAGAGCAAGTCCTAAGGATCATTTACAGACCGATTTAAGCTCTGTGCGAAAACTGTAATTTATTACAAGGCTTTAAAGCTGCGAATCGCCACCGATCACAGCGGCTCAGCCAAACGCGTTTTCAAACCGCCCACTTCCAGTGCGCGTCGTATTGGAAGCGCGACGTCACGCGGGCGGCTGATCTGGTTGGATATGTCCAGTACACGTCACTGAACCTCCTTTGGGCAGCGAGCGTCGTCTGCCTGTGCTACAACGTACTCCGTGTCGACGTGAGCTGAGCGACAGTGTTCATCTCGAGGTTTCTTTTCTTGGACATAATTAATTGCCCTAGCCTTGTTGTGTACCACGTATCTAGCAATTTCTAGCAATTGGTGAGTGGTAAAGCTGCGACATCGTGCAATGTTCGTGAGGCATCTGGCGAGCGGAATCCCTTCAGCTCGTCGTTGCAATGAGCGTCGCGCTCTCGCTATCCGTTCAACGCCACGATCCATATTTTTCTGGCTGTAACTTCACCCCTGAAGACACAACCACATTGCTAGAGTTTACACTTATCGGTGATCGTTCTCGAATTGTTTTTGTTTGTCCGCATGCTTTTGCAGATTGTCGCCGCACAGAAGAATAAAATAAGATCTGCTGGTAGTGTAGCGGCACCTGTCGGAGCAGATATCAACCACTCCGCGAGCTTCGTCTTTGTTGGGCCTCCGAGATTGCGCGCAACCCGTCGGCGCACAATATCTGAGACCATGACTGGGCGAAGCTCAAACCATCGAGTGCGCTCATGAGAGCGCTGCGATCGCCGGCGATGTCAGGGTGTCTGTGAGTTGAGGATGCAAGGCAGTGGTGAGGAGGATGGTATATATTCCGTAGCGGCCTTGGTACACAGTGCGTCGCTTAATTTCTGGTGCGAATGATTTGGGGATGCTCCTGCCTAAACGCTGACAAAACTTCAAAAAACCGTTTCAGGGTCCCTTTAAGAGTGAAGCGCGGCTCCGCCAATGTGGTGCAGGGTTAGAATGGCCGCATCCCGCTAAAAAGGCCCAGGTTCGAATCACAGCTGTAGATGGTGGGTTTTTATTCTTAGTGTCACCTTCTATAGCTGTATTGGTTTTCCTTTGTTTCTTAAAACTAGCTTTTGTTGCTACGTGTTGCTACAAAAAGTAAGATAACATGTAAAATCTCGTTTCAAGTCTCGTATTCGCAAAGATCTCGGAGGCTATACTTTACGTTTTTGTTGAATCTCGGGCGGTGGCACTGCAAATAACTACGTTCACTGTCAAATTTCTTTTATATTACTTCACATTTCGCGTTACTTTTTGAAGCAACACATGGCAACTGAAGCTAGATTTAAGAAACAAAGGAAAAGCAATACAGCTATAGAAGGTGACACTAAGAATAAAACCCCCGACCTACAGCTGCGATTCGAACCTGGGCTTTTTTAGTGGGAAGCGTGCATTCTACCCCTGCACCACTTAGGCGGAGCCGCGCGCAACTCTTAAACGACGACACATTGCAGACTGCCGATCGCAGCGCCACAAGCGGATTGGCCGTGTTTAGGTTTCACTTTTCGAAGCTCGTTCCGAGCGCTCCCCTGTTCTAGTACACACTAATTCGGATGTGGCTTTTGGCATGCGAGTAGGTGGCGGTTCTACAGCGAGGAACGCGAACTTTTTGTAGGTGGTCAATTCTAGGTGATATGGATGAGGGGGGTTTAACAAACTGTTCACGACGGTTATTGCTGTGATAGCAAAGTTTATGAAAAAGACTGAGCCGGGCTGTTTTGTGCCAAATGGCGTGTTCAGGAAGGTTAAACTGGGACTCCATTAGGGTAACGTTGGCCGTGCAGTTATAAGTGGATAAAATAAAGCGAACTGAACGAAAGAAATGATCCTGCACGTGCTGCAGCAAAATTGACATCGACCATGACGACAGCGACACCAATGGCACCTTAAACAGTGTCGTACGCATGCCGCTGGCAGTGGGAATGGAAGCATCGGCAGAAGCATGCACTCACTCATGCTTCCCTACGTTTTGCAGGTTAGTTATTTTAACAGACTACCCCATAGAAGCTTTCGATCTGACAACCCTTGAATCGTGGGGCTTCCGTGCCCAGAAGCCTTGTTAGAGCCTTTTTGTGAACTTGTGTTGTTAATATGTGGTGATGTCGAACTGAACCCGGGACCCAAGAATGATCAGATTACTGAAATGCATAAATTGATGAAAGACATGCATGAACGCTGGATTCGCATTGAAGCCACGCAAACGGCAATATCTAGTGATATCCTAGAGCTTAAGCAACAGCAACTTGCACTTACTAAAGACATTTCCAACATACTGAAGCGCCTGAAAACTGTTGAAAAGAGGACACCTAGTACAGATCAGCGCGAATTAACAACCACGAGTCAACTTACACAGGAAATACAAAGAGAGGGCTACGTGCGCGCCTTGATGAAGCAGAGAATCGCTCTCGGAGGGACAATCTCATATTTTTACGTATCGTTGATAACTCCTCTGAAACAGACTGAGGAAACTCTCTTGAGCTTACTCCACCAGTACCTCAAACTAACTTTATCTGGTTGCGCGCATGCATAGAATTGGTCGCTTTCCCGCTAATAAAGTTCGTCCCACTATAGTGAACTTTTACACCTACAATGAGAAAGAAATTGTTTTTGCTAAGCGTCACAAAGAAGACAAAGTGTTCATACGGGAGGATTTTTCTGCTAGCACTCGCCGTGCTCACCAACTTCGCCAAAGAACGTCATCGCCCTTTCCATCTGCGTTATAACAGATTGATTGCTAATGAGAAATGCTACGGCTACGACAACGTTACTGATACAGGGAAGGAAATAGTGCCATCCAGACGCGTGACTGACGCCGATAGTGTCGCTAACTTCTCTTCGCGCCAACCTCGTTCAGGTCGCGCAATTACTTCCTCGGGAAGCTAGGCGAAAACAAGGGGTGGCGGCACTAAAGATGACCACAGTAAATTTATCGTGCTGTCTACTAACGTTTGCAGCCTTCTGCCCAAGAAGGATTAAATTTGTGTAGCACTTATTGATTTTAACGCCGATATCATCGCGTTAACTGAAACGTGGCTTTGTGACAAAATACGAAGCGAAGGGCTGCTTTGCTGCGAAAAAAAAAAAAAATATTTCGCTGTGACAGACCTAATCGATGTGGCGGTGGTGTTCTTCTGGCCTCCCGACTTTTCATTTATCGCTCATTCTTTGTTAACATACTCCGAGCAGGGCTGATCAATTCGCTGTAGATATTCAAGAAAAGAGTGAGGAGTTGCTGTTGAGAGGCAAGAAACGTGGAGCTATCTTCTGCAGCCCGCGAGGGAGCATGACTCAGCGCTATCCGGAGGGGGTAGGGGAGCAAAAAGAATAGAATGGAGAGAAGATGGGAATTTTGGCAACATAACAATATTTGCCGCAACGCTCTACCAATGACGTCATACCTCATAAGTGTCGTTTCTGCTCTGGTCACGTGGCCCTGAACTATTGAGACGCACAGTTTCGTGACAGAAAAATTGGGCAGGTCTTGCAGATAGTGCCATACTGAACTGCACTTAAATAGTGAGAGATGTACCAAGCAGACAAACCAAATCCCAAGCTCCGATGAAGCAAGCATACAGGTCTTTGCTTTATTAAAGATATGAACACCGCCTTAACGCCCATAGAATTTCATAATAGTACACTAGAGGGAAATATGGCGCTAGGGCCTATGGGAGCTGCAACGCACGACGCTTTAGAAAGCATGAGAATGATCGGTAGTGCATGGATTTGCCTAAACTTTGTTATTTCGGCTATTTGTGGCTCCGTGTGGCCTGCAGCCACTTGTCGAAAGATGAAGTTCAGCAAAAGTTCAGCAGACCCACTTCACCAACTTGACACTTTTTGACTCAGCAATTCAAGTCAGCTCACTGGGGTTCACCACGAGCCCTTCTTTTATCTGAAACAAAAGTCAAAACACAACAATAAACAAAGTCACAAGTGCGTTCAAAGTAGCAAGCACGAAGACTAGGCGAATCCATGAACTACCCATCATTTTCATGGCGGCCGAACGATCGCAGCGTAACAGTTCCCTTTGTTAAGTACTGTAGGAAGCCTTCTTATTTCCTGCGCATTCGGGTTTCGCTCATAATGAAAGGACCGATGTGTACAACGCTTTCACACCAGTTTGCGGTGAAAACCTTTTCCGCCAATTATGCCCCTTGAGCGCATTTGAATGGCCAACAACTTTAGCACTGACACTATTGCGGACGATCGTTAATAATCCTATACAGGAGATTAAAAATGAGCATTGCTATCTTTCCTTCTCGGGACAAAGTTCAACTCGTGTTCTGCCTAGGACAGGCCGGTTTGGTCGAGTGCACAAGTGTCGCGAAAGTCGTGCGCTTGCAAACGCGCACGTGAACTTCCGAGTGTCGGCTTCGCACTAACAGTGCGGCGAGGCATCACGCCATACGGTCCAGGTCCAAGGCAGCGGGGAAGACAAATTAGCCACGGCCCAAACACGAAGAGACCGTGCAACACAAAGCTAAAACCATTTCTCAGAACCAGCAAGCAGTCGGATAGGGCTTAACAAATTACCACGGCACATCGTTAGACACAGGGGGCCAACATTCACGGGGCGAAGAGGGACAGAACGGAAAGCTGCACGGCCTCCCGGGCCTGCTTCGCTCTTTTTCCAAGGTAGATGAGACACAAATGAACTATCTTAGAGCCCCACGATTTCTTCGGATGAAGTTCGGGAAGCAACAACTTACGTAACGAATGATTCGCAGTGTTCCGAAACAGCACCGAAGGAGGAATGGTGGTTAAGAAGAGGCGAGGGCGGGACTGTCAGAGGTCCCCGGAGACAATTTATTTAACGACAAGTGGACTATTTTTTGCATGCGCGATTACGCCACTTAATTATCCCTAATTGCTCCTGTCGTAGCCCAGCAGGGCGCGCAGAAAGATTGCGCCCACCCAATACTTTACTTTCTCCCAACCTACAAATTCCCTTCACCTTGTTTTAACACGAAAGTGTTTTATGCCGGGGTCCACCAAGTACATCCGTCACGGATATGACGTTATAAAATGGACGCCAACGGGTGAGAAAGAAAAAACCAAGAAAAATATACCCCGCTGGGAATCGAACCCACGACGTTGCGGCCGCGACGGCAAGCGCCCGACGCTCTACCGAGTAAGCTAACTCGGGAGATGCCAGACACGGCGCGAACGCGCCTTATATCTTTCACACATTCTCTTTCACGGCGGGCGGAGCAGGGCGGTGCCGCCGTCTGTGAGGTGTGAAAAGAAGTAATGCTTCACGATCGACACATACTAGCGTTTCCTCCGAGATTGCACGCGATATCGGAGGTAATTGTTAAAGCGTCTCGATACCAGAGAGGTAGACTGGCCGCGCTGGCGTCGCCGAGGCACGCTTGACGCAGTTACGTTCTTTGCCTTTGGCTTCGTGTTAGCGTGCGTCGGCTCATCGGAGTAGTGCAGCTTCCACGTGCAGCAACGGGATTTCTCCGCGGCCGACTGCTTCAGTTGTGAGAGCACTGACTAACAAAACTGCTGCAGTATGCGTTGCAGAAAGGACGCGATTTCGACGGGCGAATGTCGTGCCTTGGTGGAGCGGGAGCCGCGCCTGCGAGACAGAGGCCAGCGGAACGCACGCGTTTGCGGCTCAGGCTACGAACCTCTACCTCCCGTGTTGCTGAAGCGCAGTGTGTGTTATGTATGCATGAGCACAGGCGTCGGCTACCCATTGCTAGAAAGCGCACACCGTGCCGTTTCTCTCCTTAATTGACGACGCTTTGAAGAAGCGCATACTGGGTACCAGTGTTGGTTATGAGCTTGTTGATATCATCCTTACGCGGGATTCACTATTCGTTGTGTCCAAATATATGTTCACATCGTCAGCTACCACAACGGTTTAATAATGATCATGGGCGTTAGTCGTCGCGATAGAGACATGCTGTCAACATGGGTCCATCCACGTCAAACGGTGCTATAGCTGCCAAACACGAATAGACATTGTACAAGCTCTCATATATCACTACCACGACCTGTTTTTTTTTATGTAGCGGCCGTGTCACTACACAATAAGCACTACTTCTGTGAAGACACGTTTAACTTTCGTGTTATACCGATTCCTATGACGGAGGGATCAGCCATGATTTTTTGCATCGTCTCTTTGTCTCCGGCCGGGCTTAATTTGAAACCGCAATTCTTTGCCTCGCTCTAGCATTACTTGTATTTGTCACTGAGTTGTGATCGGTGCTCAACGCTTCGTAGCTCCCACTTCGAGACAAAAACAGGGCATGAAATAAAGGCTTAGAGAGTCAAGGTGTTCTACATGAATGGCCTGATTCTGACGCTTTCTTCCCGGGCGTGAAACGCGAGAAAAGAGGCAAGCGCAACTAGAAGGCTCTAATGCCGAAACAGCCAACACGCCGCTGTCAACCGAACATAGTGTACGGCTTTGCGATGAAACATCTAGTGGTAGCCGCGTCTCTGCGACCTTTCTACACACTGGGCTGTAGCCGCACTTAATCTTGGCGAGAAGTTGCCCAATCACTGGCCGTCGCAGCAACCGGCCTCTGAAGGAAACAGGGAGATTTTTTTTTTCGTTTGTTTTCAATCGCGAGAGCTTTTCGGATCCTTCGTCACAGCCGTTCGTTCTCCCCATACAACGTAACCGTTAATTTTGCCTGCTACTCTTCAGTTCCTCTGACGCGTTTTTTCAGAACGTAAGATAGTTGGGTGGTCACACTAGAAGGGTTGTGTAGTCAAAGGAAGTGCAGGTGTTGTGACTAAATTGGGAAAATTGCAAGCTAGTCGATTTGTCTGGCGCCACAAATGGGGGTGATGATTATAAACGCGGACGCACTGTGCCTTTTATCTCGACCCGTCTTGCGTTCACAATACACAGTACGTTGTTCCGGCTCTTAACAATGTGTAACTTATAAAAAGTTCTCGCTTACTGCCATTTTAATCGTTCATTACCTCTGTTTCTATCTAAGGTATGTGTCATCATCTTTGAATAGCCGTTTTATATTCTAACGTTTTTTTTTATTAACATTGGAGTTCTGTATGAAAGTAAGTTTCATTGCGTTATATCTGACTCCTTTGTGTATACCTTTCTGTGTTTCTTCTTCTCTTTTTTTAATATCATCAGCAATAATAATAATAATAATAATAATAATAATAATAATAATAATAATAATAATAATAATAATAATAATAATAATAATAATAATAATAATAATAATAACAACAACAACAATAATAATAATAATAATAATAATAATAATAATAATAATAATAATAATTCGACAGATCTCCCGCGTTATGGGAATGGGTTTCATGCCAAGCAGTCAGCGAGTACTTTTATGCTGTACGCTATGGCTTTGAGCCAAGCGTTACGAGGTCGATCGATGTGTTTTTTAAGTGAAGTAGCGAAGTGCACATCGTCGGCTTACCAGGCACGTAGACAACGCTGGCGTTTAAAGGATAACTTATGGTGCGACGTAACGTCAGCCCTCATGTTAGAGTACATGCACTGCATTATCAAAACTAAGTACCCTTTATGGGGCAATCATGTGAATATCACACATAACTTTCGTTAATGTATTCCACCGGGGTCGAGCAATGCTTCAACACAGCTTGCTGAATCATAGGAATAGAAATGTAATATTTATTAGATGCTATAAAAGTGGAGCCAACACTGGAACCATAGACAATCTGATATGACGCCTCTATCGTAGGAGTACATATGTAGTGTTTCTTGCTTTCTTGTAAAATTCGAAAGCCAGCACCATAAACCCAAGTGACGTTGCACCGCCATTACGCCTGCATAGGCTGTTTTTGCAAAGCAGTTAATAGACCTGGCTTGCCTCTGTGGTAGAATACCTGATTGCCACGCGGAATGCTTGGGTTCGATTCCTGCTGGGATCCTAATTTTTATTCTTTCCGTTCCTCGGGTCAATCCTGCCGAGGTCGGTTTTGCTTAACGCGCTTTCATTTAAATTACCAATGTCTGTTCTCGCCGTTCCTGGGTAGATATAAACTGTCAATCACCTGTGGCTTATACCCGCTCTGGCCGCTAGGGGTGCTGCGGCAGCAGCGCTCGCACTCGGCGCGTGCTTTGGTTTGAATGGAGACCGCTAGGGGCGCTGCGGCAGCAGCGCTCGAACCCGGCGCGTGCTCTGGTTTGAATGGAGACCGCTAGGGGGCGTTATGCTCTCATATGCATTTCTTATGACCATAAACATCCAACGATAACCGAGGGGACATGCCTTGTCTTCGCTAACTTCAGATTACATCACATTCAAGAACCCCTGGCTCTTCATTTCTCCGATCAGAAGGCAGTCCTAATGAAGGGGAAACGAAGTCCGCACCTCAACACTATATACGCCTTAGGACATCAATATGACAACATTGTATATACTGTACACACGTGTCTGTCCCGCATTTGCATGCTCGAGTGGGCAATGTAAGGGGGATTCACGGTGCTTCGCCCACTCATCATCGTTCACTTCGCGGATATGCGTGAAGTTTTTTTTTGTTTTTTTTTACGGGGGGAGGGAAGAAGGAAAAAGCAGCGGGGGGAGGGGGGTAGTGATTAGTTCGCATTGGGGATGTGCTGTCACAGAAAACGAAACTCAACTATAAAAAATCCGGCAGATCCCATGCCTTGTGGGAATCGGTTTCATGCGAAGCACTCGGCGGGTAATTGTCTATGCTGCATTTTTTTTTGTTGGCTTCTAGCCAAGTCCTACCAGGTGGATCGACGTGTTTTTGTAAGTGTAGTAGTTGTGTGCACAACGTGGTCTTACCAGGAACGTCGACTACAGTGACGTTTAAAGGGTAACTGGTGGTCTGACGTAATATCCACACTAAGTTAGAGCACAGACATCAGTATTATCGAAATGAAGTGCACTTTACGGTGCGATGATGTGGAGATCGTACGTAACCTTCGCTAGCGTATTCCTCTGTGGTCGAGCAACGCTTGAAGATCAGTCGACTGACTTCCATCTTCGCGGAGCCACCTCGCGTGGTGTACCGCAGGGATAAAAACCTGAAGGATATTCTTGTCAGAGCAAAAACAAACCCCGCCAAAATTGAGCCAGGGTGCCGCCCCTGCGGAAAAGCTCGTTGCAAGGTATGCCCACACATGGTCACAACGCGTGAATCAAAGGCAAGCTTCTCAGATTTCAAATTCAACATCACCCAAAACCTAAACTGTGACTCCAGCAATGTGATATACATGTTACATTGTAACGTCTGCGGGCAAGAATACATCGGCCAAACGGACACGCCATTTCGGCTGCGGTTTAATAATCACCGGTACCACGCCACTTCACTGCCGAAGCTACCCTTATCCAGACATCTGCGCTTACCAAACCACAGCTTTGAAAATATCAGCGTAACTCTTTTACAGTCCGGTTTCCAAAACACGCGCGCGCGTGAACAACGTGAGACATATTTTATCTTTAAATTTAGAACATTAACAGCCGGCATCAATGAGGACCCTGGAAGACTGTCCTGCCTCCGAGAGATAAGCCAAAATGAATTTGGCAACACGGAATCATAATTGGGACCATGCCTGTTTCTTGACTGGCTCGTACGAGTGCAGTGTCGTTTACTTTCTTGCTTTTCTTTTCTCCCCCTTTTTTTTGTTTATTTTTTGTTCATGTTTTTTCACTACTTGTACAATGTAAAGTGCTTACGCTCCTCCACCACTTGGAGCCTATTCACAGGGAGCGGGCGAAGATGAAAGGCGGTATGCCGACCCATTAAGGGGACGCTTCCCTCAGGTGCCTCATTCTGCCCTCCGCGACAACAATTTTGGGTGGCCCTGCGCCCGACGCGAACCGAGAAACACCTTCCACGACTTCATGCCATACACAGTTAGCGTTTTTTTTTTTTCCTCGCCTCGTTTTTTGACTTCGACGGTGTTCTCTCTCCTTTTTTTTTTGGTGTTTTCTTTTTCCTTTTTCTTTCTTTTTCTCGTAATCTATCTCCCCCACTCTCTCAAATGTCCTTGAAGGCGAGAGAGCGACGCGGCAAGAAGCAAGACCGAACTTCGACATCAGTTTTAACTCATCCCCCGAAGAAGGGAGGACCCCTCCCGAAACTGTTGGGAATTAAATATTTATATCACTGTTGACAACGCCTCCGTTGTATTATACCTATTACCCAAGAAAAACTGGCCCATTGAACCATATCTACACTTATATATATATATATATATATATATATATATATATATATATATATATATATATATATATATATATATATATATAGTCAGAGCAAGAGTGCTACAAATTACTGGCTCTTCCTTATACCGACCACTCTCGGAGACCTCCCGAGTTATCGGCGGTCGCGCTCTCGCTTTATCTGGCTCTAGACACGGCCGATCAGCGTCGCAGAAGATTGGAATGCAACGATCGTAGTCGCTTCTGTCGGCCCTGTTTATAAGAAGCTTAGAGCGCACGGTCCGAAAAAATTTTCCTCGCCTCCGGTCGCATAAATTTCCTTCCTGAATGCTTAACTACGGAACGAACTGAAAAGTAGGCTTCATGTCATGTGAAGCGTCTAAGGAAACAGGCGGCGAAGAAGAGACGAACAAATGAGACTCGGATAACGGAGAACTACGTGAGGGCACCAAGTTGAATCAGCGCGCAGGTTGAAGTCGAACAGCCGCGTTCTTCGCATATTTGAGGAAATTCATGCCGTTAACGACTGTACCTTGCTGCAGACAGATTTGTGTTCTTTTTCCGAATGGTGTAACAGGAATAACCTTTCTCTCAACACCTCAACGACCAATTTCATGAGTATCGCTCGCAAAACATCTAACGTGTCATTTCCATACTAGGTTCATTCTGTGTCGTTATGTAAGGTTTACGAGATCAGTTATCTTGGCGTTCTTTTTGATAGCACGTTAAACATTTCTGCTCACAGTAAGCGTGCTGCTATCCGGGGCCTTCGTTTTCTCGGCTGTGTTTACCGAATCTCTCGAGAATTTAGTTCTCTATAGCCTTCCACAAATTGTGCACCACAATATGTCTGCCTCAACTTGAGTACACCTCTGTGATCTGGAATGACATTGCTCAATCCAGCAGCAACACCACTGAGGGAGTCTAGAAAAAAAATTCACAGCATATCCACGGAGTGAATGATGATGAGTGGGCGAAGCTGCGGAGGTTCATCGGTAAACCGTGAATCTTCCGTGAATTCTGCCCAGTACATCATCACCGACGTGAGATCGGGCGCGTTTATACTAAAGGTTCGATGAGTTATGACGACTTGCAGCTCACTTTAATTTTACATGTACGCTGTGAATTTTCATTGTTTAGAAAACCATTGCTTTAGAAAACACCTTGCGTCTTTCGTTAAGCAGCTGGCGTCTTTTTCGTTTTGCTTTAGAAACATCTGGCGTTCTTTCGTTTTGTTTTTACAAAACATCTGGCGTCTTTCGTTGGTTTATTTCATCAATCAACGGCGTTTTGAACAAAATTTTTATTGTTTAATCACGCACAGGAGAAATCTCACCAGGCACTACCTTGGAGGTAAACAATGGCTGCTAATGGGAATGAGAGACAGAAGAAGTCGGCTTTTAGCTAACACTTACACTTCTACAGAGACAGAAGAATTCGGCTTTTAGTTAACGCGCACGCTGCGAATTTTTTATTGTTCAACAATGCACAGGAGAAATCTCCCACCGGGACCACCTTGGAGGTCAAAGGGTAAGACTTGTTACTCACTACTACGAGCACGACGAGGGACGAACGGGTGCCGCCTTAAGGAGCTTCGCCCCTAAAACATGGCTGATCCCTCCATCCCTGCGAAAGTGAAACATGTCTTCACAGAGCAAATGCTTATTGTGTAGTGATACATGAGAGCTTGTACAATGTCTATCGGTGTTATGCAGCTAGAGCTCCATTAGACGTGGATGCATCCACGCTGATGCCTAGTGGCACATCTCCATTGCGACGACTAACGCCAATGACCATGATTTGACCATTGTAGTAGTTGAAGTTGTTAACATATACCTGGACACAGCGTATCGTGAATTCCGCGCAATGACATCATCAAGCACATAAAAAAAGTCACAGTTTCGCCGCAAGGGCGAAGCAATGAATGCGATAGCAAGAAACTAATGTTATACGAAGTGAGGCTCGCCAATGGATACTCTCAGTTTGAACAGCGCTCCTGTTGCAAAGGCGGCCAAAGCAGCGAAGGAAACTAGCGTGCTTCAAGTGTCGAGCTGTGACACTTGATAGTTCGCGCTCATCGTCTGTTTGTTCGTTTAGCGGCGTCCCTTGCTCGAGTGACTTTCGTACGCTCCGTAACATGAGCGCGGACACCACGGTGAAAGCTTGAAACAACCCTCTTCCCCTCACCACCAGAAAACCGCGCGAGCAGACAGCGGAAGGGCAAGGTTCTCCCGGCGCAAATATAAGAAGCGAGCGAGCTCGCCGACGACTTTTAAATGCGCCCGTCGTGCTCCTACCGCCATCTCGCTGGTAATGAAGAAACGCTTATAAGCGCCTAGCGTCTCTGAGTCCGTCCAGCGGTAAATGGTGTGTATATAACGCTCGCCGCTAGCTACGTGGAGGATCTGCGTTTCGTGGCGTAGTGGATAGCGCCACTCGCTGCGGAGCAATAGGTCCCTGGTTCGATTCCGCGCTTCGGAAGCATTTTTCTGAATTATTTTTCTTTGGGGCTTTTATATATATATATACATACTTACACATATACGGTGCATGACGGCGACGGCAAAATTCAGCCGAGACTGTCCATATAATTGCTATCGCAACAATAAATACTGCTACTCGATATGCACTTCTTCAAAGCGTCGTAAGTTAAGGTGAGAAACGGTATGGTGCGCGCTCCCCAGTAATAGGGCAGCCTACGCCCGTGCTCATGCATACACTACCATACTGCGCTTCAGCAACATGGGAGGCAGAGGTTCGCAGCTTGAGCCGCGAACGCGCGCATCCGTTCCACGTCCCACTGGCCTCTGTCTCGCCAGGGAACCACCCCGTCTGGCGCCTGCGTGCACCACCGATATAGTTTGCGCTTCATTCATCATCATCATCATCGCTCCACCAAGGCAGGAAATTCGCTCGTCGAGATCGCTGCCTTTCTGCAGCGCTTATTGCCGCAGTTTATCAGTCGTTGCTATCGCACTGGAAGGATTCAGTTCTCATATAGAAAATAGAGATTAAGATTGCAGCAGACGCGTGCATCAGTGCGCCTTCGGTGCATTTGACGATGAAGGAGACAAACTTCCTTCACAGCAGCTGATCATATGTAGCACCCTTTAAGAGATCTTAGATTGTTACCGCATGTCCCAGCGATTCGGCAATTTGTGTGTGTGATTGTGTGTGTGTGTGTGTGTGTGTGTGTGTGTGTGTGTGACAGTGGCTGTTGTGAATGCGCCTGCGCATAGGCTCTCTTGGTGAGAAGTTTTTCGAATAAACTCAGTTGGGCAAGTCAGCGTCTTTTCTGTCGTGTTGTCTTTCTTTCTAACCAAATGCGCGCTCCCCTATGCAAGAGGAAGGATTCCGCGGCGGAGAAACACTGCTGGTGCATCTGGAAGCTGCGCTACTCCGACAACGAGCCGTCACACGCTAACACGAAGCGAAATACAAAGAACGTAACTGCATCTAGGACGACTCCCGGTGCTAGCGCGGTCAGTGTTCTTCGCTGGTATCGAGACGCTTTAACTGCGTCTTTACCGGCGCTAGTAAGTGTCATGCAACATTAATTCTCTTGACCGCTCACAGACAGCGGCACCACCCCGCCCCGTCTGGCCCCACCAACTGGGAGCACCGTGCGAGAGGGAACGTGTGAGAGATAGATATAAGGCGCATTTGTGGAGTGCTGCGCATTAGCTTAGTCTACACAGCTCCGGGCCTTTACCATGGCGGACTGGGAGGTCGTAGGTTCGATTCCCGAAGGCAGATTTTTTTACTGTTTTTTGCTTTCTCATCTGCTAGCGTCGATGGTATGAACGTCATATCCGTGACGGAAATACGTCCCTTAAGTCTTGGTGGACCGCGGCATAAAACCTTTTCGTGCTGAAATTCTTAAGCATATATGACCATCGCTTCGCTAGAAATGACACTAGATGTCGTTGAAATACTTTTAGATTATTATTATTCCCACCCCTTCACTGCCGACGAAATCGGGCGGATCTGTTATTTCGTTACAAGCTAGTTCACGGTATTATATGTTGCCGTTTACATTCTCAGTTGTGTTAATTTTCGAATTCCGCATAAGTTAAACCGTTTTGATGCACCCGCCTGCTTCTTCCAACACTCTACCTTTAGCAGAATACAACGTCTCCATAATGTTAATTTTCTTGATCTTGATGTTTTGTACAGTCCGCAGTCGTTGTTTTCATCCGATGTTCGCACTGTCTTAACATAGTTTTGCACAATGTACAAATTCTTCCTATCTTCGTCTTTCAGCCAGCCTTCCGCATAGCTGTGTATATGCAATATTATCTTTCATTCGACTTCAATATTTCTCGTGTTGTCCTATTTTGTTTCTCCCCCTTTGTGCTTATTTCATTTTATCTATGCATTCTTGCTAATTTTATTTGTATTCCCTACTGGAGACTCTCTGTATTGTATGTCATTGTAGTGTTTAATTTCAAATATTGCGATAGCAATAATATGGACATTCTCGGCTGGTTTTTGCTGTCGCCGTTGCCGTCGCAGTTATGTTCCGGTTATGTATATGCATGTATATATGAATAAATGCCACAAAGAAAAATAAATCAGAAGGATAAATTTCTGAAGCACGCCACCGGTATTCGAAACTTCGACTCCCCCTCCGCAGCGCGCTGCTTTAAACAAGTCGGCCACGCGCCACCGGCTGCTTGGCAAAACAACGGCGAGCTACTTATATACACCATTTAACGCTAACGGCATGCAGACCTCGGAGGTGCTTCAGTATGTGCAGTGTCACCCGCGAGATTGCCCGAGGGGCGCGCTTTAAAGCAACGCTCCTACATTTTCCTTCAGACGCGCACTAATAAGTGGCCCATTTCTGTACCCACTGATGATGTGGAACGCCGAGTAAACGTAGAGTCACTAGAAAAATTTCAGAGTATCGCATGTTTTCCGCGCGCCGCCGCCGACGCGATTGGCTTACTCTCATCACGTGACCTCTCGCCGTCATATCCCTTCCAAGCGCTTTGGGTGCAGGCGCGTTGAATGCAGAGCGCGGCCGGACATTTAGCAGTACACGGTCCCTAGAAGTACTTCGTCGCTTTTTTAAACGCGTCATGCAGATGCCAGAGAATAGCTCACCAGTAACCGAACGTTGCTGGTGAGCTACTCCGGGAATTTCGTATATTTTTGCATGCACGTGTGGGAAACATTAACGTCAAAGAGCGTCGTTGTACGTGGCTGCATAGTTGGCCGCGGAATGAATTCGCCCCCCTCGAAGAACACTCTTTTCTGCAGCGAGCTACACAAACTTCGCTGAAAAAGTTCTCATGCAACAGGATACTTGACCTTTTCGGTCCGCTATGTTCAGCGATATTGAAAACTACGAGCTACGTACCTTTCTATTTGCTCGGCTGTTTATATATCGATCTGTTGAATAGATTGTGCATGCATTTCGAGTTATAAGCGTGTCACTCACGAGAGCGAAATCGAAGACTTATTAAATAATAACTGTTTACTGTATACCTTGAAGGCAATTGTCGCATGATCATTTCCCACTGCGCTAAACTGAAGCGTGGAACTCTGTTGATAAACTTGGTATAAGACAATGTTATTAAGCGTATTTTATTTTTTCAAAAAAAATGTTGCTAGTGCTGCATTGCGCCGAGCGTACGCCCTTACAATACTGTTTAGTGGGTGAGAAATGGTCAGAGCAAATAACAAAAAAAACAAAAAAAACAAAAAACAAATCGGCTTATCCTCCCACGCATTGAGGGAATCGATTTCATGCGAGCCCTAGATCTATATACATACTGTGTTGCAGTAGCATGCACGTTAAAAATGTTTGGGATGTGCTATTTCTGATTAAAGTTACATAAAGCACTGCGCCGAGGAAGTTTTAACAAGAGTGCATTACGAAAAATAAAAATGTAAATTATTTAGGCAGTGCAGAAACCGAACCCCAGCTGTTTACGCGCTGGCAACGCCAAAAAAAAAAAAAAACTTTGTCGGAACACAGCAAAATATATGCAAATGCACTGCAACGTTGGGGATATTAAAGAGACAAAAAATAAGAAATGAAACAACTGAGTAGTGACGTCAATGATTTTTGATGGCCTATTTTCTACGTATATGTTAGGAAATGACAACGTATTCGCAAAATAAGCTGCACCTTACCTACCGCACGCCGATTCGCTCGTGCGATCGGCTGCTGGCGTTCCGAGCCGAGACAAATACTTCACGCACAACTTCCACTTACCGTACACACACCATTTCTATTACAGATAACACTCAGCTGAACAGCAAGCATGGTGCGCAAGTAAGGTATGTGTCAGCGATCAGTCGAAGGACGCATTGCTGAATGTTCTCGATGTTCGATAATGTTCTCGAATGCGCTATGAAGTGAACCTGAACACCGACTGCAAAGCTAGCGCAAACAGTCAACATTCACCAAGCGTCGAAGTAAATGGCATCTCGCACGGTCATTACGCTAATGCAACTATACAGCTCCAGACCTTGCGAACACACCCGGCCGTGAAACGAAAAGAGACCGATGAAGCCACGAAGAGAGTTCGCGAGCACCGCGAACTCCCCGTCAATATTTTTTACTCCCCGTCAATATTTCTCGCGTTGTCTCATTTTACTCCTCCCCTTTTGTGTTCATTTCTCTTTGTCTACGTGTTTTTGCTCTTTTTATTTCTGAAAACTGTCTGCAATGTATTGTTTATTTTTATTGTTTTTTTTTGTTGCGTGCGCCTGCACAAAGACCTTAAGGTTGTTCCTGGGCACGTTGAATAAATGATTGATTATTATTATTATTATTATTATTATTATTATTATTATTATTATTATTATTATTATTATTATTATTATTATTATTATTATTATTATTATTATTATTATTATTTGACTCTCCACTGTGGTCTAGTGCTTATGGTGCTCGACTGCTGCCCGAAGGTCGCGGGATCGAATCCCGCCTGCTGCGGCCGCATTTTCGACGGAGGCGAAAATGCTTGAGGCCCGTGTACTTAGATTTAGGTACACGTTAAAGAACCCCAGCTGGTCGATATTTCCGGAGCCCTCCACAATGGCGTCCCTCATAATCATATCGCGGTTTTGGGACGTTAAACGCCAGCAGTTATTATTATCAAGTCTTTCTTTTTTTCCACTTACACGAACAACTACAGGCACCGTTCTTCACGGTACTTGTAGGTGGCACCGGCTAACCTTTCTCGCTTAACGCTCCCACATATTTTAATAACAACTTCTCTCTGGATGTGAATGTCTGCTCCTTGCTGGATAAATATCTTTGCACTTCATTACAGTGTGCCAGGTCACCTCCCGAGTTTTGCTGCCACTAACGCCAGCCTCATGCCGTTGCTAATACTTAGGGGTGTGCGAATATCAAATTTTTCGAATACGAATCGAATACGAATATCCACCTTCGAATATCGAATCGAATATCGAATATCAAAGGAAAAATGTCTCCACAGTAACAATATTTTATTTAACATGTAGCTATTAAAAAAAAGAAACATTAACAGCTTGACTGGCAACAAAACATACACTGCTATCTCCAGAACACAATGTCCAGGCTAGCACAATGCACATCACAACGCAAGCAAATATCACGGCACAATGAAAGTAATGACTGGATGTTATCATGAAGAAATATGAGTTGCTCCACATGATCAGGCAGCAGGCGCTCCCTTTTAACAGAGACGCCCCCCCCCCCCCTGTCACTGAAAAGGCACGCTCGCTTAGAACAGAAGTGGCTGGTATAGGGAGGTACATGGGGCAAAGCTTTTCCAGACTGGGGTATCTGAAGGTGCCTACAGTCCGCCACCAGTCACGTGGGCCACTGTCTTTCTACAGAAGTGGTCCCGCATAGTGAACGAGTGGTAGTGCGGCACGTTACGGCCGCATAATATTGAAAATGTACGGTTACATGATCGCCAACAGCGCCGCACGTCGGAGATGAACCAGCAATAAATCATACTTATTGGGGCGCTCGTCGCAGGCAGAGATCGTGCCTCCGTGTACTTACGATGTTTATCGCTCCTCTTGGCAACGTTTTTAGCTATACGAACGCAGAAAAAATGTGGAAGACGAGTTATCTTATGCATGATAATTGAATCGCATATTCGAATTTTTCGAATATTCGAAGTTATCGAATATTCGAAACTTTTCGAATACACGATTTTCGAATCGAATACGAATACTTCGAATGTAATATTCGACGAATATTCGAAACTTTCGAATATTCGCACACCCCTACTAATACTCCATTTGCACAGTCAGTGCAAGTAAGAGCCTCTTCGAGTAATCCAGCTCGATAAGTAGAGTTTTCCAGAGGCGATTTTGGATGAATATGCTAACACCCCTCTCTTGTAGCAAACAATGTAACTTTGTTCTTATTGTTCACTCCTTGCTACTTTTGTCACAGTAATACTTGTTAGGGTACTTTTATCACGATAGCTTATGTTTCTGCTTAGCTGCGTGGATCGAGCTACAATTACCTGAGAATTGTGCTTGTCTGAGCTCGGTGGTTGAACATAGCGAGGAGTGTTGCAGCCAACTACTTGAACGAGGGCAGCGGTGTGTCGTCTGTCTTTCTGCAACCCGCCTCGCTACAAATACCTGTGCGCTGGGCAGGAAATCTACGACGTGAACACTTATACAAGTGACGGATTCGGGGCATCTCACCCTTTTTACAATCCAACATCTCGAGCAAACTTTCGGAGGGGGGTAGGGAAGGCTGAATACATTGACTGAGAAGGAAAAGAAGATGTCTATCGCCTCCGAGGCATCTTAGGTGATAGCGTGAGGGACCCTGTGAGTTTTCTTTTTTTTTCTTTTCTAAGGAGCAAGGAGTATTTATAACAATTCGTGCGCGCAGCAAGAACAAGTTTCACAATTTCGTTGTTCTTTTGAGGAGAGGTGTTACGAATTGTGCCGAGCCCTCTGCACCACAGTATCCAACAGTAACGCACCACAGCGTCCTGCATCTGGCCTTCATACGCCTCGCGTTTGAAAAGAAAATGACGTGGGGTTGTCTAGTGCCGGGAAGTATAGAAGGGGGAGGGGGGCAAGCATGAATGAATCAACCAACGTCTGAGCACGCAACGGAGGGAGGCACACGGCGAGCTTTCGGAGAGGACATATAACCTCTGCGACAGCGAGAAATTCACAAGCGCGACAGGCGCACTCACCGCGGGAGCAGCAAGCGGCGTCAAAAGAAGTCAAAACATTGCTTGCACGCCCGAGGCTTTCCCAGGAGGTGATTCATGCGAGGCAATGTTTTCAACTCCGCACCCAGAACTCGCTGCGCGGAAGCGCCCGGCGAGAAATGACGGTTCACAACGCAGACCGGCCCTTTTAGAAGGAACGCTCGCAGATCGCGGGAGTGTCCGAAAAAAAAAAAAAAAAAAAATATATATATATATATATATATATATATATTGTGGGGTGCGTTGACATGCGAAAACTGGCTAGGAGCTAGAGCTACTTCGTTGCCTTTCTTGTTTCCTCTCCGAAATGGCTGCGTGCGTCTTCAGACTTTTCGGGCACGTTTTGCTATCTATATCGGCGAGCACCACGTGTCAGCGAATGAAACGGTGGACTCTTTGTCGAAAATTTAATGTCTAGCCGGCTGGACCGTAGCAATTCAATTTAGCTGTTTTTTTTTATTTATATTCCTCGAATATATCAGACCTTTCTTCGCCACAGCTCACATTTAAAACGCTGTCCCATCTTGTGTTCCATACTTTTTATCCTCGTATTTGATTCTTAGGTTTTTATCCTTCCCATTTCCTGCTGTCGGAGCAAAATGCGTAGCTTTGTTTTCGAGCAGGGCTCAACATGCGCACGTCATCCGGCACACGCGTTTAGCTGCACCCGCCAAAATAAAAACTGGCGAATATTCTACAGCTACAATAACAACAACCACAACAAAAAAGGTTCATGCCTGACGTTTGTTTCTCTTTCAGGTTTCGTGTGCGTCTTGGATATGTATGGGCTCTCTGCATTTGTTTTTTTTTTTCTTTTTTTTCTTCGTTACGTTCAAGACAAAGTGCACGCCACTGTTGGAAACCTTACGTGGTTCAAACGCAAGCTGCAGTCTGTGCCATAAGAACGATGGGAACAGCCTGGGGAAATAAGAAACTGGAAATAACCTTCGCTGCTTTCAGACAGTGGCCATTTTTTTACTGCCTGTGTTTCGTTATTTGCCATACTGGCACCCTACTCGTAAAGTACGCTGGCACCCACATGCGTTTCGCAGATAGAAAGTCGAATGCCGCCACGAATTGGTCACAGGAAAATACTATTTGTCGACGTGCAATGCGTCTGTTTGTTTCGTAGTTTGCTTTTATTGCTGAAAACGAGGTATGCCGGGCATGAGTAGTTGGAAATTGCGTGCTTGCTTTTGCTTAAATCGATTGCTTGCTTATTTTACTAAGGACAAAGCGCTATGTCGCATGCGAACGCGACCTTGAAGGACAAGCCGGCGTGAGTGAAATGAAGCAAGAACAATAATAACAAGGGCCGTTCCACGCCAAACAACCCGGTCACTTTGACGGTCACCTCAAGTGTATGCGAAAAAAATCGGGCTGATTTCTTGCATTGAAAACACCGAATTGCTAGAATATTTCGGGGGGAAAAATTTTTCGTCACGTGGGCGCCTTCCGAAATTCGCAGAATGTTGTCTGAGTGTTGTTTGTCAGAAAATTCATCTGAGAGTATCGTTTCTTCTTTCAATGCAAAATTTGATTTAGATATTAAGCCAAGGCCTTTCTGTAAGATGTTCGAAGCTTAGTAATATTACTGCAATTTTCTTGCCATATACGCCACGAGAAAATTTTCCTAAGTGTTCTATGTTTGCATTTTGTTCCTCATAATATTCCGCTATGTATGAATACTTAAGTAATGAATACTTACTCTAGAGAAAGTATAGTTTACGTTAAACATATTTTCAGACCACTGATATTTCTAAATTGTAGGAGAAAAAATCACACATTTGAGAAAATCGTCATTTTGGTCCACAACGAGACGCAATTTACAACACGTGGTGCTCCAGTTAAAAATCAGCTTTATACCTCAATCGACAGCATATAAATAGTTCTTATATGGCAGTTTTATCCTTAAAATTTTTGTTTAGAGAAAGAAATAATGTTTGAGGTTACTAGTTGATTGCAATGGGTAACTTCAACGAGGAAGCTGCCGTAAGCCAAAAGGAAAAATAACCGACAATAGGGACCTTCAAGCATGAATTTCTTCACTAAAACGAAAATTTCAATGATAAATCTTTTGTATATAAGAAGTATTCATTTTCTTTCGATTGAGGTATCAAGCTGATTTTTATTTGGAGCACCACGTAGTGTAAACTGCGCCTCAATATAGACCAAATGATGATTTTCTCAAATTTGTGTCTTTTTTTGTAAAATTTAGAAGTATTCAGTGGTCTGAAAATATTTTTAACGCGAAATGTGCCTTCGGTAGAGCAAGTATTCATTACTCAGATATTCATACATAGCACAACGGTATAAGGGAAAAAAATGCAAACACGGGCTATTTTGGCAAAATTTTGAAAGTGTGTATGACCGAACAATTGCAGTAATAATATTGAGCTGCGAACACCTTGGACAAACGCCTTCGCCTAATATCTAGGCCAAATTTGGTATTGAAACAAGAAGCGGTACTCTACGAATAAATTTTCTGATAAACATCACTCGGACAACAATTTGCGAAATTCAAAATGCTCCCACGTGACCTATATTTTTTCTCTCTGAAATATTCTAATAATTAACTGCTTTTAATGAAATAAACAAGCACATTTTTTATAAAGTCGCTGGGATGTCTGGCATGAAACTATCAATATAGAAGTGACCGCACGAGCTACGTGTTCAATTCGTCTTGGCGGCGGTCACGTGATTAAAAAGGTGTAAAAATGCGGCGTTCGCGTGACCTAAAGTGTACGGCAAGAAAGCCCTACGGGATGGCTTCTGCCTTCGAGTCGTCTTAGCGACTGTATAACAGCCCCTCGGAATCTTTTGTTCGCTCTTATTGCGGAGCATTCGGTGTGATCGCAAAACACAGCGTTGCTGTTGGATCCTTCGAATGGTGGTCCTACCTTCTGTAAGGGAAATATGCTCTCACGAAGCACTACGCAAAGCAACTCCTTCAGACCAGGCGAAAAAGCAAACAAATCGAAGTGAACAAATTAATTACGGATGAATTCAAAACCTTATCTCATGTTTTAGCGCAAGGAAACCCGAGGACGCAAAATAAGACACGAGGATAGAGCGCGGTACAAACTAGCCGACTAGTCGCGTTTGTTTGACGGACTTTAAAATAGTTTATGGTGCTAGACTGCTGACCTGAATGTTGCGGGTTCGAATCCCGGCCTCGTCGGGCGCATTTTCGATGTAGGCGAAAATGTTTAAGGCCCATGTATTCTCAGATTTAGGTGCACGTTAAAGAACCCCAGGTGGTCTGAATTTGCTGAGCCCTCCACTACGGCGTCACTCATAATCATATCGTAGTTTTGGGACGTTAAATCGCAACAGTTATTATTATAAATATAATAAGATAGTGCGTGAACATTATATGGAATTACATGATTTAACCAAGCTGTATCAACACTGACCGACAACGTTATCCATCCTTAGCCAACCTAGCTACAACTAGCCGTTATCTGGCCAGAAATAGCCGGCTCTAGCCATAATTTAAGTAGCAATCATAAAGGAAGGAAATATACTAAGAGGGAGCGTCACGTGTTTCCACTAGCCTCGGCTCTAGTACACTCTACCTCGGCAAGCCAAGCTCCTCTGACTGCGCTTTTCCTGCTCTCGGGGAGCCAGTGTGCGGTGCCTCTTGGGCAGGATCGCCCTTGTGTCACTCTCTTCATTTTAAGAAGCTGTAAAGCGCAGTACAATTCTGACTTAAATATGTTTATTTTTTAAGTGCCATGAAATT
Source organism: Rhipicephalus sanguineus (assembly GCF_013339695.2). Lineage (NCBI taxonomy): Eukaryota > Metazoa > Arthropoda > Arachnida > Ixodida > Ixodidae > Rhipicephalus > Rhipicephalus sanguineus. The sequence continues at coordinate 26,146,234 of NC_051186.1, read as the reverse complement.
TATTCCAGCCATTTGCATATGTACTAAGGATGAATGCACGCTTGGATCAATTGCAGAAACAAAAATTGTAAAGGAAATATATTTATGATTGGTCTTGGAAGCCAAGAGATAAATTTCCGAGCGAGAATTAACATTGAAATTGGAGATAATGAAGTCGCTGTATATGCTGCAAAAGGAATATTGAGGAAAAAAGAAGCAAGACGTACACAAGAAAACGCCTACACTTGTGCAGCTGGCAGTACCTTAACTGAATTTATCGTAAGTTATGCATATAACTTTTGCAATGCACCAATAAATGTCACTTACGGTGTATTTGGTCACGCCGTTTCTATAATCTGGTTTCCCCAGTACCTTCATCATCACGCAGGAGACATTTCACATACACATCTGCTGCTTCGTCCCTGATACAAAGTTCTCGATATTGTTTTCATTTTGATGAAAAGGAACTAACAGGAGGTCCTTAAGACTATTTCCATGGAGCCGCCGAATTCGCGCTATTTACCTTTATGCCGCATTTATTCTCAGTTCTTAAATTCTGTACTTGTGTTGGGAAGCCAGCGATTGTTGAATTCTGTTGCCTTTTTCTGCTCACAGCGCCATCAGTGACTACAGTGTGCAAAACTGCGTCGCTCCGTTTGCACGCGGGATGCCCACACGCGCATGAGCAAAGGGTCAACTGGAACTGCGACTCGAACAAGCGCAGCTGTCGTTCCTTCCGGAAAGGCGGTCACATTCCGGAAGACACGAAAGCAGGAGGGAAAGGTGGAGGATTAACGGAAGGAAGCCGGAGGTCGGAATGGCAGAAGGAAGAAAGGGGTCACCGTCAGGCCCGCACGGAAGCGTGAGCAGATGAAGCCCTGAGCATGGCCGGAAACGGAAGCAACCGTAGTGGAAACGTACACTAGTTCCGGGAGAGAATGGGAATGGGTGTGCCAGAACGAAGCTTGGAATTTGAGATCTTGCGTGCAAGACCGTTAGCCATCGAAGGAACAGTGAACAGTGCGAATTGCCAATGTCTATTACTACAAGCAGAAAAAGGAAAGTTCAGTAACGGAGGCATCCCAGAGAAATCGAAGGCACAAAGCATTCATAATAACACGTAACCAGGCGACAAAAATGTGCTATGCGGTTAGGGCACTAGATAGTGCTTACGGAATCAATCAATCAATCAATCAATCAATCAATCAATCAATCAATCAATCAATCAATCAATCAATCAATCAATCAATCAATCAATCAATCAATCAATCAATCAATCAATCAATCAATCAAAGAACTTTATTTTCACCAAAAACAAGAACATTCACGGTGAAAAAAGGTGGCCGGGAAAAAAGCTGTCTAATGACAGCTTGGCAAAGCCCCAGCCACCTATCGGCGGTGAAACGACAGGGTACAGCACTTGATAAAAGTGAAAAAAAATGCATATTAATAGTTGCTCACAATTACACATTGATACCGTAGTGCATTCACTACGGGCGCAGGTACGCTAGTTTTACAAGGTCAAATATTGGCCGTGAGATCGAGCGGAGTCGCCGCCTGGCGGCTACTGGCTGAAGCGCGCCTAGTGTGGATTGCTCCCTGCGTCGTCTGCTAGCCACGTCGTGTTTGCATGTGCGCGTACGTCCTGCACGTTCTCAAAGGGCGGTTTGTTCTGTTATGTTAGCGCGAGTTTAACTGCTCGTACGTATACCTAACAGGGTGTACAGAAGCAAATGAGCCTGCTCGGCTGCATGCGTATTGTAATAAGATCAGTGAGTGCGACATTCGAGAGGGCTGTGTATTGGTGTCGTACCATTCGTTCGCCAGAATAATTTCAATGTTGGTGCCGCTTTCTGGTTCAAGCACATCGTAAAGTGCGCTTGGCATAGTTCCAAACATGAGGAGCATTAAATAGTGCGTGAATGCAGCGTTTCAGTGGCTCGGTGGTAAACAAAAACGAGGCTCATGCACTCTCGCGTGGTTGTTAGGTGTATAACTGTGGCACCGCAGTTCGCGATGAGCTTTAGTTGTGCTTAGGATGTCCTTTTATTGTGCGGTCGTGGTCCCGCTACAGCGAAATATTTTTATCAAGTGAAGTCAGACTTCGGTAGTCAAACTGTCCCTAACGAAAGAAAAGAAAAAAAAAAACAGACAATGGAATGACACGGCAGTGTTAAACGGAGTTGCCGCGCGCAATATTAACTTGGGGCGAAATTTATGCAGAACCACCCGTGTGCTTAGATTTAGGTACGCTTTGAAGGACCCAGATGTTCAAAATTATTCCCGATGGCGTGCCTTACATTTATGTCGCATAATTTCACGCAAAACCTCATCCTTTCTTTTCATATTATCTTGAGCGTTTGAGTGGAGTTGTTACAAATTGATGGAAGGCAGCGGACATTATTAGTTTGAAAAAAAAAAAAGACACTTGCTCGATAAAATAACCGGACCTTTGTTGCATCATTGTCGTGCACGTAATCAATCGATGAAAGCTTTGTGCTAAACTCTTACCTGCGTATATATACGAATTCGCGTGGATAGTGCTATTGAACTCATTGCGCAGGAATATGGGCTGGTATACAAATGAACAAGAAGTAAACACTTAAGTAGGTCAGTCATGCTAAGGCAGTGCGTAGTACACAAAACACAAGCTAAACACATACAGAGAAAATAATAAAAAACGTCATATAGTGCGTAAGCGCAGACTCATCCAGGGCGAGCATTCCTTTCATCGGCAGATTGCGCTTCTCTCACTAGTAATAGTAACGTTGGATGACCTTCGTGCGTCGATTCAACAATGAAGAGCGTATATATTACCAGTAAGCTGCAATAAACGCATTTTATTCGCCGGCAATCGGCTCAAACCACTCACAAAGAAGCGCCGCTGTGTGCATTCGTATACGCGCCTCTGACCTCCTCTCCACACTAACGCGGCGGCGGTGCTGCCACCTATAGGTCGATCTCGCGGCCAATAGCTAATTATGCTGATTATACACTTGCTAAAAATAAATAAAGAGGAAGCCGTGATATAAGGCCTGCAACTTCGTTATACTTAGAGAGCAGGTAGCCAGAAGGGCAGACAGACAGAGCATTCTTTTGAAGTTCTTAAAACCTGGGAACATTCTGTCGTATGCCAGATACATGACGCGATGTGGTAGCCTACGTGGCCGGGCCGGCTATATATATTGACTTGGGGTGACAACATGATGTATGTGTCGTAATTCACGAAGTCACGTGCATTATCTAAAGGGGAGGCAAATTGCACAGTGATTTAGCGCTTTGTAAAATGACTTGGGAACACTTGCCGTTGAGTTCTTCTGCTACTCCCCATCTTGAACTTGCAATCTTCCCACGATTGTTTACTTCATTCTGGGTCCTGTCAAAGTGACTCTGTTGTGAACAACTGCTGTGAACTGCTGTGACTGTTGCTCAGAGCTGCTGCTGTAACGGTTGCGAACGCTCAAGGCCACAGCGTTTAGCACGGCAGGAAGTGCAGCTAGCCTCTTCTCTAGTGTCCGTGTTTGCACACTTTACTTTCGTCAAGAATGAGGGTGTACGTAATCGCAGACTTTGTAATTATCATCCACAGATGCGGCTTTTTCAGGTCACCTCTACGACTCCCAACACTAGTGCGAACCTGAATGTACTGGGTTTGTCGAGGGCGTTGCGATGCGTTAATGATGAAACTAATCATATGCAATGATGAAGGACTGGAGACATAGACTGCGTAAGGAAATATTTGCTGCAATACCCAGCCTCGAAAATTAGATACAGATTCTATTGGACAATAAAGTGAGTTCTGTCACATTTCGGAAGAGACTTTAAACTAAAACTACGCACCAGATATTTCAAGTCGACGGTTCCCTGCTTACCAACTACCTGTAAAGGCAGAAAGAAAACGCAAGGGGCAGCAACGTTTGGTTGCCTGCTGAGATGTTCTAAGCATTTAGCAGAGCTTGCAACAGCTGCGGTCTAGGAGCTTTTCCTGTACTGCTGTCGTAATATAAGGCCTACGACTTCGTTATACTTAGAGAGAGAGCCAACACAATACTCAGCTTCGAGTCTGGGCAACGAACTACGCACTGCATCCAGAATTGCGTAACATTAAGCACTCAGAATGCATCGCTTCGCAGATAAGGAACTTCGCCCTAAGATACGAGCTCCTACATTCATCCTCCAAGTAAGCCACTAAAGGTACAGTCTCAAGGCAGACAGTTGTTCTGTCTCACTCCAATAACTTTCTCACTGTGCTAAGATGTAACAGGCTAGGTACTATAATCTACTGGCACACAGCGACAAAGTTTAACACTTCCACTGTTACACTGCGGTCTTTCCCCGTAAATTCTTCGCGGGCAATCAAGACAAACTCCAACCTGCGTCACAGCGTGCGTTGTCTGCAGCCACGTCCTCTTGCTGCTGCAATATACTTAAAGCTGGCGATAACCTACTCCCCCAAAAACAAGCACTACGGAAAATCACGGTTAGCGTTCTAATAATAGCGGATTCACTCGCTGTGTTATTGCGCGCCAGACTAATCTAAGAGCGGGAAAAAAGTTTGTTTCCAAATCCAATTTGGCGAGCTGGCGGCAACGCGGGAAATCCCCAGCCTGCAAAGCGCACAGACTAACCAAGTCTCGGGGAGTCCGCATTGCGCAACTGGCTTCGCAGTGCGCAGCTGCGACAAACGCGCCAGCGTGCGTCTGCAGGCACACTCTATGGTCTCGCTGTGCTCTAGTCGCAGCCCGAACATTCTCTCCGGGATAAATAAACTATAAATGAAGAAAGCTGTAGCATGTGGTGCACAACAAGTTCCGAAAAATTCTACATCGAAAGCTTGCGTCGCGTTCCACAAGCCTAAAATTTTCACGTACTACGAAGAGCAGCGAGAACATTTCTAGGCCTCTAAGAGAGACATCTAAAATCTGGTGAATTCTGAGAATGCGTGCATGTCTTTTTCTGTGGTACCAGCTTGTAGTTACAACGGCGTGAATAAGACACAAAGGCCCTGGGGCTGCCTTTTATTTAGGGATTCACCTGCCATTTTAGCGCGCTCGCATATCACGGAGTTGAGCTTACACTGCCTCGAGCAGAGCTTCAGGCAGTGTAAGAAATAACAAGATTTCGCTTATGTGTGCCGTGTGGCGTTGAAAAAGGTAAAACCTAATAGGAAGGTCACCCGAGACTTTGTCCGTTAGCTCAGAAGAAATTTACATATAAATTGGGCACGTGCATGTACCGACGAAAGTTTACAGAATGCGCACGCTACGAAAATGGTTGAATACTTAGGCATACAGGCGAGGGAGCTGCCGTGAGTTTGTAGGCTTTCTTCGTGAGCCGCACCAGCAACTTCGGAAAATAAGTTGCGCGTCCAGGGTCCATGCATAAGCAAAAAGGGATTTGAGCTCAATGAAGAACGTTTTCGATTCCAGAAGCACTAAAGGTGCCTCCACACACGAGAAATAACTCTAGGAAAATAACTGCGTCTGAGACTGTAACATTATCCAGAAATCAGTTAGACGTAAGCAAACACAAGAGAAGCTGAAGACAAAGGAAAGAGGTCAAAGTGTACTGGTAGAGTTGCGCTTTTGTAGGCAGGGACAGAGTGAGGCAGGTCGATATTCAGGGTCCATGTTATTCGAGTGGTCGACTAATTCGCGTTCAGGCTATCTCTTCTCAATGGAATTCAAAGGCTGTGGAAGATGCGCCTGCTGCAGAAAAACGCAGAGCCAATAATTTCCTGAGCCATCCACTTCCTTACTGTATACGCTTCGGAGATGTGTGTGTATACTTTATGGTGCTTTGTGTTTATGATTCTGTCGCTATACCGGTAGAAGGGACATATCATTTATCTGGTTGTATGAAAATTTCATGAAACTCCCATTTCTCTTTCGAATAAGTACCATGAAAAACAGAAAAAAATATCCTGCTTAGCTGTGTTGGCCACGAAGAGGCGTTGGTCCCAGGTTCGATTCGAGCACGAAAACGAATTTTGAGTGAACTAAGAAGCTTTCCTTTTTGAGAAATTGGCATGCATTTGACATAGCCACTGTGTTTCAAGCGGGTGTACGTCAATTTTCTTTTTAGGGGCGAAGCACCTTAGGGTCTCAGCTTGTCGGTGGTGCATCGTCGTCTGCTGTCGCCGCGTGCATCGTCGTGACCCATTTGCTTCCATGCATCGTCGTGTCCTGTCCATTTGCTTGAGCGCAAGAGAGGGTGCCACCGCCTAAGCGCTCGCCGTGTGGCGAGAGGGAACGAACGGCGCACGTTGACTATGCAAACGCTCTTTCTGCGATGAACGCTGAACTGCCAGCTCGCGAGGAACGAGAACGCGCCCTCGCCCGCGATAGACAACGCCGACGCAGGCAGCGTCTGCTAGCGAGTTTCTAGATTGAAAAAAACCGACTGCTCGCGCTGCACAACCATTCACCGGCCACCCCGTATATATAGCCACTGAATCTTGACATGCAATGTAGTGCCGGTGGGAGATTTCTCTTGTGCGTAGTTGAACAATAAAGATTCGCAGCGTGCACGTTAACTAAAAGCGGACTGCGGGTCTGTGTGTCTAATCTCCTGTCTCTCATTTTCACTCACCACCCTTGTAGTGTTCTCCTAAACTGTCCTCCCAAGGGTAAACACAATTGAAACAATGAATTTCGGGTCAAAATCTAAAAAGATTTCGAAAACGGTGGCAACGTACCGAAAAAGTTTTCTGCTCTTGTACTTCGGCCCGTTGCTATTCGCTAGCTGCTGGTAAAAACGTCACGGGTACATTTTGTCGGCAGGTTAAAATATTTATTAGTTGAAAAGAAAACACATTCGTACACGAAGCAAGCTTATTTGAACTTTGCAATAAAAAAGTATCTACAGAATACAGTTCTTAGCCCAGTTGACTTTTTCTTCCTCCTTATGGTTGACCCCTTTTAAAAAGAAATGCACCCGAGTTAAGCAATAAAAGCGTACAACGGATCACGTTGTACGCGCTGTCGTTCACTTCACACCATGCAATAGCAACTGGCCCAACGTCGCTCCCTTCTACGTGTCTTGCATCGCAATGCTTCTCGCATTGTGCTGAGTTCTCTCTCAGCTGCCTTTCAGTTCTCGGTATCGCACGAGCTTACTTCTAAAATAATCTTTCCACGCCGGTACTCGGAACAAAGATGCCTTTTCTGTCGACGACCAGTACCCAGAGTTGTAGCCAGGACACGATCGAAGCAACAACGTGCAGTTTTCTTCTTCGTTCTATAGTGCATTACCCTCATACCTAAAAAATACGTGACCCTCAAACAATACAAACCACTTGAACTATGAAAAATATGGCGCCGCGTAGCCGAGTGCTATAGGCTTTCTTCGGGTAATTTGCAACGGCGGCGGCTGTACCATGAAGCGCCCCTTCCCAGGTGCAGAAAACGGATAATTGACGTTTTATAAACGTTTATCCGAGACAATCAAAAAGCCTAGAAGACGTCACGGAATAGAAGCTAAAGGTCTAGAAAACGTCGTATATCTCATCTAATGTCCAGCACGAATCCTTTTTAAAGACCACCTGAAAACATTTTAAAAACGTCGCAAAAAATCCCATTCTATAAAAGGGATTGCTGGATACCTAAAATATCTCCCTGAATTGTCTTTGAAGAGACTTTTTTCAGACGTTTCTGATATCTCGATAACACCTACCATTCCTTGTTGCGTTTTAACGCAATAGCGTTAAAGTGCTCACTTCTCAGAATTTCCGCTGTTGGCGTCGGCATTGTTCGTTGTGAGCGAAACATCATCATCTTTTCCATGATGGAAAAATCGAGAGAGATGCAAATAAAATAAAGATTAAAAAACTTTGGTCCGAGTCAAAATCTAACCCAGGCCGTCTGCGTGGCAAGCAGGTGTTCCACAGAGCCACGCTAGTGCTCGCAACTGCATTGGAAAAAACACTATGTGAATGTCATGTAGTGGAAGGAATCTCCTTAACGCATGTAATATTGCCTGGAAGAAGCGTAGAATAGCGTCGGGTGTCAAAACATGTGAACTGCGCAACGAGCGGGTGTTTTACAGGCCCACCGATTAGAAAGCGCTCAGACATATTTAATCATCATCAGCTGCAAAAGCATCAACAAAGTGAACAGCTGCGTAGGTTCGCGTGTTGCCTTACGAACGCGTAGTGGATACTTCGATGATTCGCAAAAGGAATTATGGTGTAGTGGGCATTTAACAACTGTACGCTGTCGTCCTTTATGAAAGAGAACAAGCGAGCGCGTGGCCTGCGCTCTACGGCTGCTGCCTACAGCGACATCAACCGACAGCTAAAAGAAAAGCACGCCCGCTTTGGCGCCATCTATTGGCAACGAAAATAACGAGTCATGGCCGGTGTAAAAGGGCTGCTAGATTACGCTCCCGCTTCGGTCGCGCAACGGGCGACGCCGCCTAAAGAGAACGGGCTTTTTCCAGCTCTCGGTGGATGATGCTGTACGCAGCCGCCGCATAAAGTCACCGCCGCAGAGCACGGGCAAGCGCTCGCGTGTTACCTTTCATAAAGGACGATAGTGTACATGCAGTAGGATTGTTTGAAACTGCCAATGTTAAGCGCACAGTCGTTCTTGTCGTTACGGCGCCGTTGACGCATGCACCGAGAACTGAAGCCGGGCTATCAATTGAGAAGGCGATGCGCACTGGGCCCGATTAAGCTATCGCGCTCTGGGTGTGTCGAGATAATATCGAACACGAGGTCCCGGTCAACCTTCCCGATTTTGATGAAACTTACTGCATGCCTAGGCATTCGACCCAGAACAATGGTTTCGAATTTAGTTTTATGAAAACAAAAGTTTATTCACCTGAAAAAAAATACATAAATTTTGGCCACAAAAATAACTTTTCCGCCAATTTCGCAATTTCTTAATTTTGAGCACATTTAGGGCAAAATAATTCGGCAAATTCCACGCGTTGTGGGAATCGGTTTCATCCGAAGCAGTCAGCGAATACATCTATGCTGTGTTTTATGGCCTTCAGCCAAGCGTTACGAAGTGGATTGCCGTGTTTTAAAGACGATAGTCTTTCTTGAGGAACTTAAACGCAGAAATTTTGGTTTGTCTGTCTGTCTTTCTATTTGTCTGTCTGTCATCCCATTCGGCCACCCGGCCAAATTTAACCACTTGCTTACAGCCCAGCCATCTTGAACTGATACGGCCGTTCATACTTGTGAACACTGTCGGTCGAAAAATAAATATTACGCATATCTGAGGCGCAACATCAATACGTAAGTATTAGGTGATGTGTTCCTTTATAGAAAATACATAGATAAGTAATTCTAAAGACCCTAATGTTTCTTAGGCTGCGCTGAAAATGCGAAGCTATGAGGCAGATGCGGCGGTTCAGCGTAGAGGAGGAGGTCTCGTGTAGTACGACCGGCACAAGACTATTGTCTTTCGACGACATTTGCAGCGAAGCACGCAGATACGCGGCCAATTTTTTGCAAGTCTAGTAGCTGTGTGCATAACGTGTGCTGACCAGGCGCGTCGACAACACTGGCATTTAAAGGGTAACTTATGGTGCGACATAACGTCAGCCCTCACGTTAGAGTACAAAGGTCAGTATTATCGAAACTAAGTACACTTTATGGTGCAATAATGCGAATATCATGCGTAACTTTCGTTAATGTATTCCTCCGGGGTCGAGCAATGCTTCAATATAGCTTGCTGAATCATAGGAATACAAACATAATGTTTGTTAGACTGCTATAAAAGCTGAGCCAACACTGGAACTAGAGACAATCTGATATGACGCCTGTATCGTAGGAGTACATATGCAGTGCTTCTTGCTTTCTTGTAAAATTCGATAGCCAGCACCATGACACAAGTGACGTTGCGCCGACATTACGCCTGCATAGGCTGTTTTTGCAAACCAGTTAATAGACCTGGCTTGCCTCTGTGGTAGAATACCTGATTGCCACGCAGAATGGTTGGGTTCGATTCCTGCTGGGATCCTAATTTTTATTCTTTCCATTCCTCGGGTCAACGCTGACGATTTCGGTTTTGCTTAACGCTCTCGAATTTAAATTACTAATGCCTGCTCTCGCTGTTCCTGGGTAGATATAAACTGTCAATCACCTGTGGCGCATACCCGTACACCGCGGCCCTTGATAAACGGGTATATGCCACATGCGTCAGGAGCAAAGGGTTTGACGACGTACGCGACAGGATTTTCACGTTATTCATGTCATTCATATTCGTCAAGTCCTCTTCCCCTACCGTGCCAGTTTTGTCTACACCAAGTTAAAGATGTGATCATGAGAGCACCCAGACGTAGGCGGCTAGATAGATAGATCGATAGATAGATAGATAGATAGATAGATAGATAGATAGATAGATAGATAGATAGAAACGCTCAAAGTGCCAAAGGTTCGTAAGAAATGCTTCGCATTTAAAACGGTGCACGTCTTGGTCACAGTAATTATTCCCCTCAAAGAAAAATTTGGCAGATCCCACTTACCGTGGGTATCGATGTTATGCGAAGCATGCGTGGGATGGTGACTGTGGCGTAATTTTTCACATTGAGCGAAACGTTACGAAATGGCGCTACAGAAATATGGAAGTGGTATACGCACACTCATATGTTGAAGAGTCGCATATCTAATATATAACCAGTTGTTTACAGTTGCGTAATGATGGCAACAGCAACAAGGGTGTTACCAACACCAGACGCGGTAAGCTGATAAGTAGTGCTTATATTCTCAATATTCGATAACGCGAATCCGAACACAACAAAGAAGGAAGACAGATGCACAGGACAGGCGTTACTCCCAACTAAACTTCATTCAGGAAAGTTTCCCTAGATATATACACAGCCGAGCTGCACGCGCAGGCGCAATGCACGTATGTTACCGTCACAATTACAGTTGCTATGCTTATACTTGTCTGTTATGACAGAGAACGCGCGCACGTTTCACGTACCCGTGTGTATATGTATAAGGGGTTCTTGACAGTTCTTGAACAAGGGCATCATCATCGGGATCAGTGAGCACCAGCAGCTGGACCGGACTTGTTAATCGGATCCGTTCGTGATCGCGGCTATGAGGAGTCTAAGTGTAGCGAAGTGCGAAGTATAGTGCAGCTGGTGGAAATCCTGGATGCCTCCTAAGATGAAATGATCTATGATGCCTCCTGTCGTGGACGTGGCAACGATGTCTTTTGATGCCCTCTCCAGATCCAATCCGTCTTGCACGCAGTATAAGGACCAAGCGTTGTTGGGTCTTGATAAATCAATGTTGAAGTCACCGGTAATGATGAGAGGCCTGGTTCTCTCAGCAGATTTATTGTAGAAAGCATTGACGCCAGTTCTTGCGTAATCCAAGTGGTCCACGTTGCGGACCACGTGGATGATTGGATGTCAGTTGAGCGTCTTCCAGGGGGCCCTGTGTACAGTTTCCTCACTTTTCTTGCGTCCGCCGCGGTGGTGTAGCGGTCAAGGTGCTCGGCTGCTGACCCGAAGGTCGCAGGTTCGATCCCGGCCGCGGCGGTCACAATTCCGTGGAGGCAAAATGCTAGGTGCCCGTGTTCTGTGCGATCTCGGTACACGTTGAAGAATAGCCGATGGTTTTCGAACATAAAAACTTAAGAATTATTATTATTATTATCACTTTCCTTGCGTGTCAATGTGTGTGTTCGCAGTTACTGTGTTGGTTGTGACAGTATCACCTGTGGCACATACCCGCATAACATTAACTCTGGTTTAGGGTATGTGCCACACGTGACTGAGAGAAAGGGTTTCATGACGTACGTGACAGGTACTTTGCGTTATTCATTTCATGACCAGTGAATCGTGTTCGTCACACTCTGATCCCCTGCTATGCAAATTTTGGTATGTCACAAGTGATGGAGACGACCAGGAGAGCGCCCAGACGTAGGCGGCTAGATAGATAGATAGATACGTAGATAGAAACGGCCAAAGTGCCAGAGGTTCGCTAAGAAATGCTTCGCATTTAATAAGTAAAATGCTATCTTATGAGCTTAATATCTTCCTTGCCTGTCGAAGCGCTTTTGAAGAAAACAATAACAAACGTGGCAAATCGCACAAGATACCTGTATTTCAAGAATTTATTGCTGAAAACAAGTTAAACTGAGCATAATAAAAATCGGTGCATAAAAACTTTGATATTTGAACTCTCATTTAAGATAATTTACTTAGTTTTATTTCGCTCACTCTCCCTCCATAATTGGGCCTAAACGTAAATGATTTACCAAAAATGCCGAAGTTTGAAAAAAGTTTTCTCAAAAAGGCCATTTTCGATTTTTATAAAAATCCCTCTGATGGAAATCAAGGACGGCATCTACCATCCTGCCCGTAGAACGTTGCATAGTTTTGGTTGCTAACAAGCTATGATGCGTCATATACGACCAAGTCAACCTAGCGGCCGCGCCGTTCTGTGCTGAAATTCGGATATATGTTGTTCAAAACCTGTACGTGACATAATCACAAAGCAGCAGCTCCACAACAACAAATTGGCCGCCAGAGGGCATGATTCAGCAACCTTTGTCTTGAGATCAGCCGCTTGACAAACCCGGAGCAGCGGCCGCTCCATGCTGCGGGCGCTCACATTAGATGAGTGCCGCTTCGAGTGCGGACGAGCTCCGCTTGCGCGCCAAACTGCGTCCACAGGACGAACGAGATAAGAAATGCATCACTGTGAAAGGTACAGGCTGTTAAGTACCGATAAAAGCCATAATATACAAAAAATTACAACGAAGACCTCACGGCATGCGAGTTCTGCAGCACTCAGGAAGACATCGACATCTGCTATCCGCTGCCCTCAATTTGCCTCTGAAAGACGAACGCTTCCTGATGCGATGCGACGATTGGACGATCGGCCGCTCTCCATGCAGATGCTGCTGGAGCACCGTCCCCATCGCTCATTGGCCCACAAGGCAGTTAAAGCACATTTGTGCTTTTAAGGACTACGGGCCTTTGTGAACGCTTGTGACTACTGTAGAGTGCCTCCGCCACATACGTGTCCGCGCATTTATTGATCATTTCCTTTCTTTTTCTCTCGCTCCCCCTTTTCTCTCTCAGTCTCTGCTCTCTTTCCATTTCCCTTTTCATTCCCCCGGTGTAGGGTAGCCAACCGCACTGCTGTCTGGTTAACCTCCCTGCCTTCTCGCTTTTGTATTCCTTCCTTCCTTTTATAGTGGGCGCTTTCAGTAAACATGCATGTGTGCTGAAAATCAGACATAAGTTGTTCAAAATAATTGCACGCGACATAATCACAAAGGAAGCAGCTCCACAACAACAAATTGGCCGCCAGATGTCGTGATTCAGCAAGCTTGAGATCAGCCGCTTGACAAACCCGCAGCAGCGGCCGCTCCATGCTGCGGGCGCTCACATTAGAGCTGAATGCCACTTCGACTGCGGACGAGCTCCGCTTGCGCGCCAAACTGCGTCCAGAGGACGAACGAGATAAAGAATGCATCATTGTGAAAGGTGTAGACTGTGAAGTGCCAATAAAAGCCATATTACAGTGAAACCTCGGTGATACGATCACAGCTCATACGAATTTCAGGGTGATACGACTTTTTCGTTGGTCCCGACCAAGGCCCATTGGCTTGCAGTGTAATGGAGGATGGTTATTGCGAACGCAGCGACGTTTGATACGAACGTACGCTGCCGCCCAGGTACGAGGAGGTGCTGTCCGCGCTGTCGCGGAAGACGCGCCAAGCACGTGCAAGCACGGGAACGCAAGCGCGGGCATGCGCGCCGCACCGCCAAACCGTCAGAATCACGGTGTAAGAAAAACAGTTTTCTTACGGTAAGAATAAACCTTCAGAGACGCGTCACAGCCTCCGAGATTGTGTGCGTGAATCTCTGAGGCTCTTATGTGCCTCCGTGTGACTGCGCGTTTCGATTACAGGTGACATTAGCGCCATGCTTTTTTTTATTGCGATAGCAATTATATGGACAGTCTCGGCTGGAAAATGTCCGCCCCCGTCGCCGTCATGCACCGTATATGTATAAGTATGTATATATATATAAAAGCCCCAAAGAAAAGTAATTCAGAAAACTGCTTCCGAAGCGCGGAATCGAACCAGGGACCTCTTGCTCCGCAGCGAATGGCGCTAGCCACTACGCCACGGAACGCAGGTCCTCCGCATAGCTAACGGCGAACGTTATATACACACCCTTTGCCGCTGGACGGACTCAGAGATGGCCGACGCTCATAAGCGTTTCTTCATTACCAGCGAGATGGCGCTAGGAGCGCGACGAGCGCATTTAAAAGTCGTCGGCGAGCTGGCTCGCTTCTTCTTATATTTGCGCAAGGAGAACCTTGGCCTTCCGCTGTCTGCTCGCGCGGTTTTCTCGTGGTGAGGGCAAGAGGGATGTTTCAAGCTTTAACATTGATGTCCGCGCTCATGTTACGGAGCGCCGCTAAACGACGCCGCTAAACGAACAAACAGAAGGTGAGCGCGAACTATCAAGTGTCACAGCTCGACACTTGAAGCACGCTAGTTTCCTTCGCTGCTTCGGCCGCCTTTGTAACAGGAGCGCTGTTCAAACTGAGAGTATCCAATGGCGAGCCTCACTTCGTATAGCATTAGTTTCTTGCTATCGCATTCATTGCTTCGCCCTTGCGGCGAAACTGTGATTTTTTTTCTAACGCGGGCTGCTGTCGTTGTATTGTGCTTACACGTGGCTGCCTCGTGCAGCAGGCATTCTATGAAAGATGGACGAGGACCGAAAGAAGGCGAGGACGGTCTTGGCGAAGGAGTCAGGACTCACAACGTCAACATGCGCAACCGTTGAGGCTGCACTTGTGCGGGCACGGCCGTAAATCTCCCAAAAAACATGCCCAACACCTCCGGAACAGGATCGCGGTTCTGTAATTTTGTGGCCTTGATCCATTACGTCAAAGCGCTTTTCAGGCTTTCGCTGCAGTACTTCGATGTGATGCAAAAAAGCATATTAAAATTTGGGAGGGGCTACTGCTGTCGCGGGTCACAACGCACCTGGTTCATTAATTAAATACGCGCGTACGGGCCGTATATTTACGAATGCTGGTGTGATTGCCGACATCTAAACACTTGACTGACAATCATTCAGGGTTCTTCCTGACGTTGCTGCGGCCCTGAAAAACAATAAATGAAAATGTACGTCAGCTTTCTTTTGTCGCACGCTAATTTTCCATGCTTTCTGGTGATACGAATTTCTGACGATACAAATAATTTTGGTGGTCCCGTGAGATTCGTATCACCGAGGTTTCACTGTATACAACAAAAATTACAACAAAGACCTCGCGGCATGCGAGGTCTGCAGTACTGAGGAAGACATCGATCAGCATGTATTTCTTTCCCTGCTGCTATGCACGCAGCCACGAAATATCGTGATAAACGCGCGGCTTGCGCTGAATATTATATTTGCGGACTCAC
This sequence comes from Rhipicephalus sanguineus, assembly GCF_013339695.2. Taxonomy (NCBI): domain Eukaryota; kingdom Metazoa; phylum Arthropoda; class Arachnida; order Ixodida; family Ixodidae; genus Rhipicephalus; species Rhipicephalus sanguineus. The sequence continues at coordinate 26,130,854 of NC_051186.1, read as the reverse complement.
AAGAATACGGTGTTGTAAAAGCGGCGCTTTATTAAGCAAAGGACTTGGACACACTTCTGTTCACAGCCGGCTGGCACAAGTTTACTGGCACGAGATGGAGAACAACTGTAGTCTGAGTTGTTCGACAATTCTAAGCACGTATGACAGCTTTCTTTAGGTGTCAATGGCTTGCTTGTGCGTCATATGTTGCTCATAGAGTGAACCTAATTATGCTTAGGCAATCAGAGGAGAAGAAGCAACGCATGAGCGCACTACTGGAGGCGCTCACTGCAGAATTTCCGGCAGGGTTTTTGTTGTATACTTGGCTTCTCTTGGCACTTCACAGCCTTTAACTTTCACAGTGATGCACTCCTAATCTCGTTCGTCCTCTGAGCGTAGTTTGGCGCGCAAGCGGAGCTCGTCCGCAGTCGAAGCGCCACTCATCTATATAATGTTAGCGCCCGCAACATTGCGCGGCCGCTGCTTCGGGTTTGTCAAGCGGCTGATCGCAAGACAAAGCTTGCTGAACCGTGACACCTGGCAACGCAGTTGTTGTTGTGGGGCTGCTGCTTTGTGATCATGTCGCGTACAATTATTTTGAAAAATTTATATCCAATTTTCAGCACATAGCGAATGGCGCGGCCGCTAGGCTGACTGGTGATGTAGTCGGGGTTCTGCCCAGAGGACCGGAGCCAGCCAGAGTCCCGGGGAGATGTCGAGGAGAGGAGCCCGGAGCTGTTAACAGTAACGTTTATTTACAGGTAGCGTGTTGCTACATGATGGGGTTAGCATCATGGAAGCTCTCGGAGCTCGTGAGAGCTTGAGAGAACTTGTGAGAGCTCGTCGGGAGCGCATCGGCGCTCGCATTTTATGTGCTGGCCTTCCCAGGGTTCCCTGTAGGAAAAAAACAATGGAGGCCAGGACAGTCCAATGAAAATTTCCATCTTCACCTCCGCCCCCAAAAGGGGAAGGTGAAACGCCGCCTCCTTCCCAACCCACGAAAGGAGAAAGAGGCACGTCCAGTTCGTCCCATGGCGAGGGAAAAACACTGCCCACCGCGCACACACGGCACAGCACGAAGACGTTGAGTCTTACGTGGAAGTCAATTTCGTAGTCTGTTGCAATGATGGGTATGCGCGAGGCAGACCACGAATTCTGGAAACAGCGGCAACAAGGCGCCACGGAGAACGTGGGAAATGCATCCGCAGACGGTTCCCAGACGCTGGGTCCTTTGTCCGGGGCACCTTGACGACAAAGCAAGCCGCCTCGACGGCCAACGACTCTTCCTAATCTGTCAGTGGGTCAGGCGTGCCCAAAGGGTTTTACGAGGGGCGCAGACAACCTGAGAATATTAGACGAACGACCTTCGTGTTGTCGCCGCTCTTGGGGCATCTCTGGAACCGCTGACCCGGAAGAAATCAGGGTAGTCCTAGCCGCAACGTCTCATGCGTCAAAGCGGCGCCAAGCCAGGCAGGCCGATCATAACACTGGGTCACATGTGACGCATTGTAACTTGTTAGCAACTAAAATAATGCAATGTCTTTTTACGCAGAATGGTAGATGACGTCCTTGACTTCAATCAGGGGGTCTTAAAAAAACGAAATTGCTTTTTGAAATAACGTTTTTCAAGCTTTGGCGCTTTTGGTAATCCACTTACGTTTCAGCCCAATTATGAAGTATACAACGCAACGCGATAAGACTACAAAAATTATTTTTCAAAAAAGAGCGCAAATATTATGGGTAATACATACTGATTTTTACTATTCTCAGTTTAACTTGTTTGCAGCAATAAATTCCTGAAATACATGTATTTTGTGCGATTTGCCATGTTTGTCATTTTTTTCTTCAAAAGTCCTTCTACAGGTAAGAATACTAATAGACTCATAACATTGTGTGTTACATGCTCTTTGAGGGGAATAAATATTACGAGGAAGAAGTGCACCGTTTTTTCCCTATGTGGGCTCCAAATTCAGAAATCGCGAAGAGTTTTTTTGCGGCCAAGATTTACGTATATTTTTTTCAGATGAACAAAAATTTTTTTTACGAAATAAACTTGGAAATAATTGTTCTTGGTCTAATGCCTAGGCCTGCAGTAAATTTTATCAAAATCGGGAATGGTGACCTAGACCTCGTGTTCGATCTTATCTCGACACACCCTTCTACTCTTGAAGGTGAAATTCAAGCGTCCTCCAAGTTTTTTCTCGCATTTTTCTTCTATATTGAGTAGATGCTTGAGACGCGCTTGCGGGAAAACGCCTTTGTGCTCATCAATGCTGTCCTTCACTTCTCGCGCACTTGCTCCTTGCGTAAAAAAAGAAGATTAAACAGCGTGTAACAAAGACGTTGTCTGTTCCTGAAAGGCGTGGTGTTTCCATTTGTACAAGGAGGTAACCAAGTCACGCTTGCTCAGTGACCGAAAACTGCCAACACTGACACGACCATTTTCAACATTTTCCACGATACCACGTTCTCAGCAGTCTACTGAATGTATCCTACTCACCAGCATACCGTATCTTGAACTAGTGCGAAGCTGCCTTCAATTTTTTGCCTCTCCGCTTGTACCGATCTGAGCCAACTACATATATTCTTTGCGTACGCCCCTTTCACATGCACCCCAATATTTTGTTTCTCGTCAATAGGACAAATAATTCTCACTCTTATAATTGTATAATTCCGTTCGTCCCCGCTTCCCCATTGCGGCTCAATTACCCTTTGTTTTTCCATCATTCTGTTTCTCCCTGTTCTGTCTTTCCGTCTTTCGAATTTCTCTCTCGTGCTTTTGTCCGAGAAGCCGTGCAGATACTGAAGCTGAGCGAGAGAAACGGGAGAAAATTTAAAACAAGCAGATGGAAGCTGTGAGTGTCGCGGCCAGAAGAAATTAATGTTCGAGTGGAACGGAGTTGCTGGCGATTCGCTCAGCACGCTTTGAGTGCTCGCCCTCCATCGTATTGCATTTTTTTTCTCCCTCCATTTTGTTTCGCGCGAATACGTCGAGTGCTTAGCGCGTTTTGCGTTAACAGCCACTCTTGCACGCTGGAACGCTCAAAGGAAGTTGCGCCAAGCACTGTCTGGCTACGGCGTGCCTCCTTCTGGCCGGCAATATCAAATGCACAAAAAAAAAAACAATAATGCCGGAGCGGTGCTAACGGGAAGTAAGACACGAAGAAAGAGTGCTTGACGAAAACGAGCCGCCCGCATTCTCCGCAATCGGCTCCATCCCATCCCCAACACAGGCACCAGTAATTTGCTGCCTGCAAATTGCGGATGGCGGGGTGATCGTTGCTGGAAGAGCGTGGCAGGCTGTTGCTCCATAGAACAGGTACTAAGTCGCGCAATAAAAAGGAAAAGAAGAGAGCACCGCACTAAATGCAGCCTATTAGAACGATAACTAAAGGAGAGGGGGTTTTCCAAGCACAGGCCTGCTCGCTGATTCTTGGAAGAGTGAAGAAAGTTCTGTACTCGCTACGAACGGTGCATTGCGGTAAAAAAACAAAACAAAATGATAGCGAGACGTCAGATGATGTATAGAACGTGTTGGAAAAGCGGAACCACACTGTACTAAATGCGGGCACCATAAAGAAAAAAAAAAGATAGCAAGATGAGCGAGGGATGACACAAAGTTCCGACTACAAAGAAAGCGAGCGCTGTCTGACAGAAGCAGGACGACTAGAATAACGTCATCAATGCGCTCGAGTGCGATTCCTAATGCTTCCCGCTGAATGGTTCCCAGCGTTTAACAGGGCTCTCTTAACGATCCCCCGTCTCATTAGATTCCGCCTCCGTGCGCTCTGTCGCCGTCGTCCGACGTTACGACATTCGTGTGACTGCGCGCTCACTTGGACCGTTGACGAAAGGCAGAGACTTCGGAAGACAAGCACGGGCAAAACGAGGCCTCGCGCTAAAAGGCAACGCAGTGCGGTCCCCGTCGAGGCAATAAGTTAAAGCAGGATCAGTGTTATACACAATAAAAGTCTGACCAGCCTCTTTCTTTTTCTGAGGACCAGGAGTGGCTCCGTCTCTTTTTTATTGTTGCACTTTGTCTGGCTTTATGTGTTTGCTTTATTTCTTTTTTTTTGCTTCTTTTAGGTGCGGAGTACTTTAGGGGCCCGGGCTATCGTCCCATGTCATGTGCTGTCATATCCTGTCATCTCATGTCATCGCTTGGCGTCACGCAGGCCTGTATAACATAGCCATGTCTAACCTAGCCCTGTATACCTTAGTGTAGTAAGGGGGTGGGAAAGGGAAGCGATGGTGAGCAGGATGGATGTGAGGGTGAAGAAGAGGGGGAGGGTAAAGCATAGCCTAGCCGTGTATAGCAGGTGAATGGGAAAGGGAAGTGCGGCTGAAGAGGAGGGGAGAGGACTCCACTGCCTCACTATCGAAGGTTTCCTTTCCCGCCATGGACGCCGAGCAGGCTGCACGTTTGGAGCACCAGCGCGCGCTTGCCCGTGAACGCCAGCGTCGCCCAAGGGCAGGCGAATCACTGCTGTGCACTTCCTACAGCTGTCACATTGAGTGCAACTGCATAATTTTTTTATTGTTCCTGTCATTACTTTGTGAAGTCCACGGAAAAAGCCAGTATAGGGGATTTTTCTGAGGGCGCTACCTTTTTGCTATCTCAGCGCCGTCTGTCATCTGGCACACTTCACCGCAATGCATGTGTAGAACTTCACGAACATCCTACAAAAAGAAGACAAGCTTTGCACCAGCGAGCACGTGAACACTTACGACCAAGAGAGTGGGAACCGTCTTTACGTTCTGGGCTCAGGAGGACGCTATGAAACGTCTGAGTCTCTAGCCTTTGTCGGCTGTTTCGTTAGCCACATATTCTATAGCTTATACGTGCGAGCGTGCTTGAGACTGCCCCCCGTACGTGCTGTTGGCAAGAGAGTTATAGTTTTTGGAGTTTTTTTTTTTTGGGGGGGGGGGGGGGGGGGGGGGAGGAGTACTGAAAAAGATTGCAGAGCGGTCAGATTACACAAGACTGCGAATTGGTCGCGATGTGAAACAGCAGCGTAGCCGCAGTTCTACCAGTGACAGAAAGATAATGCAAATACTCTCGATATGCAACGCAGTGCACTCGCAACGTGTTCTGTGTCGCAGGCCTCAATGAACTATTGCGCGGCTTCATGACGATTATAATTAAAGAAGCACTGACACAAAATTTCGAAGGCCAACCCGTGGGATGGATTTGTGTGGACACACACGCATCATCTACGAAATATCAACGGATAAGATATCCTAGAACATATTTAAAATAACGTTTAAAGTGCGCGTCGCGCCACTCCACGCGAAACGCGCTTTTGGTTTTCTTGTAAACAACCAACCACCACCTGCGTCACCAGTTTGTGTTGGCTGCCACGATTGTTGCGGGCGCTCTCTCCCAATCTCTCCTAGCAGACCTTTTCAACGGAAAGAAAGGGGACTTGCACGGGAGTACAAAGGCTGATGTCCTCGCCTCGGCAGTGCATCCTGGGGGGGTCACGCATATTTACAACGTCTCAGAGGGCATTGCAGCAGCACCCAGGAAGCCTTCGTTGAAGAGAGTTGTCGACGCGGTGCTCATGTGCACGCGGCTTTGTGTGCTCACATAGCCAGCTATGTTTACATAGCCACCACTCTGGGTCCTGCATCACCTGGGCGCTCTCTGAAACCGAAACTGCGACTGGGCTCTATAAAACCGTCTCCAAGTAATTAACGGTCGCGCACTCGAGCAAACGAGCTTTCCAGCCGTGATAGGTGGGTCGTTAACTACTTATCGCAACATAAAAACCAAGATGCAAAATTTTGGTGGCAGCGCTCCTTCAAGGGTCGTGGAATTTCAGTGTCACCGTCGGGAGCGACGACGACGCGAACCGCCACGCTGTTTGAATCGCTGTTGACACGGAGCACTGGCGTAACCAGGGGGAGGTTGAGTGGTCTACCCGCCCCCCCCCCCCCCATACCCTCGATTTTTCAATTTTACACGAGTACATATGCACGCATACACACATACAATGGCACTGACACGTCGTAAAGTACCTGCTAGGCATTACATAGCCACAATGCTCTCAGGATGCCACCCGGCTGCGACGAATCCAGCACGCAAAAATCGGGGCGGGAGTGATACCCTTCCATTCGTACAACCCCTCCTCCGTCCACGAGACATGAAGGGACGGAATAAATTGTATACTGAACTCAAATTATCCCCCACTTATGCAGTCTTTCAAACACTAACACTACCACACACATATACACACTATTAATGCAATCTTAGAAGACAGGCACCATGCCGTGCTATACGAATTATAGCGTATTGCGGTGTCTTTTAAAGAAATATTGAAACACTGAGAAAGTGGCAAGAATTGCTGGCCCTGTATGCATATTCGTACGTCTTCTGTGAAGCTGTTACCTACAGTCCTTGTAAAGTGCGCATCCACGCCAAGTATCGGATTATTTGTGTATTGTTCATTGTTGTTAACCCTTACTAATCCCCCATTATTAAAAATTGTTGTTGGGCTACTTCGTACATGTCTCATAAGACGAAAAAGACTCTCACGACCAAGAGAAAAAACTTACTTTTCGCATGTCTTTTCCTTCGTCGTGAACGTCTTCTCCGTTTGATATTCCCCCATTTCTACGTGTACCCCGATGCGGTGCGATAATGCAGCTGAGCACTGTTTCCGCGGGCATCTCCTTCTTTTGCTTCATTAAAACTTCATCTTCCTCAGCTTTCCAACAATCGATGATGTGATTATATCAAAGAGGCAATGGCGCACCAAACATAACAGTCATTCAACATATTTTGTTTTGTCCCTGAAAAATGCTTAAAGGCGCCACGTTCATCAGAGCCATGGCGAGCCACTCACCGCTGTCCCGTTCGATTCACAATGCCAAAGTTGAAAGCGTTATTTCGTTTGGTTATTTTTTTTCTAGCACAGGTCTGCAAAGCGCCATCCCTAAGGCTGTTTCAATGAATAAGTAACCGAGGGACTAATCCGACCAAGTGCGAAAGACGCGTCGTCCATTAACGCACGAAGGACCATCGACGCATACTAAATGTGTTCCGCGACTAATTACTGCGTTGCGAGTGCAACAGTTCTCAAGAATTGAAAGCAAGCCGCGGCTATCGTGATTATAGGCGGTCTCATTTATTCATGCTGCTGGAAAGGAAGGCGCGCCCCGATGGAAGCTTATTTCGACGCATCTCTTCTCGATAGTTCCACCCGAATTTTCTATTTAAATTCTGCACGCAATGACAGCGTCATACTCGCCCAGTGCAGCAAAATGTCAGGTTTATCAAACGAGTGAAGCCGGACGTCCGGATTAGTTGGACGCTCGGCCATGCGCATGCAAGACTAAACTCAGTGATAAAAAGGATTCCATTACGGTGACTAGGAGTGGTGAGCTTCGTGAAACAGTAGTATAAGAATGAATTGCTCAAAATGTAAAGAACATTTATTGTCTTGCTTCAGTTAGTCTGTGTGAGAGATGAAGCAACTGCGCGTAACTTATATGCGACTTTCAACGCAAATGTAATAGAAATATTTTGCTATTTCATCGTAAAATCTTGTTTTTTTTTATTTCTCTCCAAAATAATTTCGTAGAAGCAAACAGATACATTTGCGTAGTTTTGATGCGAAAAGAAATCGTTACCCCGATGTATGACCAGCAGAACTTGCGTTTCGCCTCCATCGAAACGGGACCACCGCGGCAGCTGTGATTGAGCCTGCGTCCTTCGGGTCAGCAGCCGAGCGCCGTAAACACTGAGCCACTCTGGCGGCGCCCGAGTAAAGGTTCGTCTTGTTTTCGTTTGCAGCAGGTACAGCGTGCCTGCGATGCAGAGAGGCGGACGTGCTGTTACAAAGTGGCCGTAATTCGACCTGCTGCCTATCTCGCCGCCGGCACCTTGCTGCGCTGAGCGTACCTTGGCTAGAGAAGCTTGCTGGGCCCCCACACCAGTGCATCAATAACGGAGTGCTGCGCAGCTCAGTCTACTGAGTATGCACGCCACAGCGCAAAGGGAAAGAAAAGAAAATGTGCACGAGGCGGAGCCGTTGCGAAGCGCGCACGTGCATTCTCCGAAGCCAGGAAGCCGTTTCAGCCGGCCTCGCATAAGTGAAACGTAGAGTTTTTGAGATAGCCTCTATGAAAGAAAAACCAAATCTCACTGCTCTCTTACGCTTCCCTTCGGTGGCAACCCGTAATCACGCTTTTGGTCGACCATAAAAGAATAATGTCGTGGTCTGGCATTAAAGCCATAAAAAAAGTCACAGTTTCGCCGCAAGGGCGAAGCAATGAATGCAATAGCAAGAAACTAATGCTATACAAAGTGAGGCTCGCCAATGGATACTCTCAGTTTGAACAGCGCTCCTGTTGCAAAGGCGGCCCAAGCAGCGAAGGAAACTAGCGTGCTTCAAGTGTCGAGCTGTGACACTTGATAGTTCGCGCTCATCTTCTGTTTGTTGTTTAGCGGCGTCCCTTGAGCTCGAGTGACTTTCGTACGCTCCGTAACATGAGCGCGGACATCACGGTGAAAGCTCGAAACATCCCTCTTCCCATCACCACGAGAAAACCGCGCGAAGAGACAGCGGAAGGGCAAGGTTCTCCCTGCCCAAATATAAGAAGGAGCGAGCGAGCTCGCCGACGAATTTTAAATCCGCCCGTCTAGGGTGCCTTGATGCGCGTTTTGTCCGCTTTAGGGTGAGGACATCTGCGGCGTCTACTGCGGCACGGCTGCCATATTTGAGCCCACAGCGTCTTACTGGCGTCTCAACGCTCTACGGCGGCTGCGCTGAGAGGCGCGAGACGCGGGGCAAAGAATGGCGTCGCGGCGGCATCAGCCTCTTCAAAGAATGGCAACACCCTAAGGGGGCGCATACATCGAGGCACACTACGCCCGTCGCGCTCCTAGCGCCATCTCGCTGGTAATGAACAAACGTTTATAAGCGCCTGCCGTCTCTGAGTCCGTCCAGCGGTAAAGGGTGTGTATTAGTGATGCAGATGTATCGGTAAATTGACTATCGATAGTATCGATAGTTTCTTTGAAACTATCGATAGTGTAAACAAACTATCGCTAGTACTACTATCGATAAACTATCGATAGTTGAATCGGTAGTACCATAGGTAGTATTACTAGCGATATTACTGCCACGTGTGTTTATTGCTTTGTTTTGATGTATTCGGGTTTCACCCACAGACTGTTAGCTTCGTTTGACGCAGACCACGCCGCAATGTTTGAGAAGTTTCGCAATTGTTTGACATTTTAAGGTTACGCGCCGGACGCGAATATTCAAGTTTATTCGAGAGCTTACGCGAGTACCAGCGATAACACTAGCAGGTTTGATGACTGGTGTATAAAAGACGAAGCGTTCCACCGATTGTCAGATTGCTCGACGGCCGGCGACTGTTCTCGCCGCAATCAATGCGCAGCGTGTACCGCTTGTATTCTGAGTTCTGATTTTCTGGGCACAAGTACGACAAAAAAAAAGCTTCGTATTTCCCAGTCTTGCTGCAGCATTCTACACCGTCGCAACCACGTGACAAACTATCCATAGTGGTGCGAATAACGATGCTGTTGCTGGCTGGCCAAATTGCTAAAATATTCGCGATAGGCCACTATCAGCTTCGCTTAATTTATGAGGAAATTTTTATCGAGAGAAATCATTTGCGCAGTGAAAATGGCGGCATATGTCCATCAATAAATTATATTTAAAAGCAACCAGTTACATTTTACAATTAACAAACTCAGTTCTTGTTATTTTTTTTATTTTGAAATCATCAAATGCGATATAAAACTGAAGCCGCGCAGTTCCACCCCATGTAACGGCTTCCTTTTCGCTACAGCTGAATAGTTTCGCTTTATGACCATGTGTCAGCGAAGCACTCTGGTGAAGAACGCAAGCATGTCAACTTTCTTGCCCTTCAGCCTGCTCCTCCGGCTCCACTGTGTACCACGCGCGCGGGGAACCAAATTTATTCTGCAATGAGTTCGCGCTGTTGATTTTAAACTATCGATAACACTTACTATCGATAGCACTATCGATAGTATCTTTTACCATCGATAGTTCGATAGTGACTCAGCTATCGATAGTATCGATAGTACCATCGATAGTTCTGCATCACTAGTGTGTATATAACGCTTGCCGTTCGGTACGTAGAGGATCTGCGTTTCGTGGCGTAGTGGTTAGCGCCACTCGCTGCGGAGCGAGAGGTCCCTGCTTCGATTCCGCGCTTCAGAAGCATATATATATATATATATATATATATATATATATATATATATATATATATATATATATATATATATATATACGGTGCATGACGGTAGTGACGGCGACGGCGACGGCAAAATCCAGCGGAGACTGTACATATAATTGCTATCGCAATAAAAGTGCCTTCGCCGTTCAGAAGTCCGAGGGAGACGTGATGCCATAGGAGTGATTTTGTAGCGTTAGCTACACTTGCCTAGCCGGAGCCAATTTCGCGTGGGTCATCATGAGCCGTGCTGCGCATGCGCGAGGATGAGTGCGGAGTCGGTATCTCACGCGCTCTCCGCCACCGCCGCGCGCGGCACGCCGCTGCTGGTGGCGGAGAGCGGAAGGAGTGACGTCGTAGTCGAGCAGACAGACTGGCGCCGGCGCGCGCGACACGCCGCTGCTGCTCTGCGCATTCGAGAGGGGTGACGTCGTAGCCATGGCGCGCGCAGCTATTCGCCTTCGCTGTGCAGTCGCCGTCTGACAATGCGCTGGTGGCGCTTGATAGCGCCTCTGACTGGCGTTTGCAGGTGGGTAACGCCATGGAGAAGAAGAGCGCAAATGCTGCTCAACGGCGCAGAAGAGCCGAAAAGCTTATGTCATCGGATCCCGAAGTAGTTGCCTGGCAATCAGCGGTTCAGTGTACGAAGAATGAACAGAGGAAGGCTAAACGTGCTGCGGAGACACTGGAGGAAAGGGACGAACGTCTGGCAAAGCGGCGTCACCAGGATGCTGAGCGACGTGCCCGACCACCTCTGCAGCAGCAACAACAAGACGCCGTCGATGACGTCAAGGCTCGCCGATCGACTGCCTATACTGTGAAACTTAGCGAAAGCGCCAGTGCGACTCGGACCTTCGAGACGGACTTCGTAAACAATCCGTTTGGATACGTGTGCGACGTGTGTGAAAGCCTATGGCACATGAAAAACTTGACACCGCTAAGTAGTGCCATGCGTGAAACGTTGAGTTTAGTGGCGGCGCCTGAGTGGGGTGAAACCGCGGCGCGGGTTTGTACAACGTGCAAGAACTTTCTCGTTAAGCAGAACATTCCGCTCTTTAGCGTTACCAATGGGTATTGTTACCCGGCCATGCCGCCAGGTCTACCGCTTCTGAACGATGTGGCTGAATGTATGTCATTGGAGCAGCAATAAGCATGACAATCAAGCTAATCCTAGACACTCTGGAAAGCTCAGAATAATCAGCTGAGCCTTTGCTAATGCTACGTATATCCTGGCATAGCCGAGCTAAGCCACTGCAAATTTGTTTCACCGCCGGATGAAAGAAATATCGGAGGAAAAGAAAGACTAGGTGAGATTACAGGATGTCTTGGTTATGCGTGAAGTATGTATCGCGTTGTTATGCCTGCATTAGGTGCTACGAAAACGGAAGTCGACAAATTTTAACTGCGATAGCAAACCATAAACCGCTTTCTTGCGAACAATACGCGGTATTGAATTGTGGCAGCCTGTTGATCTTAAAGGAGATTATGTCATTTCCGCACGTAGAAAAACACATGAGAAAACTGCCAAGTCCTTCACAACATCGCTCCTGAAACGAAGGCACGAACTTCTTGCGTAGTTCGGTCGCATATGCCGCAAGCGCCGTAAAACGACCTGACTTTGGCCTGCGAAACCCTCGGTGATTGGCTTTGCACGTAAATGCTTGTTCACGCTGGGCAGTCCCCCTGCCGCACCGCACCACTAGTTCAGAAACTCCCATCATTTCGGCGCGCAGTTAAAACGCTGCTGTGAACGGGCGCCCGAATACTTTTGGGCCCGGAGCACCCATGGCGATGAAGCACAACATTACCGTTGTCAGATGAGCCATGTTACGAGGCCATAGGGGAAAGACTAGCTACCGTACACCCCTCTGTTAGGAGGTTAGGAGTGGCGCTGCTGACTGGAATGGCGGCTCTTCTAACAACGTGCCTGCGCGCCCATAAAAGCTGAAACAAAAACCACTCCCGAACAAGTGCGTTATGAAGCTGTCAGCACGCAGTAGCGTCCCTGATTTTTCCTTTTCTTGCCGTAACTGGCGGTACATGTTTCGTGTAATTATACTATTCAATATTCGATTCGATATTCCATATTTCTGGCCACTATTCGGCACTATTCGATTCGAATTCGATTCGAGATTAAATTTCACTAATCGCACACCCCTAGTCTCTTTGCAATGGTGACCCATCTCGCAACCTAATTACGTCTCAGAAACCCCGTGAACCGATTAGAGTAGGAAAGACAAATGACAAAGCCACACTGTCTCTTTTGCCTAAGACGACCGGAAGGCGAAAGCCATCTTCTTCTTCTCGGTCGATTGTTTAATGATCCGGCCTGAAAGCTTTCCGCACCGAACGTGCTTTTGCACTGCCTCCGGGATCGGAGGAATCGAAAGCGTTGTGCAAGACCACAGAAACTCGTGATATATAACGCACTATTTGCTTCGCATCTGCGCTTTTGTCACCTCGTTTGCTCCAACAGTATGAAAACAAATCATTAGGCAATCTAGTCGCACTGCAGGAGGAAGCCTTACGGACTATTGCTGATGTACCCTACAATGAGCAAAAGCGTGATCTGTTTCTGAAATTCAAAAATATTCGAGTTGACCACCTATATCAGTATCAGCTTACGTGTTCTTTTAAACGTGAAGCGATTAGAGAACTACTCATATCAGGAACATTGCGAACTTGATAACCAACCAATCATCTCGCCTAAGCCCATACACCGAACATTGGCCAGTTCCGCGACCACGCATAAACTATGGTCTTCAAACACTACTGGCTTCCTTCAACACTAAATAAATATAAAGTACACGATGACAACATACGTTACATTAAAAATGCAATACTTCAACTGTTATTATGAATGTCGACCTTACTTTTGTATCTCTTGAAATGTGTTTCGGGGCGTCTTTTCTTATAGATTGCTAAATTCCAATTTTTGTTTTCTTTTCTTCTGTGTAATTCTATTTTAATGTTGCAACAAGTGTACTTATTGCGGATTCTTCTCATGTCGCTACTCATCTTGTGCTGGGAGACGGGACCAGTCAAGCCGCCTTTAGGCAGCTTTTATCCCGCCATCCTTGCTATTAATCCATGTTGTGTACATACGTGGTAATAAACTTCAAACTTCAAAATTAAGATTCCGACATTCAACCTCAAACCTCGCGTGGTCTTGAAGTGCCTACGTGATCGGCCCACCTTTGTTTAAGCGACGAAGTCATTCATGTGATGACGTCATCACGTGACGTCACGTGATGCGACGTCATATGATGTCACGAAGACGCCATGATGACGTCCCATATTTTGACCATCTGTAACGTCATATTGACGTCACAGGGTGACGTCATCAACATGATTACTTTTTTACATCACTCGTGTTAACGTCGCCAATGCCGACGCCGACGGTCACTTTTCGCGTTTGATGATGAGGCATCTTTCGCCTTAAACACGCCGTGCCGACGCCGCCCAACAACGTTCGAGGGAGGGCCGCAACCTTAGAGTTTCCTGCGTTAATTGGAATAGCCTAAACTTTCGAAGAAGAATAGACAGCACCAAAAGCATGCAAAAACGACATTTCCAGAGTACCCTAACGAACGTTCAAGACATGCAGCTCTGCTCCGAAATAAATACGCCGGTAGTGCTCCGGTTGTGGGCGCCACCGGGCAGTTTATTCCGTCTCCTCGCCACGAGAGAATACGGCGCGGGGATTAGTGGAAGCGCCACTCCGTGTCGTAAAGCCTCGAGGTGGCGGCGTACGACACCCTCCGGGGTTAAGCGCAATGAAGTTGCAGTTTGGACGCACCTATCGTAACCCCGGTGTCTATACCACTGCCACGCGAGGAGCTAAAACGAAGCTCACTTAAGAGGCAGCGTTACGAAGCAAGGAAGCGATGACGCAGGAGCTCATTTCCTTTTATGGCCGAGGTATACGGCTCTCGCGGCGGGCACAGTCCACGGCCGTTATCTCGGAGTGTTTCCTTAAATCCCACGCGCTTGGGAACACAGCTTTCGGCCACGCACGCTTACCCTTTTTAACAGCCCAGATACCGAGGACTACCTACTCACCCTAGTGTCCCGAGGGACCTGCTTTAGAAAACATTGTAGCCCGGCTCGGAAAGAAACTTAATCAGTAGCAACCTTTCCTACGACCTTGCACACCACGCAGCGTCTCCATTACTGCAAGAAGCTTTTCTTTTACGAGCTTCCGACAAGGCAGCTTGGTTGAAGGCGGGGAGAAAATGTTTCACGATGAAGCAAATGCGGAAACCGGCCTCGGAAAGGACGGTGCAATCCACGAGCGGGCGTAAGTCTAAACATCCTTCCTCCTCAAAACACGCGACGCTATGATGATTTTTTAAAGAGACACTAAAGTGAAACAATAAATCCGTTTATACTGAGAAATTAATCTTTCAGATATCTATGGTCATAATTAGGAGAAGAGAAAATGTAGGACAAACCTTCATTTTTTCATTTAGCGCAGAAGCCTCGGCACGTGAACGTCAGTGTGACGTTACAAATTTCGATGTTTTTCTTGAACGGATGACGGGGAATTGATCGAGAGCTCGTTTCTCTGTAAGACAGAGCCTAATAAAACGAACAGACAATGAAGCCAAGGAAGGTATAGGGCACAGCATACGTAGCTTTTAATTGTAGTAGAGTAATTATGGCGTAAGTGGAAAGGAATGGAAGTGCATGAAAAATGAAATTGCCGCAGTTAGCATCCGAACCTGCAACCTTCGGATAATGCGCATTCCGGCCACAATGGTTCAATTAAAGTTTCTTTGTGTGTGTTCTTTCTTTTTTTCCCTCTGTGTGTGTGCGCTTCCTTTCTGTTTTCTCTTTTATCTTTCTGCACCCCCTTTCCGACCCCTATGTCCCCACCCCAGTGCAGGGTAGCAAACCGGAAGCTTCTATCTGGCTAAGCTCCCGCGCTTCCTCTTCATCTCTCTCTCTCTAAAAGTTGCGGCGTTACGAGCTTGGGTTCTTTAGAACACAATGTAAAAAAATTCTACCGATAAATAATCACGTGGGCCGGAGCAGACGTCACGCGGTAAGAGAAGACCGCCGCCGTAGCTCAATTGGAAGAGCATCGGACGCTTTACCCCGAGGTTGTAGGTTCGCTCTCTGCCGGAAGCAATCGCACAGGGCAGGTGCAATCGCACAGGACGTGTTTTAGTCTCCTCTGGTATCGCATGTTGTGCACATTAGCGAGGCTGATTCTTATCTTTGAAGTAGTTCGTGTAGGCAACGTCGAGTCTGATCCGGTAGATGCATCTTTCGTCTAGCCTTCATAATCCTCGTGGCATATAAAAGCTACAAGACGGGTCTATTTTGTGCAGGGGCACGCGTTGGTTTCCTGCGTCGCACCATACCGATCGCTGCAGGTTCAGAGCAGACGCAGGCCTCCAGCCCATTGCGGTATACAAGGCAATGTTCGCGCTGACTCCATTGCCAGAGCAGCACAGGACACTGCATCCGAGAAAACTGATTATCATTTTTGAAGAAAATATGTAGCGCGAGTATTAGGGGCATACGTTTGTGGCCCTGTACATACCTGAACGTGAGCTCTTCGAGCGTATGTTAAAAATAAGGCGAAAATGTTTGCGGCCCGTGTACTTAGATTTAGGTGCACGTTAAAGAACCCCATGTGGTCGAAATTTCCGGAGCCCTCCACTACGGTGTCTCTCATCATCATATCGTGGTTTCGGGACGTTATACTCCAGATAATATTATTATAATTATTGTGTATTTTTAGCGTTTATAGTTAGCTGCTATCATGCGTGATATTGGCGCACTGATGTGCTCGCGCATACCGACACATTCTAGCAAGCATGGATGTACTGTCGCCCGCAAAAGTTTGAGATCTGCAGCGCGTGGCGAAGCGACGGGAAAATGCATTGCTGCGTCACCTACCATCCCACATCGTGGTGTTGAGGCTATCGGCCGTGGCCTCCGCGATCAGCTCTGCAGAAGCACCGTTGCCGGAACTAATTGCAGAGACCACGGCAATAGCGCTGCGTCAGCGTGTGAGGGTAGGTGGCGCCGTCGTGCAGTTTTCCGTCTATTCGCCATACACTGCAGATCTCTCAAACTTTTGCGGCCGACAGTACTTTTTACGGCGAAGGCCTTAAATGCCTCATCAAACATGAAAAGTCCCCGTCGGCGTCGGTCGGCGTCGGCGTCAAAACGGGTGACGCAAAAAGCAGTCATTCTGCGATGACGTCACACATCGCCGAAGTTTGTGACGTCACTACGACGCCACATGACGATCACAACTCATGACATGGTCGCTCGGTCAAAGGTGAACCGATCATGGAGGTAGTGCAAAACCACGTTAGGGGGCTGTAAGCTTTCGAAGGAGGCGGGGAAGATCAATACATCGACTGAGAAGAAGAAGATGGCTTTCGCCTTCGAGTCGTCTTAGAAGAATGCATAAGATATCCTGTTTGTTTATTTTACCGTCTTCTTTATTCCTCATATGTTTTATTCCTTTGCTTAAATGTGTGAAGCGATTAACCTAACAAGTATAGATTGGCACAGAACTATACTAGCCAAGATGAAGGAATTCATTTCAGTAAAGTACTAGTTCCTTATTCAACAAAACTTCTTGCACTAGATTTATCTGTAAGATAATGTTTTAGCTATCTCCATGCTGCACACATCATTATCGAACGTTACCAGCGAATCGCAAACAAGGCCTAAGGTCGAAAAGCTTTGACATGTCGGACGCCGGGTACCGGACCATGAATTGTCGAAACCAGGCATGTCGTAGTGGTTCGCAAAACAACGATTCACTTATAGAGTCATTTTCGTGCGTGGCCGCCTCATCTATGCATTTTTCATGAACGAAGCCTCGATTAATGACTCCCTGTGTTATTGCCTCCCAAGGCGAGCATGCTGCGGGGGAAAATAGGACACGATGGATGTGCATTAGCAGCGAACGCTCCTCCTCTTTCTCAAAGGACGAAGCATTCTGTGCACGCGTGCAAGAACATAGGTCGCGGTGTTATGCTCACTTTGTCTTCCAGCCGGCGTCATTGTTACCGTGTTTGTTTATTGCATTAGAGGGAGTAAACAACTGGACGATCGAAAACGGGCGTCCGTTTCCTGTCGGCTTTGGGCCACACCGTCATGTCTCGCCATCAACCTTTCGAGAGCATACTTTTTTTTTACGTCGATTTAGGGCGAGTTGTTTGCCCACCCATAATGATCTCAGCGACTGCAGCCCAGCGTCAGCCCGGCGATTTCGATCCCACGTCGATAGCGGTGCGTCCAACTCCGAAACGAAAGTAGTAAGTCCAGAATGTGCAATGTCATTCGAGTCAACGCAAACACGCACTGGCTGTTCTCACCATGAATACTTTATTGCGGAGGTAACTGCCACATATGCAATTATATTTAAGGACGCAAGGTAACTCCCTTTTAAAGAGCAGCGCCTCCCACTACTCTTTTAAGAGAGTATAATGATCTGCAAAAGAGAGCGTGTATCATCAAAGAGCATTGTATATGTGGCAAGTCTAGACTCAATAAAAACAGTACCAGGCAGCCTTTTACAGTGCAAGGCAAGCAAGTCCGAAGGCACAAAGTAACTTCGTTACTCTAACTTTTTAGATTTTCTTGGTTGATGACTCTCGTATTGGCGTAATTAAAATCTGATGAAGTGAGGCGTGTGCCTGGCCTAATAGGGAGGCTTGATGCTTGAAAAAGACCGCATACGAAGTAAAGTATATTGCACGAACAAGGTTGTTGCGTCTTTTGTTGCATCCTAATACAGGGTAGAAAAGATCCTAGATCTACTCTTCGTACGCTACTTTGTCTTTGACGCGTCAACGGACAAGAACTAAACTCATTTAATGCAGTTTACGGATAAATTGTCATAAAGGCGTACATAAGCACTGCTTGCTCGAGCTACGAAAGGCAGAATGTTCAGTGAGTCCGGCGGCAGAATATGTTCGCGCTATATACCGTGATGTGAGGGGCCAGTTTGCGGTGTTTAGACGGGTTCATGAATATTTACATGCATGTATTGCAAGCTTAAAATGAGACAAAATAATTAATGCAATACGTAGTGTGCGGCACACTACTATGACAAAGCTTTGTCATTCTCTCTTGCGCGTTCAGATTTATCGAAGCGATTTAAACGCAAATCAAGAGACCACGTGATTACTTCTCGACAGGCGCCTATTCGCCGCTATTTGCATAAAGAGCCCTTTTGAATAAGCTGACATGGCAGCATACGCGGAAGGCTACCCATATAGCTCCTTTTAAGCTTAAAGCGTAAGGTTGGTGTCACGAGCTCTCGAACAAGCGATACACACGGCGAACCTATTGGTCTGATGGAAGAATTCACAGCGAACTTTTCCCACAGTATTCACTAGGAGAGTCGGAACAAAAGTGGGTACGGTGACGACCCGACAATACCTGAACTACGGAGCACCGATATTAGATTTAGCTCCACAAGACGAGTATCCCCTTTCTGATAACGCGCGGTCAATTTGCTAGAGCTATTTCCCAACGGGCTCAAGTGAGTGCTTCAGTGAAGTCAGTGAGTTGACGCTTTCAAGCTAAGCAGAGCCTCTAAGTCCCTGCCGAACTTCACCGTGCATATCTAGATTCCTTCGTAAGAAGGAAACAAGGCAGAACCTTCGTTGCTCCCCTCTTTGCATATACATTCAAGCTACGCCCGCGTTCGGAGTCTGGCTCGATCTTTCTCGAAACTATCGAGACGTCCTAAACTAAAGCTTAATATAGGATGTGACAGGACTGTCGAAAGTTCGTTTATCTAGATGCAGAAAATGGAAGGCCCTTCGCGGCTCCTAGGTTGCTTCCATGTCACTTCCTTATGGCGGGCCATTGTTTGCTGGGGAAGCCTGCTCGAAGTATACGAGATGCCGGCTTAGCGAGTGGCGGTAGGTGGTTCTGGATGAAAGGGAAGAATTCAGTAATACAGAAGCACACGTTGCTGGGCTAGTCGGTTCATGTTCTTTCAGAAGCCACGGAAGTGGCTGTTTCGCGCAAAGAAAACACAAGGGGAGGGTTAAGGGGAGCGCAAACTTTCGATTGTTTATTCCAGATTTGCTGCAGTTGTATATATATATATATATGCAAACGCATGTGCAGAAAGCGAGGCAAACAACGAACAGATAACGTTTTGTGCAATGCAATACAGAGGTATAGACATGCGCAAAAGCGCAGGCTCACAAGAATTGGCTACCATCTTAATCACAACCTGCGATACAAGAACGCGCTCTCTGCCTGCGAAAAGAACAATGAAGTGTCACTAATGCATAATAAACCTCGTGCTTTTATGTGAAAAGCTTCCAACAGCTCCCGAGCAGTGGTGCCCCTGCTTCTCCCAAGAATCTGAATTTTATGCAGATACGGCTCACACTTGTGGGAATGGCAGTGGGCCGGCAAATGTGCCTCATCTTTACGTTTTAGTGACAGCTCGTGTTCCCGCGCACGCTCATTCACGCACCTTCCCGTCTGGCCGACATATGTCTTGCCGCAGGAGAGCGGAAATTCGTAAACAACACCGGTGGCACATTTTGTGTATGAGTTTGCGTGCTTCTTGCCACAGCCACTTTTCTTGTTCCCGCCATTTAGAATACGCGGGCAAAGCTGAGATAGCTTCCGTGGCGCGGAAAAAACAATTGGCACGCCGTGCCTGTTTGCAACCTTCTTGAGGTTGTGTGAAATCCGGTGCATATACGGGACGACCTCAGGTCTCACCGTTCCTCGCTCTTGCTCAACCCCAGCACTGTGGTGTTCACATTTGAACTTCTGGAGGAGCGACTCGGCGACGGTGTTAATGAGCGTGCGAGGGAAACCAGCCAAGGTCAAGCGATCCAATTGGTTTTGAAAGCCCTTCTGCATGACGTGTGGGCACGACCTGGTTAGTGCAGACTCTAGACAGTGTTTGGCTATGGCCCTTTTCACGGTCTTGGAATGGGCCGACTCGAATGGCAGCATGTCTTTTTTAGACCTGGGCGAATAAAGCCAACAGGCGTGGCGCTCCTGCAGGTTGATACTCAAATCCAGAAACTGCAAAGCACCATCGGTCGGCAACTCGTGCGTAAACACCAAACCCTTCCCGAGACGGCAAAAGGCCGCTAAAACATTGTAACGATGGGCTGATATGAAGTGGTGGTTAGTTGCTCTAAAACGATCAAAAAGTCGTCAACATATGCAAAAACTTTCAAACCCCCCCCCCCTTTAAAATGTTGGTGCAAGGCACGGTAAATAGAGCACAAAAACAAATTACACAACACAGGAGCGACACAGGAGCCAATGCAAATGCCTTGTCTTTGTATATAAAAATCTCCTTTAAAACAGATGAAGGTGACTTTAAGATAAAACTCGAGAAGGGACATAAAAGCTTCTACGGCCATGCCCGCGGCATTCTGAAAGGCAACAGCACCACTCTCTTCTATGCAATTCTTCACACATGCAAACAATTCATCGTGCAGCACAGAATAAAACAAGTCCTCAACATCAATCGAGAATAAGTAGCCTAGCGTAGGATTCGAGGAAAGAAAGCGGGTAACGCACGATGAATTCTCAGTCGGAAACGGGTCTTTCACAGCAGCACGGTTTAACTGCTTCATTAAAAAACTACTAATCACATTTTGCCAGGTGCCTCGTTCGCTAACAATTGTCCTGAAAGGAACGCCGATACTGAATTCGCTGCTTTTTGGAGCTTTTTGGTACCTTAGAGAACAAGGCCTCGAGATTTCTCCTGAGAAATCGGCGCTGGTTGCGTTCACGCGGAAGGCAATGACGTCATATCCCATCGCCATCGATGGACGCAATGTTTGCTACGCCAGGACGCACAGGTTTTTGGGGGTCACGATCGATCGAAACCTCTGCTGGAGTCCCCATGTGGCCACGCTAAAGAAGCGCCTAACGGCCATCGCACAACTTTTCAAGTTCCTCGGAGGAAAAACGTGGGGCACATCAGTGCACGCGATGCTGCAGCTATACAAAACGCTGTTTCTGGGATACCTGCGGTATAGCTTGCCGGTTCTGGCGAACGCTTGCAAAAGCAGCATACGCACGATCGAAAACGCCCAGGGCCAGGCACTCAGAGTTTGTCTTGGATTACCACGCTGCACATCAACAGCCGCAACCATCGCAATTGCCAAAGATCATCCGGCCACGGTGCACATTACATTGGAGGTGCTTAGAGCTCACATTAGGCACCTTGCTCGCGCCCCTGCCCACCATCTTGCTTCGCTTCCAGAAGATCGACCGAGTACCTCCTTCTGTAAGAGAATATTGACTTACCGAGAGTGCCTTCCAACAGCCTACACGCCTCCGGAACGGATTCTAACACCCCCTTGGTGCTTGGACCGACCAAAACTGCTCTTGACAGTGCCGGGGATTCGCAAGAAGGCGGAGCTCTCATCGCCAGCTTTGAAGCAGATGACTCTACTCATGTTGCACGAAGATTACAAAGATCATGTTAAACTTTACACGGATGGCTCGACAACTGTTGGAGGATCTGCAGGAGCTGTGATCTTCCCAGCAAGAGCCGAAAACATACAGTTTCGAACGTCACACAAGACAACATCGACAGCCGTGGAGCTTGCGGCACTCCGCAGCGCACTCCGCAGGATTTATCGAGAAGCGCCACAAAAATGGGGCATTTTTACTGATTCGAAACCAGCTCTGCAATGTCTTCGAACTGCTCTACGTCGTGGGGCTCAAGACCAATTGGTGCTGGAAATACGACAACTGTACCATCAACTAATACACGAAGGACATGCTATAACTTTTCAGTGGTTTCCAGGCCACTGCGGCATCATCGGTAACGAGCATGCCGACGATGCAGCTAAGAATGCTCACGAAAATGGCGTGATAGAACCTATCCCACTGTCAAGAAGCGACGCAGCAGCAAAGATTAATACGCTTGCGCATGATGTCGCAAGGTCTATGTCGAACACGCCCGGTTTTCTCCACACCCGTCTTCACCGCCTGGATCCATGCCTACGACTCAGCATTCCATCTGGCCTGCCCCGATCCGAGACGACCCTTCTCTGCCGCATGTGGCTTGGGGTGTCTTTTACGAACGCCTTTGCGTGCCGCATCGGAATGAGAGACAGCGCTGCATGTGAATATTGTGGCAATGACGAAACCATTGAACACATTTTATGTCAGTGCCCTCAATACAGCTCTGAGAGACAATCCCTCGCAGCAGTGTTTGCTCGCCTCGACGACCAGCCGCTCTCTGAGCAGTCAATCTTGGAATGTCGGAACGATCGAGCTTCACGCCAGAAAGCAACGAAGGCGCTGATGAAGTTTCTGCGAGCGACCCGCCTCGTTGAACGATTGTGACACTCCTGTGTGTGTGTGTGTGCGTTTGTGCTTCCCTCCCTCCCTATCCCATCCCTCTCTTTCCAACTTTTCTGTCTCCCCTTACCCCTTCCCCAGTGCAGGGTAGCAAACCAGATATGTTTTCTGGTTAACCTCCCTGCCTTTCCGCATTACATTTCTCTCTCTCTCTCTCTCCTGAAAGGAACATCCGGTTTGTGCGTTTTGGCAGTGAAGAAAACTGAAAGGGCGTTGTTCTTGCTAGTTCCAACGGACCGGGCAAGTTTAGCACGATCCAAGTCCTTACACAGAGCCACCGCCTTGCTTTTAACTCTTGTTTCACCTGCTTTTAACTTGATGAAGTTCTTGTCGACTGCCTTTCTTGCCTTGGAACTGTATGTATCTGCATCCATTGCCACGACGCCACCGGTTTTATCTGCTTGAAGCAAACAGAGATTGCTGCGCTTAAAAAAATGAAGCTACTGCAGCCATAGGGTCCTTGTTACGTGAGACGGAGTGTTCTTCTCCCATTTTTTCTAGAACTTCCACGCCCTCTTGTAAGCACCGGTCCTTAGCTTCCGTGTCGGCTTTTCCAGCCACTCGTCTGTTCAATGCCAGCAATTCGTGAGCCAGCAGAGAAGGTTCGTGACGCCGTTGCCGTCGCCGAGTCGCTCCTCCAGAAGTTCAGTCGTGAACACCACAGTGCTGGGGTTGAGCAAGAGCGAGGAACGGTGAGACCTGAGGTCGTCCCGTATATGCACCGGATTTCACACAACCTCAAGAAGGTTGCAAACAGGCACGGCGTGCCAATTGTTTTTTCCGCGCCACGGAAGCTATCTCAGCTTTGCCCGCGTATTCTAAATGGCGGGAACAAGAAAGTGGCTGTGGCAAGAAGCACGCAAACTCATACACAAAATGTGCCACCGGTGTTGTTTACGAATTTCCGCTCTCCTGCGGCAAGACATATGTCGGCCAGACGGGAGGGTGCGTGAATGAGCGTGCGCGGGAACACGAGCTGTCACTAAAAGGTAAAGATGGGGCACATTTGCCGGCCCACTGCCATTCCCACAAGTGTGAGCCGTATCTGCATAAAATTCAGATTCTTGGGAGAAGCAGGGACACCACTGCTCGGGAGCTGTTGGAAGCTTTTCACATAAAAGCACGAGGTTTATTATGCATTAGTGACACTTCATTGTTCCTTTCGCAGGCAGAGCGCACGTTCTTGTATCGCAGGTTGTGATTAAGATGGTATCCGATTCTTGTGAGCCTGCCCTTTTGCGCATGTCTATACCTCTATATTGCATTGCACAAAACGTTATCTGTTCATTGTTTCCTCGCTTTCTGCACATGCGCTTGCATATATATATACAACTGCAGTAAATTTGGAATGAACAGTCGAAAGGTTGCGCTCCCCTGAACCCTCCCCTTGTGTTTTCTTTGCGCGAAACAGCCACTTCCGTGGCTTCTGAAAGAATTCAGTAATAGATTGGACGCTAGGTCGTGCCAGAGATTGTATAGGGCCAGTAGTAGAGCAGTATCTGAGCAGTATCTGTACCTATAGCGCACTAAAAAATCTTGCTTCTCTGCCTGAAATGCAGTGGATTGAATACGGTTGGCCGCGAGATTGAACTATAGGTGGCAGCACCGTCGCCGCGTTAGTGTGGAGAGGCGGTCGGAGGCGCGTATACAAATGCACACAGCGGCGATTCGTTGTGAACGGTTTGAACCGATTGCCGGCGAATAAAAGGCGTTGATTGCAGCTTACTGGTAATATATACGCTCTTCATTGTTGAATCAATACATGAAGATCATCCAGCTTTACTATTACTAGTGAGAGAAGCGCAATCTGCTGATGAAAGGGGTGGTCGCCTTGGATGATAGTCTGCGCTTACGTACTTTATGACTTCTTTTGTTGTTTTCTCAGTACGTGTTTAGCTTGTGTTTTGTGTACTATGCACTGCAGTAGCACGACTGAACTACTTAAGTGTTTACTTCTTGTTCATTTATATACCAGCCCATATTCCTGTGCACTAAGTTCAATAGCACTGTTCACGCGAATACGCATATATACCAAGGAGGTTAACCTCATTGATATATACTCAGGTAACAGTTCAGCACACAGCTTTCATCCAAACTAATAATATGCGCTGCCTCCATCAATTATAGCAACTCTACACAAACGCTCAAGATAATGTAAAAAAAAGGTGAGGTTTTGCGTGAAATTATACATAAATGTAAGGCACGCCGTCGGTATTAATTTTGAACACCTGGGTCTTTCAAAGCGTGCCTGAATCTAAGCACACGGGTGGTTCTGCATAAGTTTCGCCCCAAGTTAAAATTGCACGCGGCAACTCCGTTTTATCACTGCCGTGTCATTCCGTTGTCTGTGTTGTAGCCTCGAGGGACGAGCAGAGCCAGAGTGGCCGTGAACGAGAACAGTAAGATGGTTTATTACTACATGAATACTGAGCACAAAAGAACACTGAGCGCCCGGTTCACAGCGCTTATATAGCCATGAAGCACCGGCGCTATCAGCGTGACGTCACACTGGCTTCGCATGACACCACACTCCTTCCTACAATGTTTATGGCCTATACCAATCGGGAGGTTTTCTTGTACGAGCACTGCGTCGAAGAGTCTGAGCACCCAGAGGAGACGCAGGTATTCGCAGAGGGGACGCTGCCGGGGCAGAGCCTTGATGTGGACTTGCATTTGGTTGTTCCGAGGGAGCTGAGTCTCCGGGTGGCTCCGGCGGTGCGGTAGCAGACCTGGGAGGCTCACGAACCGGAACGGGACGGGGGCTCGTAGGAGGGGCTTCGGACCCAGGGTCTGGAATTGAGCTGGGCACGAAACAGGGACGCTCACTGGGGCCTTCTTCGACACTCTCAAAGTAGCGCGGACGTAAATTGTCTACATGCGTGAACCTGTTTTCGGATCCTACGCGCACAAGGTACGTAACGGCACTGCACCTTCTTTCGATGACACCTATCAGCCACTTGGGATCACCTGGACGAAGGCCTTGAACGCTTTCCCCCTCTTTGTAAGCTCTTTCAGACCCTCTTCTTTCGTCAACTTGGGCCTTTACTTTGGAGAACCGTTCTTCCATCCGTCTCTCCAGGTCTGGCTGTAGCATAGTCAGGCGAGTGCGGGGCGACCACGACAAAAACAGTTCTGCTGGTGTCTGCCCCGTGGTTGTGGTCGGTGTGTTCCGGTACCTGAACAGAAAGAGATCTATGCGGTGCTGTAGGGTCTTACTCTGGCCCGATGACCTTTCGTCGAGAAGCTGTCGGGTAAGATCCCGTTTCACCGTCTGGACGCATCTCTCGGCGCTTCCATTGGATGCGGGGTGGTAGGGAGGTGTTCTGGTGTGCCGCACTCCGTTCTTAAGCAGGAACTCTGTGAAACTCTTTGCCGTGAACTGAGGCCCGTTGCCCGTAACAACCTCCTCTGGAAGGCCATACGATGCGAACACCCCACGCAGCCTCTCGACGGTCTTCTCGGTCGTTGTTGAATTCATCACAAACACCTCCACCCACTTGGAGTGGGCATCCACCAGCACGAGGAGCCACTTGTTGTCTGCGAATGCAAAATCCAGGTGGATTCGCTGCCATCTGCGGCTCGGCCAACCCCAAGTTTGTAGTGGGGCCTTAGGTGAAGCGTTCTGCGTCAACTGACAAGTACAGCAACTTTTAACAACATTTTCAATATCTTGGGTTAACTGAGGCCACCAGACATAGCTGCGCGCGAGCATTTTCATGCGCGTTACTCCGGGGTGACCTTCATGACAAAGTGCCAATACTTGGTTACGCAAACAGTGCGGAACAATTACCCGATTTCCCCACGTAACACACTGCTGATCTACCGATAGTTCATACCGGCGAACAAAGTACGGTTCCAATTCACTATCAGTGACATGCGCAGGCCAGCCATTTCTCGTGTACCACAACACTTTCGATGGCACTCTATCAGTGCTCGTTTTCTTGCTGATTATGTCAGCAGACAGTGGAAGTTCATTGACCACAGAGAAAAATTGTACGTAATCTGAGACATCTCGCTCATTCGCCAACGGCAACCGCGAAAGCGCGTCAGCGTTTCCCATGTTGCTGCCTTTACGGTACACCCATCTGTAATTGTACGCCGCCAGTAACAAAGCCCATCGTTGCATGCGCGCTGCAGACATTACTGGAACTGGTCTGCCGTGCCCCAGAAGGCTGGCTAATGGCTGGTGGTCCGAATAAATGACAAAACTACGCCCAAATAGGTATTTGTGGAACTTCTTCAGCCCAAAGACCACGGCGAGAGCCTCTTTTTCAATGTGAGCATAACCTTTCTCTGCTTTGCTCAGTGCCCTAGACGCATAAGCAATAGGTTTTTCCACCTTATCGATCTTATGAAACAGAATGGCGCCCACGCCATACATGGATGCGTCACACACCAGCCCTATCTCTTTCGTTGGGTCGTAGTATGTCAAAACGTTTCCTTCCGTCAACCACGTTTTACTTTGATGGAACACTTGCTCTGCCTCACGGGACCACTCGAAGCCTTTTTCTTGGTTCAACACGTCATACAGTGGTCTGAGTCGCGTGGCCACGTGGGGAACGAACTTAGCATAATAGTTTATCAACCCTAAGTAAGCTCTTAACTGTGCCTCATTCGCAGGTGCAGGAGCCTCCGTTATAGCTTTTACTTTTTCCTCTGACGGGCGTATGCCCTTTTCGTCCAGAACGTCCCCAAATACAAGACAGAAGTTTGAAAGAACTTACATTTCTCTTTTTTCAGTCGAATGCCTCTTTCTAGAAACCGCGACAGCACAATTTCCACTTTGTGGAAACATTCCTCAAAGGTAGCTCCTGCTATCAGCACGTCGTCTAGATAGCACGCTACCCGATCAAGTCCTTTCAACTCCTCATCCATAACTGCCTGGAAAATCGAAGGTGCACTCGTTATGCCATAGGGTAAGCGCGTATACTTGAATAAACCCAAATGCGTGTTGATCACGACTAGCGACTGCGCTTGGCGATGCAATTCCAGCTGCTGGTATGCAGTGGACAAATCCAACACCGTGAAATATTTGCAACCGGCCAGCTTTACAAACAGATCCTCAATCACGGGAAGGGGGTAATGATCAGTTCTTAGGCATGGGTTTAGTGTCACCTTGAAATCCCCACACACCCTGACCTGGTTGTTTGGTTTAGGCACCCCTACTAGTGGCGTCGCCCATTCACTCTTCTGAACAGGTACTAACACTCCGGTTTTCACGAGGTTCTGCAGTTCCGAAGACACTGCTTCTTTAACTGCGAAAGGTACCGACCGCGCTTTACAAAAAACGGGTGTGCTATTCTCTTTAAGCACTAACTTAATGGCCCTGTTCTTAATTAGACCCAAGGTAGGCTCAAAAATCTTAGCATATTTTTCAAGCAACAACGCCACTTTGTCCAAGCAAACCCCATGCACACTAGTCCAGTCTAACTTCAGTGCTGACAGCCAGTCTCGCCCCAACAGCATAGTGTTGGTACTCTCGTTTGTTTTCACGACAATTAGCGGAAGTTGCTTGTGCTGACCATTGTGCTCTACGGAAACGTTTAGCTTCCCTTTTACCGTCAGCGGAGTGCCTCCGTAGGTTTTTAGCTTAAGATCTTAAGAGCTTAAGGTTTTTAGCTTTAGCTTTTCTGATCTAGCTTCAGGCAAATTTCGTAGAGTCTGGTGCGCCCCTCACAGGAATAGATATTGTACAGCACATGTTCACCCGCGTCACTTTCCTCGTCTATCACGTTCGCAGCGTCTCTACCTCTGTCCCTACACATCTTCGCTAAGTGTCCAACCCGTGTACACACCCGACAACGGTACTTGCGAAATTTGCAGATAGATGCTTCATGCTCTGAGCCGCATCGGAAACAGTGCAGTGGTTCCGCCCCCCCTGGTGCCAGCAGGCATCCCCGAAGTTTCTTCTCTCCAGCGTGGTGGGCGTTTCCCGCTATCTGTTTTGCGGTTAAGGGCGCTGATCATTCCTTGCGCCGACTTGGGCTGAAAATCCTGGCTTTCTTTCCGGGCCAACTCGATACTCCTAGCGATATCGCAGGCCTCTTTAAAAGCCAGCTTGCTTGTCTTTAGCAGCTCTGCTTGTGTTTCTTTGTCACAAAGTCCTGCCACAAACCGGTCGCGCAGAGCGTCGTCCAGAAACGTTCCGAAATCACAGGATGTCGCCAACCGCTTCAGCTCTACAGCGAAGGCTGTCACCGCTTGCCCATCTTGTTGGAAACAACGATTGAATTTGAAACGCTCGGCAATCACGGAAGTTTCGGGAACGTACTGCTCTTTCAGTGTCTGTACTAACTGTGCTTACGTCTTGTTTTCTGGCTTTTCTGGCTCCAGCAACGTTTTCAGAGTTTTATAGGCCTTCTTTCCTATTGCCGTTATGAACACTGACACCTTCAGGTCGTCGCTCACCTGGGAGGCCTTCAGGAAGTGGTCGAACCGCTCCACGTAGGACTGAAAATCTTCGTCACCGTCCTCGATGAACTGATCGAACCTTCCCAACGTCGCCATCCTGCCTGTATCTTCGCAGCGTTTCGGAACCGCCGCTAATGGTGTCTTGTAGCCCAGTGGAATTCGGATCTCATCTTCGTCGCCAGTCTGTTGTAGCCTCGAGGGACGAGCAGAGCCAGAGTGGCCGTGAACGAGAACAGTAAGATGGTTTATTACTACATGAATACTGAGCACAAAAGAACACTGAGCGCCCGGTTCACAGCGCTTATATAGCCATGAAGCACCGGCGCTATCAGCGTGACGTCACACTGGCTTCGCATGACACCACAGTCTGTTTTTTTTTTCTTTTGTTTTAGGGACAGCTTGAGCACCGAAGTCTCAGCTTCACTTGATAGAAACATTTCGCTGTAGCGGGGCCACGACCATACAATAAAAGGACATCTTTAAGCAAAACTAAAGCTCATCATGAACTGGAGTGCCGCAGTTATACACCTAACAACAACGCGAAAGTGCATGAGCCTCGTTTTTGTTTACCAACGAGTCGCTAAAACGCTGCATTCACACAGTATTTAATGTTCTTCATGTTTGGGACTATGCCAAGCGCACTTTAGGGGGTGCTTGAAGCAGAAAGCGGCACCAACACTGAGATGATTCTGGCGAACGAAGGGTACGACACCAATACACAGCCCTCTTATTACAACGCGCATGCAGCCGAGCAAGCTCATTTGCTTCTGTACACTATGTTAGGTATACGTACGAGCAGGTAAACTCGCGCTAACATAACAGAACGAACCGCCCTTTGAGACCGTGCAGGACGTACGCGCACGTGCAAACACGACGTGGCTAGCAGACGACGCAGGGAGCAATCCACACTAGGCGCGCTTCAGCTATAGCCGCCAGGCGGCGACTCCGCTCGATCTCGCGACAATACCAACGCTTTAGACAACTACACTAAGTAAAGTGCGTAGCTGCTTTGGCCATATGTATCGCAGAAACATTTGCTTACTATTTAAATTAACAAGGAGAGCGTCACGTGAGAATACGCAAGCCTGAACGGATCTCACTTGATGACAGCGAACCGCTGGCGTAGCCTCAAGCTCCTCAAAGTTTTTTTTTTCATTTTTGCATGTGTGTATATACACCTACATGTACAAGCACACGCACGAACATGCCTAATGCCCCACCCCATCCGGAAAGAATTTCTGGTACTCTAGTTAACCTCCCTACCTTTCCTACATTCCTTCCCTCTCTCTGCTCACACTCCTACAGGAGACAATCGCGGTCAGAGCACGCAGAGGAGGAAAAATTGTATTTCGAGGGCCGACACTCGTAAATACTCACCGCAATCATTTTGCTTGAAGTGTCACTCGTTTTCCTGGGCACATGTTTGCATAGTCAGAGTTTAGTTGGTCCGTGTAATTATATTTAGGTCCACGTTAAACAGGACATGGTCTAAATTTCCGGAGCCCTCCACTGCAGCGTCCCTCATAACCAGGTTGTGGATTTGGGACGTTAAACCCCAACAATTATTAATTATGACGAGTTTAGTTTTTGCACTGAAAATACATAACACAGCGGGCAAATGAGAGAAGAAGATTAACTGGTCAAAATTGAACAGAAAACCGTAGCTGGCCACTGCAGCCTGGCGGAACAACACTAAAGCTCGTCTTTTATCAACACTTTGATCTCACTTCCTGTTCTCCTATAAGACATTTGAGTAGCTTTTGCCGCTGTCTCCGTGTCAACGGCTTCCTAACTGTTTGCTTGAACATACTTTGTTTGGGGACTTTGTCCCATTGGCAATACTTTCATCCATTATCTGCCCGGTGCATTCTTTTTAGGGGCGAAGCTCCTTATAGCGGCACCCGTTCGTCCCTCGTAGCGTAGTATGTAACCAGTCTTACGCTTTGACCTGCAAGGTGGTGCCGGTGGGAGATTTTTCCTGTGCGTTGTTGAACAATAAAAAATTCGCAGCGTTAGCTAAAAGCCATTCTTTACCTCCAAGGTAGTGCCTGGTGAGATTTCTCCTGTGCGTGATTAAACAATAAAAATTTTGTTCAAAACGCCGTTGATTGATGAAATAAACCAACAAAAGACGCCAGATGTTTTGTAGAAGCAAAACGAAAGAACGCCAGATGTTTCTAAAGCAAAACGAAAAGACGCCAGCTGTTTAACGAAAGACGCCAGATGTTTTCTAAGCAATGGTTTTCTAAACAATGAAAATTCACAGCGTACATGTAAAATTAAAGTGCGCTGCAAGTCGTCATAACTCATCGAACCTTTAGTATAAACGCGCCCGATCTCACGTCGGTGATGATGTACTGGGCAGAATTCACGGAAGATTCACGGTTTACAGATGAACCTCCGCAGCTTCGCCCACTCATCATCATTCACTCCGTGGATATGCTGTGATTTTTTTTTTATCGCTAAGGCGCGCACATTCGCAGAGACGGGCCGGCCTCGGCGGAGAAAAACGAGACGGTGTAATTGCGCCCTGAGCCCTGGGCTAAGCCCCTTTACTTTCCCATTAGAAGTCGCGTCCACAGCAATCCATCAGCCGAGGTGTCCGGGTCTGGCTTCCTCATCCGTGTCCCCACTCGAGCGCACTCTTGCTGCTGCTGCTGCTGCTGCTGCTATTGGCGTGGCTCCCTGTCATCGTAATCAAGTCCGTGAAGGAAGTGTTGGCTCGTGTTGACGATAAGGTCGATCCAGTTAGCGGCGACGTTCATGTTTTCTCAATTGTGGGTGCCTGTATCTAATCCTTTTGTACGAGTGACCGTTCCAAGGGAACCGGTCGTTAGAGTGTAGCGCGAATACACAAATACAAACACACCGAGACATACAACACAAGCGATACTACTTCAATGAAAACCAGTAGATAATGAAGCCAATGAAGTTATAGGAGACGTTAATCGTAGAACCCGGGACTAACGCCTTTCCGGCGCGGTCGCTCTACCAATTGAGCGACCATCCCGGAAAGGCGTTAGTCCCGGGTTCGATCCCCGGACCAGGACGAATTTTTCGGCAACTAAGAGGATGTATTTCTGAGAAATCCGTGTGGATTTCCTTGTGGCTTCGTGCTAAAAACGCGTGGTTGTCTATTTTTCCTTTCTTAACCCTTCCGCCACCTTGTGGGATTCCGCAGAACTGATTTGCAATACCGTAGTTCTGTATAGTCGTGAGAAGCATGATACGGAACACTGAAATTACCTTTTAAAGCTCACAGCGGCTAAATGCAGTTCACAAGCGCGAAGTGTTCATGACGCTAAAAGTCAGGCGGGAAGGTATTTCTTGCCATTCCATACGTCACATTCATATTAGTACATTACAAGTAATCGTAAAAAGACTAATTAGGTGTTCCAGCTCTCACTACTCATGATAGTATACGACTTGACAGTATCGGCACGAGATATAGCGTGCATTTTCGCTTTGCTGCTATACCGGATAGAGATTCGCTCGTTAACGCCTATACTGATAGCAGGCACGTAGCCAGGATTTTCTTTCGGGGGGGGGGCAAGGCCTAATTGTTCGAAAGAAAGTATTTCCATGGCAAAAATAAAACAAAAGTTGCCCGGGAATATAGAAGGCTGGACGAATTTCGGGGGGGGGGGCCGGGCCCCCGCCCCCCCCCCCCCTTGCCTATGTGCCTGACTGATAGCGTTATTCATTTCATATTACGTGAGTAGAGCTACGCGCATTTGAGTTTCGATATGTGTAGCATTTACGATGTAAGAATAGTCAGGAAGCCGCGACGTGTTCTTGTCATTTCGTGCTCCCAAGGCGCCAACGAGCAGCGAGCGACCGAACGGCCGGCTCGCTCGACGTACACACTTTTCCCATATTTCTCCGCGCGCCCGCGGGGCGTTCTGGGATTGCT
Organism: Rhipicephalus sanguineus; assembly: GCF_013339695.2. Classification (NCBI taxonomy): domain Eukaryota; kingdom Metazoa; phylum Arthropoda; class Arachnida; order Ixodida; family Ixodidae; genus Rhipicephalus; species Rhipicephalus sanguineus. The sequence goes on along the minus strand of NC_051186.1, from coordinate 26,097,967 downwards.
TGAAAAAGGCCTTTTGAGCTACGGCGGCGGTCGGTCCCCTCGTCCGCTTTGTCAGGTATTTGTGTGTCAGCACCGCTTGTTGCCATGACGGCGAGTGTGGAACACTCTTTTTATTTGCCAGCTGGCGTCACGTAAAACGTGATCCTTTAACGAGTGGTCTTCATTATCTGCTCAGCTTTTATTAAGGTTGCGTCAAACAAAAAGAAACGAGCCCTCAAAATTCCCTTCCTTCCTTCATTGAAGTGCTACTACTGCAACACAGGTGGTACTAACTTCGTCTGGTTCTGTTAAACAATGACCTGTAGAGGAAGAAAGAACACGGAACAAGGCGTTTAGCCACAAAGAGACTTTTAATGGCTGCCCTGCGTGGAAGAAGGAGCAAGGGACAATCAACACAAGGACAAGCAACAGACAATTTTGCGTGATCACATGATAGCACGCTGTGTTCTAAACATATTCCATGCACGCATCCACACGTGAGGAACTTTAGCTGCGTAGTTGTGTTTGAAGCATCGGTTCAGGAACTTTCACTGTGATCATTACGGCTTCTCAGACAATAAAGACGAGTAGCCTATCAGAAATGCTTCAAGATAGATGCTTTCAAAAGTGATACATATTCAGAAAGTAATGAAATTAGTCCTGAAGTGTTTTGGAGGATATGCTGCAGAAGACTAGTTGGGAACTGCACAGTGTAGGCAGTGCGCATAGGGATTAAGAGTAACGAATTTCGGAAAAGAAGGGCGTGCGCCGTCTGGGAGCTTGAAGAAAAAATATGCTCCAAAACAATAGCGTTGATACAAATCAATAATGTTTCTTAGGCTGCCGACAACAACAAAAGAGTAAGCGAACAGTAAACGCTGTTCATACAATAGCAATATTGATGCTTGCCTAATGCATCTGCCCTCGTGTTTGACGATGTGAAAAGCTATTCCGGCGTGGGCTGGGCACGAGGCCGCATGACTACAGACATGCCATCAAAGGACGACGCGCGAGCGCGCGATGTTAACGCAATCAGCGAAAGAACGAAGCAGCTGAAGCTTTTCACGTCGTCATACGTGAGAAAATGTACATTACCCCAGGTGCCGATATTGTTCTCAAAAGAAGGAACAGTGTTTACTGTTGGCTGTCATGTGTTGTTGATGTGACCTCGCGAAAGTCTCCTGTTTTTATCGAAGCTCTCGCATTCGAGCGAGTTTTATTGCAGAAATCCTGTGACAATACTCTTCCTGTTGTTTCGTAGTCTTTGTCCGCTTGTGTATCGTTGAAAACGCGAAAAAAAAGACGCACCCCTCTTAACAACATCGTATAGGCAACCCACCTATCACGCCGTCCCTTCAGGATTGAAGCTTTTATTTAACTCGAAAGCTCCGTGCATTGTTTGTCTCATTTTGTAAACGTCATTCTCTAAAAATGCTGATTTTTTTAGTATACTGACGTCCGCATGCCTGTTTTATATCCGCATAGACACCTGCTACACAGATTTGTTTCGCTAACAGTAAGACTGCCTATATGCACTTCAAAAAAAAAAAAATAAAAATTAAATGAGGGACTTTTGTACGTAATGAGCATTTATTTCCACACAGCCGTGCTTTAAAATAAATGTATTTGTTTAGCCTAATTCCACGTTCATCACCTTTCAGTCGTATAATTTTAAGACAGAGCAAATAAATAAGGAAAATCAACAAGAACAGAAATTGGGGAGGGTAGCGAATTCGGCGAGTTGGAAAATTTTCATGATGGTTAGCGCAAACGCAACACAGACGAAACGAAGTGTCGTCGTTTTTTCTTCTTTTCGTCTGTGTTGCGTTTGCGCTAACCATCATGAACAGAAATTTAGTTCATCTCGATGAGCGCTTAGGCATTGTTTGTTTATTATTTAGCTGTCTCGTAAAATTATAAACACTAAATGTAAATTGGACAACATGTTCAAGGAGTATGCCTTTATGCACTCTAATAGCTACTTAAAAACAAGTTACTAAGGTTACCATCACCTTAAGTGGTTTTTTCTGATGTCATCTCCCCAAGAAGTTTGTTCGTAAGCTGTAGATACACTGAATTTCGCGTAATTTCCTATAGCTTTACGTCCTAAGCAAAGCAGACGCGTTTCTTCTCCTTGCGCTGACGTTCGATTAGAACATACACTTTTCACGAACAGATGGGTCGGCTGGACCACTCTGTCTCGTCTTCTCTGCTTGAATCCGTGATGCGCACACCGATTGCTCTACCTCCCGTCTCGCTCTCTCGCTTAGGCCGATGCAAGCCCTACCCTCATACTATGCGGTCTGTTTGACCAGTCTGTCCCATCCAATATCACTCCCGCAGCAGATTTAGGCTTAACGAGGGGAGATTCCCGGGGAACCGCGTTACCTTGATGCTTAGATATGCGCCTCTTTGCTAACGACAGCTGAGAAGGATTCGACAGGGCGAAGGGAGTATACGTGATCCCCTTAATCGATTAGGAGCTAGTCGAGCGGTTCCGGTCAGCTTCCGGCCGTCCGGTCACGTGGCTTATTGTGCGGCCGAACGCTTCCGATTAGATGCTACTTGACCTTCTGCCTTTTATCTTTTTCTCTTGTGCGTACGCTGATCTTATCTGGCACAGTGTTGGCTAGAGATGGCTCCTGCTTGCTGGCTCATGTTTCCGAGGCTAAAATATTCGGCAGATCCCACTTACCGTGGGAGTCGATGTTATGCGAAGCATGTGGCGGGAAGGTGACTGTGGCGTAATTTTTTTTTACTGAGCGAACCGCTACAAAATGACGCTAAAGATAAATACGCACACATATATGTTGAAGAGCCGCATATCGGTTATATAACCAGTTGTTTATAGTTGGGTAACACTGCCAACGGCAACGTGGGTATTATCAGCAGCAGAAACGGTAAGCTGTTATATAGTGCTTATACTTGTGCCTTATGATGGAGAATGCACGCACGTTTCACGAACCTGTGTGCATGTGTGGAAGAAGTTCTTGACAGTTCTTGAACAAGGTCATCATCATTGTGCTCAGTGCGCAACAACAGCAGCTGGTCATGACTTATCCGATCCGTTCGTGATCGCAGTGACGAGGGGTCCATGTATAGTGAAGTATCTTACCTCATACTTCACTACACATGGATCCCTCGTTAGAACATCATACAGCTGTTGGAATTCGTCGTTGCCTCGGTCATTTCGTCGACAAAGTGTCTGTCGATAGAGCCGGCGACATGTCGGAACCTGAAGACACCCTTCGCGTTGGTGAGGTATAGGCCGTCGAGGCTGCTAGGAATGGATAGTGCTACGTAGACAAACATCAGTGGACGATGCTTGTAGTATTCGTAGACTACCTGGGTGTATGTAGCGAACGTAGCCATGTCTACAAAGCCGCTGTCAATCAATCTGGCATCACCCTCGGTCAGCATGAGGCCATCGCCCAGCCTCGTATGAAATGAAGTGGACAGTGCGTCGTTCTGACGGACTAAGTGCACTTTACGGTGCGGTGATGTGAATATGATACGTAACTTTCGTTAAGATATTCCTCCATGGTCGAGCAATGCTTCAATAAAGTTTGCTGAATCACAGGAACACACATGTCATATTTATTAGACTGCTATAAAAGCGGAGCCAGCACTGAAACCACAGACGTTAATCTGATATGACGCCTGTATCGTAGGAGTACACCTCGTAGGAATATCATGTAGTGTTTATTGTTTCTAGTAAAATTAGATAGCAAGCACCATAAACACAAGTGTCACGAGGCTGTTAAATTAACTAGCTCTCGCGTAGGTTCGTATAAGCAAACCTGGATGACACAACCGTCATCGAGGGAAGGAGACACGAGACCATTTGCGCCCAAAGAAAAGAACAACACTCAGTATATTTAAACAAACGGAGAAAGAGAGAAATTGATAGAAAATGGAACAAAACATGAAAGAGATAGAGAAAGTTAACAGGACTATGGGCCGCTTAATAAACTGTAACAATGCATAGATGTAAGTTCAGAATGAAAAGACCGTTCACCGTTCCGTACACGTAGTCCCACAGAAGAGACGCAGTAGTGCAGGCGGCGATGCTGGAAGATGCGGGAGGCAGGCTCGGCTTGGATGAAGGCGTCGCTCGGAGGGACAGTGGCGTCGGGCGAGTCGCGGTCAGCGACCTTTCAGCGTTCGTCCACCGACGCTTGGAGAGGGAGCAGGAGATGTAGGCGTGCCTGGCCAACGCCAGACGTTGAGAAGAGGCCTGGCCAACGCCAGACGATGGAACCTTGGGTTTGTGTCCAGGTGGGAGCCCGCAGCGGCCTCGACGCAGGAACCTGCTGGCCGCCACTCCCGCGCCCTGGTCACGTTCTTCTCCTGGCCACGTCTCAGCCCCGTCTGCTCGCTCTTCCGTTTACACCCGTGGGTCTCTTCTTCTCACTGGCGTGGAAGATCCTCATTGGGTAAAATGGTCTTGCGTAACTCACGCGCCCTGTTTGACGTCGTCTTCTTTGATTTGCCGCCCTGAGAACTCGCGTCCGCACATTCAGTCGTCGTCTTTCTTTTTTCTTGCGTCGGTGCACTCGCGCACTTTTTAAAACGCGCACTTCGCTCATCACAATAAGTCCCCCTTTCGAAAAGTTTTTTTTTCTAAAAAACTGTCGATGAGTGCGCGTTTGGCCACACACTACACATATGCAACGCAGTCCACTGCACTGTCTTAACGTAACACACGTAATGGATCTTGAAAGTTACCACACATTTTTTTCACATTTACACCGTCATGTGAAAAATTATACATCACGTCACACTTCGCATGGAATGCAAGTTCATAAACAAATATTTACAAGATCGAAGTACACCTCGGTGGTCCGCAATCCAAAATCCAAAAGGAGCAACCGGTTTTCGAACTCGACGCTCAAGTTATAGCGTCCCAAACAAGCCGAACAGCGCTGATCACCTGGCTAGAGAAAAGAGACCGACGCCCTTGGATTAATTTTCCACCGTAGGCTCGTTTGTACCTGAACCTCTGAAGCATCGGATTCTCAGCCACCAAATTGCTAGCGTCAACGCCGGAATGTCTGCATTCCAGTCGGAGGCGTTGTCTCCATGCGCACCAGTGCAGGAGCGTCTGAATGACGGCTTCCTTCACGAGAATGCTTTGCCTCGGCCCGTTAGCTTCTAAAGGTCCAGAAACCTTAAAAGCAATCACTGATGCACCCCAAGACGCCATAGAGCACAAGTCGGCTTCCTTACTGCTCCGATAGCAACGAACTGGCGAAATATTACTCTCTTGAGGATCACTTGGTACCAGTGAAGCGTCTTGTTCTCCAACACCAATGACCCCTCCATCTGCGTCATCTGGCCGGCCCTCGTATTCACATTGTGCCGACGGAGCTTTCGACTCTGTTCTCCGTTTTTCGACCATTGCTTCTACACTCTGCTTTAATTCTCCCACACAAATCGGTTGTGCATTTACTCCAGACGTTACTCTCGTTCTCTTTTTGGGAGGATTACTTATGTGGTTCTCGACCATATCCGTCCCATCCGCTACCGCAGCCTGTGCTACACAGGACTCTGCGGCGACCGACTTGCTTCCTGCACGGCTTTCGCGCAGAGCTATGTTGCATGTTTCTGTTGCAGTCGGTATAACTGAAGACTCTGCGTCTTCACTAAATGTCGCCCCACAGACTTCGAAAACAGCCTCCGTGGGAACATCTATTACCCTTACACTAGGGATCCCTCTTTCTGTATGCGCTCCACTAAGTGTGCAATCTGTTGCACCTTTCTGGATAGCGACATCACTTTCAAAGGAACTTGAGCCTTCCTTTCTTGCTAAGTTATGCCAACCCATACTTGGCTCTGACCTGAGACCTTTGCCGGGCTCACCCCTACTATCCACCTCTCTGTTACCGCCTTGCCGCTTCATTTCTATCTCCGCAAGCCGAATCCTTAACTGAAGCGTTCTCTGTTTCATCTCTCGAAGTTCCATCTCCTTCCTCCTTAATTCTCTTTCAAACTCCAACTGCTCTTTCCGCGCTTCTATTTCTTCAGCTTTCTCTTCACAGATTCGCCTCAGGCGTTCCTCGCACCATGCAGTGAGCTCCTCACCTTCTAGCCCCATGCGCCTTGCCAATTCTTCTAAATCTGCCCTATCTTCGCGAGCTCGTGCCTCACGCTCATCAAGCCATGCCTTCAACTCGTCACCCTCAAGCCCCATGCGTATCGCTAACGCCGTTAGATCTGACGTGGTCATTTCCCTTCCTTGTGCACAACACTAAATTGCACAAACGGTCTCGTCCTGTCGTAGCGGACGCCAATTTGTCACGAGGCTGTTAAATTAACTAGCTCTCGCGTAGGTTCGTATAAGCAAACCTGGATGACACAACCGTCATCGAGGGAAGGAGACACGAGACCATTTGCGCCCAAAGAAAAGAACAACACTCAGTATATTTAAACAAACGGAGAAAGAGAGAAATTGATAGAAAATGGAACAAAACATGAAAGAGATAGAGAAAGTTAACAGGACTATGGGCCGCTTAATAAACTGTAACAATGCATAGATGTAAGTTCAGAATGAAAAGACCGTTCACCGTTCCGTACACGTAGTCCCACAGAAGAGACGCAGTAGTGCAGGCGGCGATGCTGGAAGATGCGGGAGGCAGGCTCGGCTTGGATGAAGGCGTCGCTCGGAGGGACAGTGGCGTCGGGCGAGTCGCGGTCAGCGACCTTTCAGCGTTCGTCCACCGACGCTTGGAGAGGGAGCAGGAGATGTAGGCGTGCCTGGCCAACGCCAGACGTTGAGAAGAGGCCTGGCCAACGCCAGACGATGGAACCTTGGGTTTGTGTCCAGGTGGGAGCCCGCAGCGGCCTCGACGCAGGAACCTGCTGGCCGCCACTCCCGCGCCCTGGTCACGTTCTTCTCCTGGCCACGTCTCAGCCCCGTCTGCTCGCTCTTCCGTTTACACCCGTGGGTCTCTTCTTCTCACTGGCGTGGAAGATCCTCATTGGGTAAAATGGTCTTGCGTAACTCACGCGCCCTGTTTGACGTCGTCTTCTTTGATTTGCCGCCCTGAGAACTCGCGTCCGCACATTCAGTCGTCGTCTTTCTTTTTTCTTGCGTCGGTGCACTCGCGCACTTTTTAAAACGCGCACTTCGCTCATCACAACAAGTGACGTTGCACCGTCAAACCCTTTCCTACAGACACGTGTCTGTAGGAAAGGGTTTGATGACGTACGCGACAGGATTTTCACGTTATTCATGTCATGACCCAACAGTCATATTCGTCAAATCCTTTTACCCGCCCATGTCAATTTTCGTCTACACCAAGTTAAGGAGGCGATTATGAGAGCACCCAGACGTAGGCGGCTAGATAGATAGATAGATAGATAGATAGATAGATAGATAGATAGATAGATAGATAGATAGATAGATAGATAGATAGATAGATAGATAGATAGATAGATAGATAGATAGATAGATAGATAGATAGATAGATAGATAGAAACGCTCAAAGTGCCAAAGGTTCGCTAAGAAATGCTTCGCATATAAAAGACTAACGCTGAAGACACAGATAAATTCGAACACCCATGGCATTTCTTTGCTTGTGTGTTATGAGCCGACAAGGAGAAAATGGCACAACAGAGACGGGGAAATTAAGCAGAGGGACATCTTCTGCGTCGTTGTAGAGCAAGCAGAGACAAGAAAAAGATGAGCCGAATGAATCGAGGGCGCGTTTCTTTTGTAAACAAAGACTAAGCGAGCTAAGAAAGGTATATGGGACATTAATTGTAATGTTTAACTGTACTGTAGTAAATATGGAATAAATGGAACGGAATTCTGGAATGGAAATAAATGGAACGGTACAAATGGAACGGAAATGGAACTGCCATCGGAAGGGACCAAGCGTGCAACTTACGCATGAAGTGAAATTAGCAGGTTCGGTCCCTACCGGCGGCAACTTGTTTTATTACGATAGCAATTATATGGACAGTCTCGGCTGATATTTGCCGTCGCCGCCGTCATGCACCGTATGTATGTATGTATGTATGTATGTATATATATATATATATATATATATATATATATATATATATATATATATATATATATATATATATATATATATATTGTCAAGACGTTTATTAGCAGGCACTCGGCGACGGCGACAGTCAAAAGCGGGGCCGACTCTCTGCACGAGGAGCGTGCTCTCAGAGAAGAGAACGACCCACTGGAAGGCGCTCGAGAGGACGACCCATTACTCAGTAGAAACGCTTCGCTACAATTACCCCGGCTGCGAAAAGGGAGCCGCCTGGCGACCTAGCAACTTGTTACTATGAGCGGGTCATGGTAGGGCTTCAGGCGCGCCACGTTGACAATGTCGCGCCCTCGACGGCGCATGTCCGAAGATGGGTCGATGGGTTCGATCAGGTAGTTCACCGAGGATGTGCGTTCGACGACACGGTAGGGGCCTTCGTATTTGGGCAGTAGTTTGGAAGAGAGGCCAGGTGCAGTGGTAGGGACCGAGAGCCACACGAGCGCTCCAGGAAGGAACGTGGGCGCAGAACTGGTGGTGTCACCGCGAATGCTTTTCTGCCGCTCTTGGCTATGCGTAGTAAAGGTCTTGGAGAGCTCGCGACACTCCTCAGCAAGTCTGGCTGTGGCAGAAATAGGCGTACATTCAGATCGGTCCGGCTTGTAGGGAAGGATGGTGTCGATGGTGTGCGACGGGTGCCTGCCATACAATAAGAAAAATGGTGAGAAACCAGTGGTGCTCTGAGGAGCGGTATTGTAGGCGTACGTGACGAAGGGCAGAATGACATCCCAATTCGTGTGGTCGGCGGCGACGTACATCGAGAGCATGTCGCCTAGCGTGCGGTTCAAGCGTTCGGTGAGGCCATTTGTCTGCGGGTGGTAAGCAGTAGTTTTGCGGTGAACAACGTTGCACTCTTTGAGAATGGCTTCGACGACTTCCGACAAGAAGACACGGCCTCGATCACTAAGCAGCTCCTGGGGTGGACCGTGACGCAGCATGAATCGGTGGAGCAGGAAGGAGGCCACATCGCTCGCTGTAGCCGCAGGAAGGGCAGCAGTTTCAGCGTATCGCGTGAGGTGGTCTACAGCGACGATGGCCCAGCGGTTACCAGCGGACGTCAGGGGAAGTGGCCCATATAAATCGATGCCAACGCGCCCAAACGGTCGGTCAGGGCAAGGTAGAGGTTGCAGACCTGCTGGCGACAGGTGCATTGAAGTTTTGCGGCGCTGACAATCGATGCAGGAGCGAACGAACTTCTCCACGTAGCGGTACATCCCTCGCCAAAAGTAACGTTGGCGAATGCGGTGGTAGGTTTTCGATACCCCAGAGTGTGCACACTGCGGATCAGAGTGGAACGACTCGCATATGTCATGACGCAGACTGCTGGGTATTACTAGTAGCCACTGGCGGCCGTCGCTGTTGTAATTGCGTCGGTGGAGCAGGTCGTCGCGAATGGCGAAATGGTGGGCTTGACGACGCAACAAGCGAGTGGATGGTGTGGCCGATGGATCAGTCAGCAAGTCTATCAGTGAGGCAATCCATTTATTCTTGCGCTGCTCGGTAGCGATGGTGTGAATATCGATGGAAGAAACGACAAAGTGAGACGCTGAGTTGTGGGCATTGTCGTCAGGCAAGGGAGAGCGCGACAGGGCGTCGGCGTCAGCATGCTGACGTCCGTTGCGGTACAGCACGCGGATGTCGTAGTCTTGCAGGCGAAGTGCCCAACGGGAAGACGGCCTGAGGGATCCTTCAATGACGACAACCAGCACAGTGCATGATGGTCGGTGACGACATCAAATGGGCGACCATACAAATAAGGTCGGAACTTTGTAAGTGCCCAAATGATTGCCAGGCATTCTTTCTCGGTGACGGTGTAATTGGTCTCGGCTTTAGTAAGCGTACGACTTGCATATGCGACGACATATTCCGGGAACCCAGGTTTGCGCTGCGCAAGGACAGCACCGAGGCCAACACCGCTGGCGTCCGTGTGTACCTCTGTAGGGGCCGTAGGGTCGTAGTGGCGTAGAATGGGAGGAGACGTCAACAAACGACGGAGCTTTGCGAAAGCGTCGTCGCACTCTGACGACCACGAATTGAGGGGCCCGTTACTTCCAAGGAGCTTCGTCAGCGGTGATATGATAGTCGTGAAGTTTCGGATGAAGCGCCGAAAGTAGGAGCATAGTCCTACGAAACTGCGCAGTTCTTTGACAGACGTGGGTTTGGGGAACTCTGTCACGGCCCGAAGCTTGGCTGGATCTGGGAGGATGCCGTCCTTGGACACCACGTATCCTAGTATCGTCAGCTGCCGTGCTGCAAATCGGCACTTCTTGAGATTCAGTTGTAGCCCGGCGTCGCTCAAGCGCGTCAAAACTTGCCGCAGGCGTTGAAGGTGTGTTGAGAAGTCCGGGGCGAAAACGACGACGTCGTCGAGGTAGCATAGGCACGTGTGCCATTTCAAGTTGCGCAGAACGGTATCCATCATGCGCTCAAAGGTTGCGGGCGCATTGCACAGCCCAAACGGCATGACGTTGAATTCGTACAAGCCGTCGGGTGTGACAAACGCTGTCTTCGGTCGAGCGTCATCAGCCATGGGGACTTGCCAGTACCCCGAGCGCAAATCGAGCGATGAAAAGAACTCTGCTCCTTGCAGGCTGTCAATGGCATCGTCTATTCGAGGTAGGGGATAAACGTCCTTACGGGTGATCTTATTGAGTCGTCGGCAGTCCACACAGAACCGCACAGAGCCGTCCTTCTTCGCAACGAGAACGACGGGAGACGCCCACGGGCTGTTTGAGGGTCGAATGACATCGCGGCGAAGCATGTCTTCGACTTGCTCGGTAATTACACGACGCTCTGTTGGCGACACGCGATATGGACGTTGCCGCAGTGGTGGTTGGGCGCCAGTGTCGATGCGATGTGTGACAGCAGACGTGCGGCCTAGAGAAGTTTGCGCTACATCGAACGAAGAACGAAATTCTTCCAACAGGCATAGAAGCTGGGAACGCTCGACCGACGTAAGGTGTTCAGCAATCGAGGGACCAAATAAATCAGCGGGTGACGAATCAGATGTGGAAACAGCACTGAGCGAATGGGAGCTGGCGCAGTGCGTGTCACCCGGTGCGTCCATAACTTGTGCGTCTTCGAGGGCTTCAGCTCTGGCGAGACATTCCCCTCGCACCAACCTAACAATGTACGGGGATGGGTTCGTAACAAAAATATCGGTGTCGCCCTGAATGACTTGCACGGTCGCAAATGGCACCAACAAGCCTTTTCTAGTGAAGACGCGGTCAGATGGAGAGAGGAGTGCAACGGCGTCGGCGAAACCGGTGCAGCAGACTGAGACAGCCGTTGACGAGTTTGCAGGAAGTGTGGTGTCGTGTTTGACGAGTACCTTGGTCGCAGCCGGTGGACTGTCCGCCGGCGTCAAATCTGAGAATGGTGAGAGCTCTATTTCGGCTGGTGCGCAACGAATTACGGCGGCGTGACGGGCGAGAAAATTCCATCCGAGGATGACGTCGTGAGAGCATGAGGAAATTATGATGAATTCGACGGCGTACAGAGCGTCCTGAATCATGACACGGGCTGTGCACACCGCTGTCGGGTGAATACTGTGAGCGCTGGCTGTACGGAGGGAGAGCCCGGAAAGTGGCGTCATCACTTTTCGTAGCAGTCGGCTAAATTTAGCGTCCATAACGGAAACGGCAGCTCCAGTGTCTACAAGGGCCGATGTGCGCACACCATCTACAAACACGTCTACTACGTTTGATGGGCTTTGCTGAGGGCTTTGGCTGTTCGATAGCGTCGCAGCCCTTGCCTCTTGGACTGCGACGACTAGTTTTCCTGGTCTCGTGCGACCGGACGAGGCCGCATCGGTGACAGTGAGCGGCGTCGTGGGGATGGTGAACGACGGGTAGACGGACCTGGGCGTGACGTCGGTGACATAGGCGGCAGCGGGTCATAATACGGGCGGCTGGACTGGTTGGTGACGGTTGATCCGACTCGAGGCGGCTGCACGCGGTTGCAATAGCGGGCGACGTGACCGGCGCAACCGCACGCAAAGCAGATCGGACGGTTGTCGGAAGTGCGCCATCGGTTTGCCGGGCTAGGTCCCATCCACGTGGCAGGACGCGAGGGACGGGGCGGCTGCTGATATGACGACTGCATGGTGGGCTGCAGTCGAGGCGTGTGAATGACGTCGGCGTACGCAGCCGGCACACTCGCTTCGAAGGCCTGAGGCCTGGCGACGGCTGCGGCGTAAGTTAGCGGGGGCACCACAGGGAGCGCTGGGGGCGGCCTGGCTACAACTTGCGCGTAGCTGAGAGGCGCAGGCGCTGGAGGGGGCTGGTGGTATTCCGGCATGACCTCCGCGATTTCCTGCTCGATTGCCCGGCGTAGGGGAGGCAGCAGTGTGGTCGACGGCTGCTCAACATGCTGCGGGTGAGCGAAGGCCAGTAGAGAAAACTGGCGGGCAATTTCCTCGCGCACGAAGGACTTGATCTCGGCGAGTAAGACGGAGTGGTCCGACGTGGCCGACAAGCCAGCGAGATCGGCATCGCGTGATGGAGGTCGACGCGTCATCAGCCGCTGCCGGCGCAGCTCCTCGTAGCTTTGGCACAGTGTGATGACCTCTGCCACAGTGCGAGGGTTTTTTGCGAGCAGCATGGTGAAGGCATCGTCGTCGATGCCTTTCATAACGTTCCGGATCTTGTCGGACTCAGACATTGTCGCATTGGCTTTCTTGCACAAGTCGAGCACGTCTTCAATGTAGCTCGTGAAAGACTCGCCGGCCTGCTGGGCTCGTTCACGTAAACGCTGTTCGGCTTGCAGCTTGCGAACGGCAGGGCGGCCAAACACGTCGATGATGGCGGTCTTGAAAGCCGACCACGTAGCGAAATCGGATGCGTGGTTGTTGTACCATAGGCCGGCAACACCCGCGAGGTAGAAAACGAGGTTGCTCAGTTTGCCTGCCTCGTCCCATTTATTGGGGACGCTCACACGCTCGTAGATCGCGAGCCAGTCCTCGACGTCGGTGCCATCCGCGCCGGTGAAGACAGGAGGGTCGCGGATGCGGGGGACACCTGGACATGGCGTCGGTGCAAGAGGAGGCGTTTGTTGGGCGGCGTCTTGAGTCATGGTAGCAGGCAGGGTACGGGATCGAAGCTCCAAGGGCATCGAATGCGGACCGTAGTTGTTGAAAGGGCACAGCACTCTCCACCAAATTGTCAAGACGTTTATTAGCAGGCACTCGGCGACGGCGACAGTCAAAAGCGGGGCCGACTCTCTGCACGAGGAGCGTGCTCTCAGAGAAGAGAACGACCCACTGGAAGGCGCTCGAGAGGACGACCCATTACTCAGTAGGAACGCTTCGCTACAATATATATATATATATATATATATATATATATATATATATATATATATATATATATATATAAAAGCCCCAAAGAAAAATAATTCAGAAAAACTTTCCGACCCGCGGAATCGAACGGGCGACCTCTCATTTCCAACGCGCGGCGTTAGACGGTTACGCCACCAACAGTACAGTCTTTCAGCCTGCTAACGGCGAGCTATTTATATACGCCATTTCCTTCAGCATGCTTTCAAGGTCACCACATAGATGGCGCGATGTGAGCGCGTTGCGCGCTTTAAAGATCGTCGCCCCGCTCCTGCGAACGCCGTTGCTCTTCGGCCTACAGGGCGTGGTCGAATTCGTGCGCTTATCTCGAGGAAAGAAGGGGGGCGGTCGTTGGGGGGGGGGGATGGAGCGGGCGGTTGTATGTCTTGTGCTTTCCCCGCGATGTCGGCGCTGAAGTCACAGAGAGTACGAAGGTCGCTTCGCTTGCTGCAGCGGCCGCGTTTGCGAAAGGAGCGCGCTGTTCAAACAGAAATAAGTAACAACTGTGACAGTTAGTTCGCGCTCGTCCTGTGTGTACCTGTTCGTTCGTTTCGTGCGTCCTGCTTTATGTTTGAGCAGTGCGCTTCAAGTGTCGAGCTGTGACGCTTGATAGTTCGCGCTCGTCCTGTGTGCGTTCTTCTCGTGCGTCCTTTGGGCTCGAGCGACGCGCTGGCAATTTCTACCTACTTTCCGTTCTTCGCGTTACATTCCAATTTATTGCTATCGCATTCATTGATTCGCCGTAGCGGCGAAACTGTGACTTTTTTTCATCCACCTGAATTCATTTCCGTTTATGTCATAATTATTATGGTACAGTTACACCCTTCCAATAATCTCCCATATGCCTTCCTTGGCTTCACTGTCTGCGGGCTTCGCTTAGCAGAGGCAAGGACACGGAGAAAAAAAAAAGCATTTGGCGACACGCTGCTCTTGAGTATCGTGAGCTGTTCCTTTTTTTCCGTGTCCTTGTCACTACCTGCGCTACAACAACGCAAAAGATTTCACAGCGACGAGCCAATTTAGAGACCTTATTAAGAGGATTATATTCCGTTCATGACACTGTTCCAAGAAAGAGAAAAGTTTATAGCTCAGAACCCAACACGTAAGCTCTACGACACATGAGGTCAGTGAACTGCCGCTGAAGAAGAGCAGCATCTTATGCTTTGTGTTTACTGTATTTGTTTGTACAATCCCTGTCCTTTTTTGTGTGTTGATGGAGGATGTTTTTGTCATTGCATCTTTGGCAATTTCAACGACGCTGGCGCTTGGTTAAGTAAAATGCGAAGTCAAGCATGGTAGTAACGAATACGTTCGCATTCTGCTCTGAGGAAAGGAGATGATAAAGAGACTGCAATACGATGAAGCCAGAATTAAAAAAAAAAGAAAAGACTACAGTCGCACATGTCAACGAATACGGGAAATGGTGAACTGGGCGCTGCAGTGACAAGTTCTCCCTAATGGTTCTTGGACGACGCTGACTCTTAGCGTGCAAATCTCGGCGGGAGACAGAACTCGGAGAAAACTAATGTGCTGTTTTGCTGGTGCGAGAAGGCAGATAACACCGCGTGGAACAAAAAAATACGAGTCTTAAAGACGTGACGTCATTCGAGCAAACTCAAGAAGGGCACGGAAAAGGGCTAGCGCGACAGTCAAGGCCTCGCAAGATGAAATATTGACGCAGAGAAGACGAAACACGAACTGGACAGGAAATGGCTTGCTAGGGCTGCTCCAGTTGTCACAAAAACCATTCGTCGTCGTCACGGTGCAAACCATTCCCACCCGCCCTGCCAGTCCCAACCTCTGCAGCCTACACGGTGATCAATCTTCGATGTGCCACCACGACTTTTGCCTCCTTCGCTCCGACGCATGCTCAAAATGTGTTCTGCGTTAACAGGAATGTTTGACGTACTCTCATGCATACTGTGCGGAATCATGGCGGTCATACTGGAGAGCTGGGAGAAACAAAAGCAGAATACAAGGCGTCGTTCTTGCGACGTAGACCGATGATCCTGAGCATCAAAGGTATTTTGGTGAATGTTAAATGTCAATGTTTTGCTGTCTTAGTAAATTACGCTTATGCAATGCCAAGACATCACCTCACCTGTCGTAAGTTAGGCAGAGAAGATATACTATATGGTGTAGCACCATGCGTGGTGCTTCGGCCTCCATGTATTTTGTGCTTTGTACATACCCTCAAGCGCTTAGGAATTGCAGATAATCATGACGTATATGCGTAAACAAATAACAAGTATGCTTTTAAAGTTGCATATTTATAGCAACATTCGTGGGGAACTTAATTACCATAGAAAATCAACACTGACAAGAATAAATGCTTATCCAATGAGTACAATGAAGAGGAGCTCTGGTCCCATGGTAGTGTCACAATTTTCTTTTAAAACAAAAAATTACACCATCTCCCGCTAAAGGGGACCACGAGGTGATGCGAATCCGGAGCACTGGCACGATCGCGTTCCGTTGGCGTTTGTTGCACGTGCTACCGACCTCGGTCAGATTGTTATCGAACCAAAGTCGGTCGCACACGTTGCAGCTGTTCCCGAAGCTCCGGTCGAGGAATTCGCGCTGGAACCAGGCGTCGGCACAGTCGAAGCCCGGGCGAGGAAGTTGTCTAGCGAGGCGTTCTGCACGGGCGTTGGACACGCGTCGTCTGTCCGCAGCCGACGCGTTGGCTCGACGCTGGGCTTCGACGTCGGCGTTGCGAACGGCGGTGTTTGCTTGCTGACGCTGCCGTTGCGTTTTGGCATGTCGAGCCCGCGTTTCATCCGTAGCAGTTTCCCGCCGATGTTGCCGTTTGCGCTGGGCTTCCCTAGCCCGGAGCTCGGGGTCCGCTTATCGATGTTTACGTTGCGCTTCGGCGCGTCGAGCCTTCCGCTGCTCTACCCGCTGCTCGGCGATCTCGGCAGCCGTTAAGGTATTACGTCAACGGGCGCCGACGTTGATGTTGGAACTCATGACACCGGCGCAGCGACTGAGCGTGTGTACGACTTAACGCGAGCCTTTTATCTAAACGAGGAGTGGGAGTGGAGAGGGGGAAAGGGGAGGAGGAAGGGGAAGCGAAGAGGGAATGGGGAGTGGAGAGGAGGTGAGTGAAGAGGGTATGCGCATGCGCAGTAAGGGTGGTCACGCCACACACCGTTTGAGCTCCGCCATAATATGCTTCGCATCTAATAAAGGTATGGCGTAAAAGTGTACAGTCTTCGATTGAGACGATGTCATACGGAAAGTGGTTCCAGGCATTTGCCGCTTCTCATTGCGTGTTTGTCAAGGTTCCTCTGGCGTTGAGTGCTTTTCCGGCGTATCACACAATCCAGCAGGCAGGCCCTGTCTGGACATATTCTACTGTGCTCCCTTTCCGCATCACTGCATCGCCGTCAGTAGGCCGAGCCACGCGAACTGAACGCGAGGCTGGCACAGATGTAGAGCCACGAGAGCGCGGCTGGTCCTGTGACTTCTTGTACGACTTCAAATCGACGCCGGCTTTTCGTTCAAGGTCATGTTCACATGAGGCCAAGCGTCTGAACGCCGTGGCTTCCACGAGGAAAATTCTTAAGGGTGTTGTCTTCGGCGTCCGTTATCAGGTATACGCCTCTGACATTGTAATTACAGTCTCGGGACTCGGCACTAGATGTCCACAGCTCAAATGCAGCCATCGCAAAGCTTTTAATTATATTTGTTTAGTTATTTACTTACGAACTCCGCTTCGTCACCGCTGCCGTTTTCATCCAGTCACCAGTCGCAGCCGCTCCCGTTCCCCCGGCTTCAGATCGATTCAATGGACTAATGTCTGAGCTGATGACCATATTTAGAGTGCAATAAAAAGCTACGTACGCAATAAAGTTTAAGTTCAGTGTGTACACGTCATAGCGTATGAAGGACTGAAGAGTGTGTCGGCTTCCTTCACAAATTGAATCAAGCGAATGTAGTAACTGAATGATGCAGGTTAGAGACGCACGATCTCAAGGGTAGAGGCCGAGAGGCAGAAAGAGAGGTTTCGTAAAATCTCGAAGTAAGAACGGCTCGTGCCTGGTGAAGAGGCCGTCGTGATCCATCTCCGTCGCTTGCTCGCTCCACTACTTTCCAACTTGTCGCGTTCTTTTGGCGGCAGGAAATCTATCAATCAAAGAACAGTGTCGTTGAGAGAGCGGCTTTGCCTGCACAAGCAGCGGTACAAAATTTCTGGGTCCTTACGCGCGAGAAGCTTTTTAGTGAGAGCAACAGATCGCAATTGATGCTGACGCTGAACGTAACCTAGACGCAGGGGGTCGTCCCATGGCTAGGTGTACTTATGGACAAAAGAATTAGCGCAACCTGCTCTGCAGTAAGTCCCGCAAGGCTGGGTCACAGCAGAGGTGATGGGCACTGTTGCGAATGGGTCGCGTTTCTAGTGCATAGCTGAGGATACGGGCCGTGGTATCTCATCGCTATCACTGTCACGACTCGAGTAGCGTAGCCGTTGAGACAACGAGTGTATGTCGTGCCCGGAGCATTCATCACGACGAGTTGAAGGGAGAAAAGACTTCATATACATGTATTTACATCGTTTGATTTCAATCAACAAGCGCCGGCGCTCTCTAGTGTGCCGCAATAAATAGCATGGTTGGGGTCCACCCGCTCGAACTCCTCTCCGCATGGTGGCCAGGATTCCACAAATCCTGCAGCATCGGCAGGAACGTAATGAAGATCATGCCCGTGCTCCCGAGGTCAATGACCGGTTGACCTGGTTGGTGATGGATACCCGGAATTAGGCCCTTTCTCGGGAACTGGTGTGCCGGTTGTAGACGCAGCTCGTCCGGTTCTGGACAAAAGGGGCCAGATAGGTGACCTCTTGCACGTCGTCGGAGGATCCATGCTGGAGTTGCGCAGAGTGCATTGTTTCTTCGCCTCCACCCAGTTCAGGAATGTTGCCCCGGATGTTTCAGTCGCTGAAAAGCTCGAGAGAACGACGACTGGCGTCAGCTGACGGGCCCGGTTTGGCGAAGGCTCCACGATTCCCCGTATCCTTTGCTGTTCGAAGGTCATTGGCATTGTGGCATTTATGCTGCGGCACAACAGCACCCAGCTCGTTGGTTAGTTGGTTGGTTGGTTCCTTAGGGGAATAACAGCTCGTCCTGGCTTGGCTAGGCATTTATGCTACCACCTCTTTCTTTCCCACCCCTTGCTAGGCTATACTATACATAGCTATGCTTGCTCTCGCGAAGAAATTTATTTCGCCAAGAATTTCTCTCTCTCTCTGTACTCGTTCTGTCGCCCATCAGAGTTATCGCATCCCCGCCGCAGAAATGGGTGCACGTGTTCTGGGAGCGAAGCCGAAGACGACAATGAAGAAGAGAGCGCGTGCCAGTTTTTTGGCAACGCGAACGTTGCGAAGATGAAGTGAACGCACGACTCGCGCGCATCGACTCACGAGGCGTGCAGTTGGTCATATGACTTTTCGCACGACACGACGGATTCTTCGCCCAGAAAGTTGCGACCGAAAGGACATTTTTTGGCAGACTCAATACCATAGCTCTTGCTATGGGCGCCAATAACTCATACCCTTATTAAGGCGAAGCCTTATATGCCTCATCAAACGAGAAAAGTTACCATCGGGGTCTCTGGCTGCGGTGTCGGTGTCAACATGAGTGATGCAAGAAATCGTAATGTGAAGATGATCCATATGACGCCATCATGACGTCACAGGTTGGGCGCAGAAAGCTTTCGGGGGTGGGGAGAAATTATCATCATAGTATGTGGGGTCTTATGCGGCAAAACCACGATATGATTATGGCGCGCGCCGAAGTGGAGGGGTTCGGAAGTTTTGACGATCTGGTGTTCTTTAAAGGGGTACTGACACAAAAATTTTGGCCTCGCGTTTTTTTTTGCTGCAATGTGTTGCTGGGGGCCTGTTAGTCATAACACGGCACATCTCTTGCTGCAGCGCGCGACAGATAAATAATTACATGCTCCTAATTACCGACCACTGTCAGTTTTGGCTTCAAAAACGGCAAGCCTCCGGGTGCAACTACCACCACCTAGCGGGTGCAGCGCTTGATCACGTCAGCACACAGAACTGTGATGCATTTCCGCGCGGTTCGCGAGCAGCCGCCGGGAAGTAGGCTGCTGGAGCAAACGCGGCAAAAAAAAGAACAGAAAAAAAGACATGGTGGCTATAACGTCATCATAACTTGTTGCAGCGTGGTCATGTGGGGAAGTAAGGGGTCCCCAAGGGTCCCCTTTGAGGGTGTCAGTAGCGCGACGATGTCGATCGCTCACGCAAACTTCAGAATTCATTCAAAATAACTTCCAAGCTATATTCGCTGTTGGTATTTTGCGGATGATATACGCATGTTCACTGGAATCGATCCCGCAGGCTAACTCGGCCACGAAATTTTGTGTCAGTACCCCTTTAATGTGCACTGACATCGCACTGCACACGGGCCTCTGGCATTTGTCCTCCATCGAAATGCGACTGTTACGGCCGAGATCGAAACTGCGACCTTCGGGTCAGCAGCCGAGCTCCGTAACCGCTACACCACCACGGCGGACATAAGGGGGGATAGAAACGATTGAGAAGAAGAAGAAGAGGATGTCTTTTGCCGTCAAGTCCAAGTGGTCTTAGTAGAATGCATAAGGGACCCTGTCACTTTTCATGTATCGCCGTATCAGTCGCAACTTTGACGAACATACGCCAGCCACATGCACACAGTACTAAGGTTAAGCCTCTGTTCTAGTTGTGGTTCAGTCATAATGTCAGTAGGTTGGTGCTATTATACCAGCCACATTAGGATATGACGGCTGTTTTATTTTTTTTAAGATTATAGAGGAAAGCTTTGCACGTCCCTATTTCATGTTCGTTAAGCAAATTATATACAAGAGGCTTTAAATGGGATATCACATGAGAATGTAGCCTACATTTGTGTCTCGTAATTAAAGAATGAGCCATAAACCCAGGACTGCATTTTTGTTCTATAACTCGCGTTGTCCCTGTTTTCTTCTTCCCTTTTCCGTGACCACCTGTCAGCAATCATCTATAGCTACTAAGAAATGCGCAGTATTTTGCACGTGTTGAACACTGCGCAAAGTTCAGGTGGAGTTTGATGTGATCTCAGCTGAAGGAAGCCGGAGCGGGCTTCCGAGCCACTCGATGAAGCGCACAGTGCCCGCGCAATAAACCTCTACATTCCCCACTTAAGAGGTAGATGCGCCTCTGCGACAACTCTGTTAAATAATTCCGCATGCGCGCATTCGCAATTATGTCGAGACCGCGGCGTTCCCCGAACTCCCAGCCTCACTCGCGATACTCGTCCGCTGCCAGCGTTTCGATCACCTTTCTCTGGCAGCCATTCCCTTGCCGCATCTGCTTTGAGACTGGCAAATGCTGCCGCGCTTTTGCACAAAGGAGATTAGCTTGAGCGCAATGGCAGTTAGCTCTAGAAAAGAGCCTGCAGGACACCGCCGTTATAGGACTGCGATTGAAATATCCCAGCAGCTGATGTTTTCTGAATTGATCGGTAGGTGATATGCGACATCAACGAACACCAGCTTCTGTAATATCAAAATGTTGCGGCGGAGACAATATTCACTCATTGTTACTCGTTCATCATTTCGATTCTCACTGGTGATGGTTTGTAACCGAATTTGTCATTGCTTTCAAGTGTCGTTCGAAGCAAGGCAAGCGTATTGAATGGGAAAGTTCAAATGCGCATCGTTTTATATCCAGTCGATTGAAAATTTCCTGTTCCAGGTCAGAAAGCCCCTTTGGACCCACCTTAGGTGTGAGACAAAGAGAGGCTCTTACTTAGAAAAACAGATATGTTTGCCGTCATGTATATGACCGCAGGCATGCTACTCTGTATAGGGATGGGGAATGTGATTAAAGGATACCCTGCTATGACCCAGCACCTACCCGAGGAAACATAGTCGAAATCCAACGCAAGGTACACGTGAGAATAGGGCCAAGACGAAGAAGATTCAAGTATGAAATGTCAATGAGACGCCGCCATTATTGTTTATATGTTATGTTCTGTCATCTTTCATGATAGTGCAACAATAACGTAAACACTACGCCGGCTGCCATACAAGGCCACGCATTCCTTGGACAGCTTCCGTTCTGTGAATGTCGGCTTCACTTTGATGATCGTTGTCGCGTATTTTGCAGCTAAGGGACCTCGCCTAATCAAAACTGTACTCGGGGCACGAATTTTTTCTCGGATTAATTGATCTTGTTCCGCTAGCACTTGTACATGTCTAAAATTCGCTGCTGTGAGGTACAAGTCCCGACAAGTTAAACCGCCAAGCCTATATATCCGTAACTGTTAATGTGGCATAAAAGTTTATTCGATTTGAGTTGAAGTATAGCCTCCGTCCCACCCTGCAGCCACCCTCCCCCTCATCTTGTCGTGCGCTCCACTCATCGCCAACTCAGTGAGAGTTACGCCAGTGAACTCGCGAGCTCGCCAAACGTGTATGCGGAAGCGGCGTGTAAGTGCACTCACTCGCAGCGGATACGACTGAACTTCTGGCGACACCGGACACAGCCATAAATTGTCGTCTCGGCGCCACCAGCTGTGGCAGGACTCGACTCGACTGCTGCTCTTCGTGTCCGGCTAAGCTAAAGTATCCGAGTGGGCAGCCAGCGTCGTAACATTCATACAGCCACGCAGTTCGAGGTTACTCGCCGAACGAAAAGCGTGGACGACAGTGACAAACACCATCTCGGACGCGGGACGCAGGAAGACAGGCGGGGTGGTGTGCCCTGGTACAGAAAGCGTTTGCTCCGCTCCGGCGCAATGTTTCATTCCTAATAGCACAGAAAAGAAAGGAGTTTGGCCGGAAGGCTTTTCGCCGAGGTTCCGGTGGCCTCGTTTGCGTGCGCTACGTGACGTCAGCCGTGGACGTCGGAGAAATGCTTGAATGCTTTCGAAGGCGCGGGGTGTAACGCTGAACTTGGGGCTGTGAGGAGAGCGTTAAAGTCACTGTGATGTCATTACAGGCGACCATATATGAGGTCACATGCAATGCCTCTAGCGCTACTGGTCTTCCGATCCAAGGCACTACCCACGCTTAATCCTGGCGTCACGTTGTACACCCGTCGGGCGGGAGTCCGACAACAATGCCCTTATTTTAACATAAGCGTGTATGTGATTCACTGTGGTATATACCATCTCCTCATAATCGAATGTACTATAATGCCTGTCTTTCTTGAACATTCTCGAATAATGTTAGTAAGTCTTCAATGTCATTTTTTGTCGTTCTGTGTTCATTATACTTTATGTTCTTTCTGAAATGAACGTCTATACGTACAGCAGCCTACCATTTTTTGGTTGTCTTGCATTTGCTTCGATCTTCATGGTGCGTTCATGAGAAAATAGCTGCAATATCTGAACGGTTTGATCGCCTGATCGAGGGACTTAACCGCGCGATCAAATGTTCCATTCACTAGCCTCTTTGTGTTAGAATTAACAGATTTTACCTGTCTGCTTCACGTTATTAGTTTCAATGAAGTGAAATCTGGACCCGCCACGGTTGTCTAGTGATTATAGTGCGCGACTGCCGACCCCAAGCTCGCGGGATCGAATCCCGGCCGCGGTGGCCGCATTGCGATGGAGACGAAATGTTACAGGTCCGTGTACTTAGATTTAGGCGCACATCAAAGAACCCCAGGTTGTCAAGATTTCCGGAGCCTTCCATTACGGCATCTCTCATATACATGTAGTGATTTTGGGACCTAAAACCCGAACAAATAATTAAATGAAATCTGATTGTCAGTCTGATCTAGTGTTGTCTTTTCTCGTCTGTCATTTAGCGCTAATCCTAGTACGTCTTCTATATAACCGCGAGGACACGCAAGAAGTACTTACAATTTGCTTTTCTTTTGTCGCATTTCCATTATGTTCAACACCATCCGCAATATAGTCATGATAAGTCTTAATTGGGAACTGATTTCGTACACGTGCAGCACAGGCCTCCATAAATGTTCAAACGTTGTGCTGAAGGACAAGTCTCGAACACGTTAAGCCTCATGTTCGGCACAGTTCGAGAGTAACTCACTCGACAAAATGAAGGCCTTCATAGCCAGCGTTAATAACAGAAAATGAAGAAAGCCTCTCAGCGAGAGATGAAGAGCATGTGCTGGCGCAGGTGCGCAAAACAATAAAACGTTTTAATTTTACGAGAAACCTGCAGAGTGAGGGAGTCAGTGGGCGGTTACTGATGAAGATTAATGAAGCTACGCATTGATTCGATGCGCCCGACGCTTGCTGGGATTGCGATGCCACTTTCTTTCACCCTGCCATCCGGCAGGCTTTCTAATCCTGCGGTGGCTTATGGTGCGGGAAGGCTTGTATTTTATCTTACGTTAATTTTTTCACGGCATTCAAGTCTCATACCTTTCTCTCTGTAGCATTTCTTTGTTTTTCTTAGCCTCCAGTGACCTCTCCCGAATAATATAAGTGGCGCACGGAGCGTGAAATGCTTGTTAATTAGTTTACTCTTTCAGTTGCATACTGTCGATACTTTCTCTAGGCTGAAAGGCTAAGCCCACTTATGAGCGGGTGAAATTCGCCAGAGTTATGGTGTTTGGCGGCGAAGGCTCCAAATAACTAACGGTGTATTCCCGCACCGCTAAACTAATGGTATTCAGCGCACGCGGCAAGCTATAACGACAACAGAAAAGTGCGATGCAGGAAAATCAGGCTGCGCAATGAACTCGCGCCATTAATTTTCGCCGAAGAGGGGCGAACTAGTTTAAAAGCGGCCGGCCTCATTGCTCATTTAGGCCATGACGCAGCGCACGAGGTGCGTTCTCTGAGATGGGCCATTTGCGCTGTTGTCGATGTTGTCGTCGTCTTCGTTGTTGTAAGCGTGAAACAAGGGCAGGTCCTCCAAGACAGCGTTGAAGCCGTTCACAGAGTGCATGTCTCAAGCGGCAACTACATCAATCTATTTATTCTAGCTCCTTCCTACAGTCTATATAGTGTAACGAACCAGGAGGATGCTCTCCGCCGATTAGCATAAACCCTTTTGTATGCGGAACGCACTACCAGCTTGGAAGAAAGATAAATTTAAGTGAACGGGCTATTGGCACCACCTCGTGTTGCACAGTTTATTAACATGAGACGACATACCACTGTTACTACATTAAGCAACAATCTCTATTCATCCATAACATCGCAACGATACATCAAGGCCCCGCTTGCGCCGAGCTATAACAGCTGCAATGATTTTACCCCGTGCAACACCGCTGCCATGAAAAAATATATCTGTAATAACAATAATAGGTACGCGTGTCAAACTCTCAAAATCCGTGTCACTGTAAGTGTAAATCCCAAGTATGATTACCGCAGCAAGAAATAATTAAAACTGAATCAGGGAAGCCTAATTATAACCTCTCAGTCAGCATGACTCTCATATTTATGCTTCGCATAGCTGATTGTTTAGTTCAGAAGAAAAAAAATTCTTTGTGGGAGACCCTGATCTGGTAATATTACTCAGTGTATTCGGCGAAACTCCTGATGCATTAAGCGGTATTAACGTTTCATTACCACTCCTTATAAGTTTGGTGCGCCCTTTCAAGCGCGGACGTAACTAATACTCCCTCTCCTCCTTTCCTTTCTTTATCTTCTTCGAATGCTTGGCCCCTCCCCTTCTTAAAGTAGCGAACAGGGCATGCGTCTGGGTTAACTTCCGCCTCTTTCCTTTCTCCTATACGTTTCTGTAGTTGTCCTAGAGATTTTCAGCAAATTCACCAGCCTGAGAACTCTACTTGATAAATAAACTCTTATTTTCGAAAACGATGAAGATGTGCCCTCCTTAGTGATCTGCATACCTATCACACGAGCTGTAGGTCATGCGAGCACCTGATAAGCAACGAAATTGTGAAGAATGCCGGTTGCACGTTTTCTCGAGGGTGTCTAGCTCAATGTCGACTGATAGACTGGCTCCAGCCTATTATTTTTTTCCTATGTTCTGCGGGGAGTTTCGATTTCTTCGTCTTTCAGTACGTCTAATTACTGCACACGCTTAACTTGGGTGATTGGCCAATAATCAGTGACGTATTGACACACCAAGCATTTTTTACAGCTGAGCTGTTATGCTCGAGGTTGGGCGTGTGTCGTAGATAGAAAATTATCATCATCATGAATCGGCACGCGATCCCTTCTTCATTGTCGTCTTCTCCTTCGCTCCCAGAACACTTGCGGCCATTGCTCCTGCAAGGGATGCAATAACTCTGATGGGCGAGAGAACGAGTACGCAGAGAGGGAAAAAAACTAAAGAGAGAGAAAGAGAAATAAAGATGGAGAGAGAGAGAGAGAGAAATTCTTGGCGAAGAAAAATTTCTTGGCGAGACTAAGCATATCAATGTATAGTATAGTATAGCAAAGGGTGGGAAAGAGAGAGGTGAGAGAGCAATAGCCAAGCCAAGCCAGGACCAGCTAAGTGCCCACCAGCTCTGCTGTGGCCCAGCCTGGCGCGACTAACTGCAAGGTGCCCTAAAATTTCTTTCTCCTCGTTACTAATTAATCTAACCGAGACGGAAGTCAGATTGGCGCCGTCTGTCGAAGGCTGTGACGTTCTATTGCGAAACGAAACTATTATCCGCTCCATTAATCCAGCAGGTCATGCGTCATTGTCAGATAAGGAACCTTGGTGCAAGTCCAAATGGTGCCACCATGTCTCGCATTCTTATCTCCATGCATTACCTTCCGCATTCTTTGCGCATTGACCGAGCGCAGGATATAAGCAATGCCACAGAACGTGTGGTGGTCCCGTGGGATTAATTACCAGGGCGCGCTCCAATCTGCCATCTCCAGGCGGCTGATGAGGATATGCCTGCTGCGGATTATCTTTCCCTTCTTACCGCAGGCGTAATCCTTCGGCGTCAGGGATTCCTGCGTGCCAGCTGCCGCTGCGCTTAAGGTATTTGTATTTATATGTGCTTATCGGGCCACTTCGAGTGCGTGTCCTCTGTCGCTCTCTTGCTGCTTCCTAAAGAAGGCTTGTCCTGACATTGACGTTGACGTTGCAGGCACACAAGTTGCGCGAAGCTGTTTCTGCGACAAGAGGATCGGTTCGAGAAGTGAGGCACCGTCATAAAAAAAAAACAAGAAAAGCCCACTCGTGTTAGGTGCCACCACACATATTAGAAAAGCAGGCTGCAAACAGGGATAGATGGACACCGAACGCGTCGGTCTTCTTGAGCTTTTATTCCGAATATCCCTGAAAGGGATCACGTGCAAACGAGCGCCGTATTTGTATTAGCACGTTTGTGGAACGGTAATTGAGTGCAGTCGATGCTGCTAAGAAAGTGCGAACGAACCCCATCAAGCTGTGTCGCAGAATCAGTCTCCGACATTGTGCTGCTAGAATTTCAGGAAATAAACAAAAATTATTGTTGAGCCAGCTACTTTGTGCCGGTGAGGAAGAAAAATGAATAAGACAGGTTGTTATGACGTCAGAACAGGCAATATAAATAAGGAGCTTAATATTACCCTTCGTTATGGCTGGCTATCTTAAAACCACGAAAGACACCTCAGAAAGAGTTGTCGTTGTGGTTGGTGTCGTTCCTGCAGAAAGCAATGTAACCGAAACTGTGGCGCCGCATGCTTCTTAGTCACGAAGAAGCGAGAAATGTCACGTCAAAAGCAATGTCCTTCAAACATCCTGCACTTGACTTTTCCGAGTAGTGTCTTCACGGAGCAGTTGCCGACATCAAGGGCCCAGAAAATATCTACAGGTAAGTTCCCACACCTGCCACTTACTATTACCTGTGGGATTTGCAATATTGCCATCATATATCCCTAGTGACCTCGGGCACATAGTCCACACCAACGTTTCACAATCATTCTAAGCAATTATTCCGTCGCCTGTGACACTTGGCAATCAGTCAAGGGCCGGGCCAAAACATAGCTATATCTGGGAAACCTACTCAGCGTCGATGTGCAAACAGCCGCGTCATCGCTGTTGATTGCGAGCTGAGCCATATGCGCACTGCTTCCGGATTGTGTACGTCGAAAGTGCGCACTTTAGCTTCGGCTTTGAATGTTTTCATTCCCCAGAGCACGGTTAGCGCCTGGACTGTTGCTCTGGTTTACCTCTCCGCCCGCCCGCCCGCCCGCCCGCCCGCCCATCCATCCATCCATCCATCCATCCATCCATCCATCCATCCGTCCATCCATCCATCCGTCCGTCCGTCCTTCCGTCCATCCATCCATCCATCCATCCATCCATCCGTCCATCCATCCATCCTCATCCATCCCGTCCGTCCGTCCAGTCCATCCGTCCATCCATCCATCCATCCATCCATTCCATCCATCCATCCATTCATCCATTCTATCTATCTATCTATCTATCTATCTATCTATCTATCTATCTATCTATCTATCTATCTATCTATCTATCTATCTATCTATCTATCTATCTATCTATCTATCTATCTATCTATCTATCTATCTATCTATCTATCTATCTATCTATCTATCTATCTATCTATCTATCTATCTATCTATCTATCTATCTATAATATTAGCACGTGTAACAGCGCAAGTTCACGCTCTAAGCTTTTCTTGGTCCCCGCACGTGTGGAAGTTGAAGTGGAAGTAGTCGATTGTGCTATCAGGAAGTGCACGGAGATACTACCGTAAAGAACGATGGGTCAACGCGAAGGTCGAACCCTTAAAGCGCGTCGCACTCGGAGGAAAATCGTCGCCAGTGGTTCCGACCCCTCGAATCACGTTTGAACACTCCAAGCCTCGCGTGACCGTGTGCGCGTAAATGATAAGGCCAGTGCCGTGACTCAGTAAATCTCGCTCTCTTCTATCCTTTCTGCCGATTGCTTTCGAAAGTAAACACGGGGTCATTTATTTTCTCCTAGCTGTCTCTAAAGCAAGGAACCCCGCCCGGACGCGTTCTTTCTGTATTTATTACGTGAAGCAGCGCCCTTCTATGTTCCGGGACAACTTGTGGCCTTGTCCTGCAAAACAAGGATCCAGTGCGCTCGAGGCAAGATAGCGGTGATCCCGAAGCGGGAAAGCTAATGCCACTTTACGATCACTTTCACACAGTCGCTAGCATTTCACGCGGCGGTTGACGCTACGTAGTGAGCCAACGTGCTGATCTCCGATTTCGTGTGTATGTATCGTTTCTGCCAGAACTATGCGAGATTATGCGAAACTTGGGCTGGCTTTCTCTGATAGCTTTTTAACGCGCATGAACTTTCTTGGTCTTCAGTTTAAGTGTCCTAGTTATGTTCAAAGGAACGGACGGACACATCACGATGGTTTTCATATCATGTGTATTTTTTGTACACGTTTGAGAGCATATGGAATATTTTTGTCTGGCTTTGATGCACCAAATTCAATTTTCATCCTATTTTAATGTACCTTTGTGTCTGTATTTTAAAGCTTACTATCAAATGAAACAATAAAATAAATTCATTAGTGAGGTATGTATCTGATCATTGCTTGTTTTGAGGATTCTGTTAAAGTGTCTGCTCTGCTTTACGCAGTAACGCGACAGGTGGTGCACACTTTACAGGAACAAGATTTCGTATTTATTTATTTAGTTATTTTATTTTATTTGATCTGATAATACTGCCAACTCCAGTGGAGTCATTCCAGAGTGGGTTACAATTAATGATAAATTATACTTTGACTGATCTTGTTAAGCGATAACGGTAACATAAAATGTATGTAACGTTAGATAAAGCAAGAACATCAGTACAACAGGCTTAACGAAAATCACAAGGAAACGGCACAAAAGAAAAAAAAAGACATTGTACTTTAGACAATCCACTGGCAAGCAATGATTGGAACATTTCAATATCTTCAGTTTCCACAGCGGGTGCACTTAAGGCTTTATAATCGTCCACGAAAAGAAAGAATACTTAAAAACATTCTTAATCGGCTGATGTGGAGCCATTGAAAGACTATGTCGTCTCTAGTATTATAAGCTGTTTAAAGTTGCACATTGAGGCCTCGTACGGAGCTGCCTACGTCGGGAATATTTTGTACTATAAGCCCTTCATTACAGCTGCTTTTAATAAATATTAAAGTGATACTGAGCTTGAGTAAGACGTGTTGGTTACTCTTCCGACTAAATATATCACGAAGGGAGTCACTTTGGCAGTTCCAGCAGTTGCAGGTGTCAACTCGCAGTAGACTACGGTTTCTGAGCGTTTTATACAATTTTACGCAATTTAAGTGTCCGTGACACTGTCATTGTCATATATGTTGCTGTTAATTCATGTCCCAGAATCTCGATTTTCGTGTGAGCATTTTGGCGCAGTGTTTCACCACCGGTTCGTGAAACATCGTGGATGTGAAGAGTCGGCTCTGCCTCATGCACCGGTGACGTAGGTGGTGCACCCTTTACAGGTGCAGAACAATTGGGCAAATTGGCCAAGTTCAGCGGAACGAAGGACTCATATTCAGTGGCCAGGGAAACAATTGATGCTTATATTATGATCAAAAAGGCCCCTTCTGTCAGCACCCCATCGATCGCCTTCACTCACAAGGAGCTCAGGTTCATTGAGGAATAATCTTTTTCATTGTCATCTTCGAAGATTTTTAGCCTGCGACGCTTGCGCAGCAACAGATGTCTGAAGCACACTCCTGCTCCTTCCTTCCCTGTGTGTATCAAAAAGGCATATATATGTGAACAGCACAAAGAACCTTCAGTTGGCAATCACTGACGTCCTAGTGCCTTCTGTTGTGCAAGTTCCAGTAGCATTGTTCAGCAATGTAAAAATCGTATCAACTATCTCGCGTTTGAGCATATCAAAGTATCCGCACGTACACTATCAAAGCGATGCTCCATTTGAAACCTCCCCGGTTTTTGCTGGCAGTGGATCATGAAGATGTTTATCACGATTCCGATCAAGATCATGATCATTATGCCGCCGCCGCCGCTAACATAACAGTCAACACAACATAATCAACATTCACATGCACATGCGACATCTAAATAAAGACAATACTTGTGTTAATAAAGGGGAACAATTCCGCTCTCTTTAACAAAAAAATCATGATGCTTTCAAAGCGCATTTTTCATGCTTTTGTTGGCCCCGCGCTCAGAAGTTACTTTAGTCTGAATGGTGTGCGGTCTAACGTCATAAGCGTTAATTTATGTACCACGCATTTTTTTACGTTCTGATATTACTGTCACAACGTTGTTTGACACACAATTTCGAGCCCTTTACGTTATACGTAAGACTCATTCAAAAAGTCACAGTTTCGCCGCAAGAGATAAGCAGTGAATGCGATAGGAACAAGTTAGAATGTCACACGAAGAACGGCAAGCAACTCGATACTTGCAGCGCGCCGCTCAAACGCAAAAAAACGCACGAAAAGAACACACACAGGGCGAGCGCGAACTGACAACTTTCACAGCTCGATACTTGCAGCGTGCTGCTTAAACACAAGGAAGGATGCTCGAAAAGAACGCAGAGGTATATGCAGGACGATCGCGAACTAACTGCTTTGACAGTTGTTACTTCATTATGTTTGAGCAGCGCGCTGCAAGTGTCGACTGTGCACAAACCAAGACGTTAGTGTTTTTTTTTCTTTTTTCTTGAAAACTTCGGCCCGTGTTGCGTCTCCTGCCTCGCACCTTCTTGCGTCTCCTGCCTCGCAGTGGCGTTCGAAGCATTGCTCACCCTGCGTTCCACATCGCGACTGTGTACAGAAATAGGCCACTTTCCCAAGGGACAAAACGGGATCGGCAAATGGTAGGCCCGACGTCCGTGGCCGTTCAAAATATGACCGACCCGACGTCGGCAAGTTCAGTAGGGCCGATGTCGTTTTTTGCAAATGGCCGGGCTGTTTGCCGACCATCGGCAGCTGGTCGGCCAACGGCGTCGGCCGATGTCGTAGACTTGGCAGTGCCTACCTCGGGCCGCACGCGTCCTGAGCACTTGCCAACGATAACAAAAGCACGGCCAACGCTCATTTGCCGTTATTCACCGCTATACCTCCTGCATTTGTTTCATGCAAGTATATATTATTTCGACCGCGGAAGGCGTCAGTCTATTTTTTTTTTTGGGGGGGGGTATAAGCAATATTAATTTCACTTCTGCATTTTTACGCAACGCTTGAGGCAAACGAGATGAATTGAAAACGTTTGCACTGAATTAATGCTTCAAATCATGAGAAGTAATAATAACGAAATAATTTTGCACAAATATGCTTGTTTGCATTGTTAAAGACAACTAAGCCCAACTGTAGTTGAGTGTACACATCGTGGCCCTATAATTGACAAATACAACTGCTGCTGACGCTGTATGAAATATTGGCACCCACCCACGCAAGCGCTTCGATCAATAAAAAATCAGACGGATACGAGTATAATTTCAGAGATCACAATTAATTTTTTTAACATTAGTCAAAACAAATGTCCTTCAGTCGAGGTGCCATGCGTGGTGTCAACGTGACTCTACATTGATGTCTTCCGTTTCTGTCGTCTCCTGTTACGACCGCCATCTCCGTCGCTCGCGCCAATGAGCCACCTTTTCACGACTTTTGCTACAGTGGACAGCGATGCTTCCGGGAAGCTGCTCAGAACGGACACTGCAACAATAATCCATGTAATAGAACAAATTGTGAACCCATAGTTACGATAAAAATACAGTTTCCTGACGAGAAAATGACTGCTGCACAAGCATTCTAAGTCGCAAGCATACTAAAGCGCTTTTAACACATAAATAACACTGCTATTTCGCAAGATCCTCGACACAGATATCTAGTTAATAATCTAAGTATTCCACTCTGTCGTGACGAACACACACTGCATGCATATGTGCGTAAGTTGTCCAGGTAATTAGGGCACCTACGCCGCAAGTTACGTAATTTTATTAACGATATTCGTAAACTATCTTACCTAACGCTCGTTCAACCTCAGCTTAGCTTAGTTTACTTAAATTTTAATGTTCCGGTGCACGAGACGGTAAGCCGGCCGTGTCACATGTGAATTACATGTATATGGAAATTAGTTTTGCTGCCGATCAGAGATTATAAAACTTTTCATTTTATTTCATTTCATTTGGTATTGACTGATGTTTTCAATATTCAAGCAATCCAGTGGGGCGCCTAAGGGGCAGACGCCACCGCCGAAAAACGACGGAGTTGTCGATGCGACCAAAGAGTGCTATGCGAGCCGTTAGCATGCGTGGCAGGAGAGGAGAGTCTCTCGCCCGAAAGCGTCAGTGAAGAACAAGCGCGCCCATAGAGGAAGGGAAACTTGGTAGAATGGATACTGCCATTAAGTCATGCGGCCGAAGAGAGAGCAAGGGAATTGACAGAGAACTACCCCTTTCGTGAAATGTATTGAGGCGCCAAGTCGTTGCTTATGAGCTTATGATAGTTCGCAAGTTTCGGTTTTGGTTCTTTACGCGCGCAGTTTTCCTACGTCCGTCATTATTTTTTGTCTTGTTTTTTTTTTATCGCTACAGCCGGTCTCTGGGTTACATTTCTGAATGGCCAATGTGAGAATTTTTTTTTGTCAGGAGAATACACGAGATTGCAAGAATTATTCACGAGCCGTCGTTCTAGCTGTCCTCTAGGCAACGCGCAATTCCGTAAAATAGACAGAAGACGCCTTGTGATGTTTATTTGCCACGGTAAAAAAAAGCGAGAAAAAAACACACAGTAAATATTTCTTCAATGCAACCTGCCCTCTTGCGTTGTAGCCGCGCCAAATTACAGTGCGGTTGTTGACTCACGAAGCTCCACTGGTCTGCGTCAGCTGAACAAAAAATCGAAATGGGAAAACTACGAGGAGACGCGCAAGGGCACAACCGTTTAACGCGTGGAATTAGAAACAATCGCAATTTTCTTTTACGAACATCGCAACATCGCATTGTGAGGAGTGCTCTATGCTCTCATGATATAAAGCGTTATATTACACGACCTTATTCTATGCGCCTTCAAACCCACGAGCACGCATATCCGGCATCCGCGACAGAATGCCACGTATGTATACATACTATATAGCCCGAACCGGCACGTTATCACAGTCGAAAACGTTTTACAAGAGCTCGAAATAAATGCGCGGGCGAAACCTTTTTCCATTGTGCCAAGCACACGGTACTTATCTTCGTGCTTCTGCAAGTTATCTTGCGCCGGGCGTTTTAAAAACGTGAGCGACGCGCGTTATCGCTTGAACTGCTCCTTCGTTTTCAAGACGCTAGTCCATTTGTTTACACCGAACCATCGTCATCTGAAAACGCGAGTGCCAAAAGAAATGCGCACCTGGGGATATGAAAATCGTCACGAACCTTTCATAAGTTTACGTCGAAGCGCCCGATTCCTAGCTATGGCGCACTTACAGCGTCCAACGTACCCTAAGCCTAACTCCGCACTAGCGCGGCAACAACCTTACTACGCAGTACATAGAGGGACACAAAAGTGAGGGTTCTCACCTTGCTGTCGACATCTGCAGCAGTCCACACCGTATTGCCGTGCTGAAAAGCGCCGCTGTCACACAAAATATCGCTCAATACCACGACTTTTCGGAGTGAATAAGAAAAACAGATGCCACCGAAACACGCATGAGAGCGGCCCCCTTCGACAAGCGCCATAGCTGATCTGGCGATGCATGACGTCATATCACCGGTGTCGGTCAGTGGTGTCGCTTGGTGGCGGGATGTTCTTTCACGAATCTTCAACTGATCATGTAAGAAAATGAGTAAACAGATAAATAAAAGCGAAAAAGCTATACATTTATGTTGCACAACTTTTTTTGTCCTTGCGCTACTTGCGCAATTACGCGTCATATCAAGGTTCCTGCGATATGACGCGAAGATCTCGAAGGGCGAGAAGGTGGAGGAGTACGCTCGATCGCTTATCACTTGTCTCGTTTCCCTTTCTCACCTGCCGAAATGTTTCAGTGTGGGTGGGTCGACGCAGTTCCTTGGCATTTCGACGAACCCACTCACCCTCTTGCGTTCACACAGCTGTGAATGCGCACCGCGCTCGCCGAGCAGAAGCGGGTATTGAATTTCTTTGCCGTGCTGACCGCGAAATGGCGGGAAAAAGCAGTGTTTTCACTCCCGGAAAAACAAAACAGGAGAAACTCACTGGCTCCTAGCCAAGTGAAAACGAGCGAAACTTTAAAAATGGTTACTATACATTTTCTACGCGAATAATCTATTGCCATCAAGCATATGCATAATGAATTTGAAAGTTATACACAGAGTAAAAATATACGATGTTTCGCCGTAAAACGGAAAGGGGAACTAGCATTCATTGTGAAAATGTTCGAGCCCTCTATACGAGCACAACACAAAAAGGATACGTATGGCCAGAGCAGAAGATTTTCACAATGTATTTGATGTTTCCGTATAATGAATAGTGAATGGAGGAGTGCGATACAGATGACGTCCAGGAAAAAACCAGCGCACGCTATGCATGCACGGAGGATGAAAATACGCCACGCAGACATATTTGCAGTCCTTGACACTTCTACTATTCGCAAAGTCGGCCCAACACATGGCCTCTAAGACGCAGGTTATTTGCTGACTATACTTGTGCGCCTGCGCTGCTATAACTTTCCCACGTTACGATGAACGCGCGCCTTGAAGAGGGAATCACGTTACGGGCGATACTCGTTGCCATATTTCTTTGAGAATCGGCGCACTGCTCCTTTTGCGCTTCTACCGCATTGTGGAGGGAAGCGGCTGCTGCTCCTTGTCTCGTTGGTAGCGAGTCCAACATGAGTGACGCTGGGGGTGAAACTGATTGCTTGGTGTTGTTTTGCAGCCCCCGTCTGAGATGGTTACTGTGCCTTGGATGTCCAGGATCACCATACGTTTCTGACCGTTTGGGGAGTTTGCCATAATAATAAGATAACGCAAATGTGTTTCCTGCTATGCTCTTGACACACGAAAAGCATGACATAGTGCCATGGAATATACTTGTGCACTACACATTCGTTTGGTATATGAAGTATGCATCTTCTGAGCAACGGAGGACATGCTCTGTCCTCTATGCGCTGGAACTTCATTACCAGGTTGCCAGTACTAGGTCATAGGCCAAGACGGGAGAATAGCCGGACTTTCCGGGCGGCACTGGCCCCTCAAACTGACCGTTTCGTCCCACTATTCTTTCTTTGAAATCGTGCTGAAAAATATTCGCGGCTAAAAAAACACGACTAAGCTTTCGGGCTCACTATGCGTTTAGCATTTGTTTAAGGAACCAATAATTCTCACACCTGACTCCATGTGATCCATGTTGCGAAGTTTAAACCAGAGAGACCTTTACTTTTGCAACAACATGATCGCATGCCCGTGTCCTTGCGCGCTGCAGAGAAGGCGAAGAGGCGAAACTATCGTGTCCGCGGAGCAAAAAAAAAAAGAACAGAAAGAAACGGTAGTCCGCAAGCGCGCTCGGCCTATAAGGCTGGCCCGACGCAGACACGACCTCTCCGGCCGACCAATAATCGCGCGCTCGGTGCTACACCTGCCTGCTACCTCGTGCCAGCGTCGGCGGCCAAGCTAGTGCCGGTGCAGTGAGCCATATGTGCCGTTGTGGTCAACAGGTTAGGTCGGCCCGTCTACTGGCCATGCTTTCACGGCCAGTTAGGTCGGCACTGCACCTGTAGCCAAGCAAGGGGCGACATTGGCCAAAAAGCGGTGGTTGGCCAAGTTTGCTTGGGTTTTCGTGCGCCTCTCAAGGGCAGTTAAAACAAAATCTAGTAGCCATAGAGTTTCATACTGTAATACCAAGACGGGAATCTGGCGCTAGTGTCTATGCGGGCATCTTCAGCGGTGCTTGAGCCACCATGGGAATGATGGGAAGCACAGGCTTCACATCTTATTCAGATGGCTTTCGTTCTCGAGATTCGCCACGCTTGTTTGCCGAGTGTAAAACCAAGTGATATGGAGTTATTTCTAATTAAAAGTTGCTTAATTATTTCTTATGTAACACTTATTGCAAAACGTTTGCGTGACCGTGAGATGAAAGTGAAACTTTCGCAGTTTCAACCACCAGGGGACGCATTGCTCTGCAATTGTATTTTAAATGTGAAGCATTTCTTAGCGAATCTTTGACACTTTGAGCGTTTCTATCTATCTATCTATCTATCTATCTATCTATCTATCTATCTATCTATCTATCTATCTATCTATCTATCTATCTATCTATCTATCTATCTATCTATCTATCTATCTATCTATCTATCTATCTATCTATCTATCTATCTATCTATCTATCTATCTATCTATCAGCTGCCTACGCCTCCTTAACTTGGTGTGGGTCAAAATTGGCGTGGGAGGGTAAGAGTATTTGACGAATATGACTGTCGGGTCATGACATGAATAACGTGACAATCCTGTCGCGTACGTCGTCAAGCCCTTTCCTCCAGACACATGTGGCAGATTCCCGTTTACCACGGGCCGCGGTGTACGGGTATGCGCCACAGGTAATTGACAGTTTCTATCTACTCAGGAACGTGAGAACAAACATTGGTAATTTAAATGCGACAGTGTTAAGCAAAACCGCCATCGGCAGCACTGACCCGACGAATGGAAACAATAAAAATTACAATCCCAGCAGGAATTGAAAGCAAGCATTCTGCGTGGCACTCAGGTATTCTACCACAGAGCCACGCCAGGTCTAGGAACTGCTTTAGTAAATGTCACAAATTAGCGCTTAATAAAACACGCGCGCGGCCGCTTTCAAAGGGCTGCGCGACAGAACGGCGCGAGTCACACGCCCAAGAAGCGCGGACGACGAAAAAAACAAGCATCAAAAGACGCCGGCGCGCCGCATCCTCCTCACCCACTCGAGCCAGACGGAGACAACGCGATCAAACGCCCAGCAATGCCTGGAAACATCTGGAAGAGAAGGGTGACGCATCGCCGATGACGCCGCCGCGATTCGAACCTACGAGAAAGCACTCGCCCTTTCCCCGGCTTAGCTGTACTACGCGCCGGAGAACACTCCCGACGCTTCTAGAAACCGGGGGAGAAGGGATAAAAGCGCGGTAAGTGAAGAAGTCGAGAAGTCAGTGAAGGAGTGGCCCAGTGATGGTGAAGCTATGCGAAGTGTGGCTCCGTTAGCCAAAGAAGACGTGTTTATGATGGTGTGCGGTCAGTCGATCGTCGATCGGGAAGAATCCGATGACGCCGCCGTGTGAGCCGTGACAAGTCACGACGACGGTTGAGCTACGACGATCAACGCTGGAGCTGGCGTGAGTGTTTCCTTGAAGAGAAGCATTCGATTACCGTCCAAGTATTGTGGACTGGATACGCCATTGTTTATTCAGGACTTTAACTGTCGTTGAATAGTTGTAATGCATGCGATTGCATTTGTGGCGTGTGATCGGTTTGTTTAGCTCCCGTTGTGTAAACACCATCTGAATTATACTGTGAAGTTGTAACTGGTACCAGCCGAGTGTGCATGTCTTTGTGTTGTTTGTATGGCCTTAACCGAGAATATATTTCGTTTTCGTTTTTGTTATCGACTCACGGCTCTGACTCGGTCTTTGGACCACAACCGGCGTTCGCTGGCGCACCAAAGGACCAACTCTAAATTGTCCGCGCTTTCGTGGTGCGTTTTCGGAGGGCCTTGACGCCAGCCCTTAGAATCCGCCCGGCGATTGCCAACCCAATTAACGGGATTAGTGACAGTAAAACATCCTACGCAGGCGTAATGTTGCAACGTCAGTTGTGGTTGTGATGCTGGCTATCCAATTTTACAAGAAAGAAATAAACACTACATGTGTACTCACACGATACAGGTGTCATATCAGATTAAAGTCTGTGGTTCCAGTGTTGTCTCCGCTTTTATAGCAGTCTAATAAACATTACATTCGTATTCCTATATTTCAGCAAGCTATATTGAATTATTGCTCGACCCTGGAGGAATATATTAACGAAAGTTACGTATGATATTCACATGATCGCACATAAAGTGCCCTTAGTTTCGATAATACTGACGTACGTACTCTAACGTGAGGGCTGACGTTACGTCGCACCATAAGTTACCCTTTAAAAGCCAGTGTTCGACGCGCCTGGTAAGCCCGCGATGTGCACACAGCTACTACACTTACAAAAACATGTCGATCCACCTGCTAACGCTTGGCTCAAAGCCATAAAATGCAGCATAGAAGTACTAGCTGACTGCTTCGCATAGAACTGATTCAACAATGCGTGTGATCTGCCGAATGCTTTTTTTACAACACTTGAAAATAAACACGCTTGTTTCTCCCCCGAGAGAACGAATTATCTATTTATGGAAATAACAGTACTGTATTGAGTCAGAAACGTATTGTCTGCTGCCATGCCAGGTGCGTTTGTCCAAGTAGCCTGCCCCCAACGCCTCTCTCGTTTTGTTGTGAAGTCCAGTCAGGGGAGCGTGACGGGGCATCTACTTAGCTTCACCGTCGTTTTGCAGTCGATTTGAAGGAGTTTCGGCAATGCGCTCTTATAAAAAAACGTGAACTGTATGCACTATTGGTAACTGGCGTGGGACCTTACATCTATGCGCAGCGGTGAGTGCACAACACTTTGCTAAAACTGTAAAATACAACCTGCAAAGCTGCAACGTCGCAGAAAACCAAGACACCTAGCGGTTTTCAGCCTCTATGTACAACAAAGACACTGCTTGAGTGCTTTTCAATGCCCCCCATTACCCACACTGCGCTAAGAACGAAACTGAAACTGTACAAAAAGTTACGTACACAGTTCGCTAGCTAACGCTATCCAATCCGAAGCCTGTACTTCCCACCATTCCCATGGTGGCTCAACGATCGTAGCGCCAGTTTGCTCTCCAGGTTATGCTAGGAGCGTTGCTTTTAAGTGCGCCTTTCGCGCCATCTCGCGGGTGATACTGAACACGCTGAAACACCACCGAGATCTGCGTACCACCAGCTGTAAATGGTGTATATAAATGGCACGCCGTCAGCCTTCTAAAGAACGAATGACGCGTGGCGAATTTGTCTAACACGACACGCTCTGCAGCTAGGGGCACAGGTTCGTATCCTGGTGGTGCGCTTCGGATATTTTTTTCTTCTGATTTATTTTTCTTTGTGGTTTTTATTTAGATATACATACATGCACGTTTACGGAACATGACGGTGACGACAAAAAACGCCCATATAATTGCTATCGCAATAAAACTAAGGAGTAGCCGGTGCCTCATTTGTGCGGTAAAGCCTCCTCAAATCATATCATAAAGGAAAATTCCGATGGGCACATTTTCTGTCTAATAAACAATTACAACGAAAACTGCAGCAATGGACGTTTCATTTGGGAGCAAACAAAGCAGTTGCGCAAATATGTTGTACGTTCTGTTTGACAGACAGAGAAAGACGTGGTGCAATAAAGTAGCAACAAGAAGCAAGTGTCTCACGGCGGTGCAGATAACTGTCAGCGAG
The DNA here is from genome assembly GCF_013339695.2 of Rhipicephalus sanguineus. Taxonomy (NCBI): domain Eukaryota; kingdom Metazoa; phylum Arthropoda; class Arachnida; order Ixodida; family Ixodidae; genus Rhipicephalus; species Rhipicephalus sanguineus. The sequence goes on along the minus strand of NC_051186.1, from coordinate 26,058,217 downwards.
AAAGCGGGAAAACCGTATACTCTCTACCGAGCCCCACTAGTTATTAAAACTCCAGGTTCGTTTTCCCGAGTCTGTTTCTGTCTATGACACTCGCCTCGGCTTGCTTCGTTCTTCATTTCTTTGCTTGCGTCGCAAAGCCTCCTCATTGAAATCATACTCGCAACGCGCGTAGGTTGCTGTCAAGGTAAGAGAAAGACAGAGAAGATGGATGCCCTTCTCTTTTAAATGCGGAGCATTTTTTTAGTCGTACCTACGGCGTCGGCGGCGCCGTCCACACCCCCACTGCGCATGCTCGGCTCGTCTTGTGCCGGCAGCAAGCCTCTCCTTTCCCTCCCTCCCTTCCTCCTCTCCGTCCCTCCCTCCTCTCCCTCGAACGCGGGCGGTGTGTATACAAGCGGCAGAGCGCGCGTTCGGAATTCAGTCAAGGGCGTCTTTACTTGGCTTTCGCTTGACTTGACGCTTTGCTTGACTCGAGTAGATGCGATGGAAGCAACAGTATCTTCAATCAGCGTCCCACCACTCGTTGAAGGCAACGTTACCCACCCTCACCGTCGTCGGCGTCAACAGCAGCAAGCAACGCAGAAGACAAGGCTGCGAAGAGACGAGCATGCGACGCTGAACGCAAGCGTTTGAAGCGAGCTGCGGACCCGGAACTTCGTGCACGCTGGAGCCGTTCAAGTCGTACTTGGTGTGCGCATCGTGTAACAATTAAGCATTCCCACACCATACCCAATTACGCAACATTCACGCGATACCCCCACCACTCTGCGACGCATTTACTCGAGTTCCCCCCGTGGGAAGATGCGGGGGATTTTTTATTCCTATGCGTCGTTTGAATAAGTACAGCGTGTTGTTGTTGTTGTTTTGTTGTATTCTTACTTTGGACAGCCTGACAGTATTTACTCCGTAACATTGATAACTTCATTCCTTCGTTCCGATTTTGCTGCGAGCGGTGAACGCAGGCGTCCGTGAGAAGAAATTGCGGGACAAAGATAAACCGCAGTTACCCAGAGTCGTGAAAAGCAAAAATAACAGACGTGCGTCGTTTCGAAAGATTAGAAGTTTCAGGCAAGAATTGCTCCAGGTCGCGACGCTGCTTTAGTGCAACGGAATGTTCTTAACATCAAGAAGCGCGGAACACGAATTCTAGAAAAAAAACAACACCGGAGGACACCGCTACTAAACTTCTTTCACGCTTTTTACCTCGCTTGGATTCGGCGTGTTGTGTCGAAATCACCAGAGCTTCTAAACCGGAAAAATCGGCGTGGTTTCTCTTGCCGTGTTTTCTGGAGTGGAAGCTGCCTTACTTCCCCGCTGTTACTGTGCTCATAGCGGTGGCTTGTCATGACAACATTACTTTGCGGGCTTGTTTATGTGACAGTCTTTGAGAAAGTAGTTGTGCAAGAAAGCGCGGTCATGCGGTGAAAGCTCTAGAGGAAAAAAAGATACGTGGACGCGCAGGTCTTCATATGCTGCAACAACGCGCGCTCTTACGCTTTTATTATTGCGATAGCAATTATATGGACAATCTCCGCTGGTTTTTGTCCGTCTCCGTCGCCGCCGTCATGCACCATATATGTATAAGTATGTATATGTATATATAAACGCCCCAAAGAAAATTATTCGGAAAATTGCTTCCGAAGCGCGGAATCGAACCTGGGACCTCGGCAGCGCGTAGCGCTAGCCACTACGCCACGGAACTTTTTTTTTTTGCTTTATTGCCTGTTATTAGACACGTACATCAAACAATAAGGACATGAAAGAAAAGACAAAAGTTGTGTGAGTCCTACTGGACAGACACAAGTTTAAAATTGCTTGAGCGCTGTCAGGGGTTCTACCCTTGACAACCACTGAGGTAAAAACTCCTGAGCTTTCTGGAGTTCCACAAACTTAGTCATACACTCACGAAAATACATCCGTGCGGGCCGTGCGTCTGTATCGCTATAAAACCCCGCCATGCGAGCCCGCCATAAACAGTGAAGGCCAATTAGCAAAATCAAGTCAAAAGGGAGTCCCTCTTCATCATTTACTGGCAGAAATCTTATACCATGTTGATCTAACGGCTAATCCTTCTTTATACATTATCTGTCAAGGCATTTCAATATGGCCGTGGTCATTTCTTACCTTGGGGGCCAGATTGCCTCATTTGTAAAAAACCGGAAACTATAGACCACGTTTTCTTACATTGCTGGGAAGGAGTTTATTTTTGGGATGTCCTTCAAAGGACTACGCCACGGAACGCAAATCGTCCATGTAGCTAACGGCGAGCGGTATATACACACCCTTTACCGCTGACCGGACTCAGAGACGGCAGGCGCCTATAATCGTTTCTTCATTACCAGCGAGATGGCGCGAGGAGCGCGCTGGGCGAGGAGCACGCCGATGCTCTTTGCCCTACTGGGCGTGGTCGCCTTCTTGCGCTTATCTCAAGGAAAGAAGGGGGTCGGGCGCGGGATAGAGCAAGGGGGCGATCGTAGATCTGTTCGTTCCGCTTGTTCGTTCTCCTGGGGGAGAACAAGCGCGCTGATTGGCTGAAGCGGGAGATGCCACTCAAGGCCGGGGGGTGTCGCCAATTCTTTTTTTTTTGTTTGAGGTTTTCTTTTTTGGTGACGTCGTGCCGCGTCATAATGAAAATTTCGTCTGCTACAACGGAACGCCGAGCGAGACCGTTCGCGCGGGGATCGCACGCGCGCTCCGGCGCGTAAAAGCGGCTTTTCACGGCGTAGATTGGATTGATACGGCGGCTTCGGCTGCCGCAACGGCGTAGTTTTCAAGAAAATGGCGCTCGCCGCGGGTGTTATCGCAGCGTTGGCGATTCTCGAGGAAGAGGTGTTTGAGGTGCGGAATGCTTTTGAAGAGTTGAGCGAGTGTGAATTCCGGCGTCGTTTTCCTTTCTCGAAACGAACGGTACGTTGGTTGTGCGGCGAACTGGACCCCATCATCGGGTGCCGGCGAGCCAGTGGAATTCCAACGAAGCGGACGGTGTTGTGTGCGCTGAGATTTTTCGCGACCGGGTGCTTCCAGCGAGCTGTCGGCAATGAGGAGTTCATCGGCCTGTCGCAGCCGTCCGTCAGCGACACGATCCACGAGGTGGCACACGCCATCGCTGTCGTTGGCGGACAAAAACGGTGGGTGGCGTTTCCCGAAACATCACAAGCGAAGGAGCGAACAAAGGCGTCGTTCGCGCGGCTCGGGCGGATTCCCGGGGTGCTGGGGTGCGTCGACGGCACGCTCATCGCCATCCAGAAGCCCCACGGCCTGAGCCCCGGCGACACGGCGAATTACATGTCGCGGAAGGGCTTCTACGCCTTGAACACCATGATCGTGAGTATTCATGCATTGTAAGCGTAGCGAATCGTTTCATTTTTAGTTTTCCGCTTTACTGAGACTTGCGACAGTGTTCTGGGAGCGGGATTTTGAATCGACTATCCAGAACGGTAATGGGTTCGTCTCGGGGCACCTCGCTTAGTATAAGCGATGGAATCTTGCGACGCGCAGTTCGCTGTGCTTCAGTGGCCTCGACAGTGCATAAAATTATCGCTGATCGATCGCCAAATGTACCCTGAACCATGATTCTCGATGTGTATTTCTTGAGAGTAGCGCTCCATGCATAATGTGTGTCCTCATTGTTGATTGTCGTGATGGGCGTTGCTTTAATTAACTACGTATTGTTTCATCACCCTTTTTCACTCGCGAGTCTTTTTATGCTCTAAGTAGTTTGTGATACAGTTGCTTAAACATACAGTAGTAATTTGGGGTAAAGCCTGCTGTGGCCAGAAGCTGGGTTGGTCCAAAAAATAAGCATGCAGACTATATACCATTTCTCACTGTCTTGATCAGTCCAAGTGAATGTGTTAGCGCTTATGGTATAAGTCCTACCTTGTCGAACATGAGTTCATAGCTATGTTTGAATGGTAGGTAACAATGCAGGCATATGTAGTTACATTAACATAACAGCTTTTGCGAGGTCTTTTGTGACTACAATTCTGGCTCAATTAAATTCCGCAGACCTGTGATGCCGACCTCTGGATTCTGGATATCAATCCATGTTTCCCGGGGTCGTTCCATGACTCGTGGGTGTGGCGTAGGAGCTCTCTTCGGCAGCACGTGGGAGCTGAACTGCGGCTTGGCGAATGCTTGCTTGGCAAGTGCTGGCAATCTTTGCCACATCCAAGACGATATTTCCACGTTCGTTTATTGCCTTATATTGATGTATTCATGTTTCAGCCACACCAATTGTTAATGCTTGGTGCAGAGTGCCTCAATGTCTGGAAAGCTTCTTCGTGATCTTTTTTTTTTTTTTCGATCAATCTGTTGTGATCACACGCAGAACGCAAACAGTCAAGTTTCGAGAGCTTATGCAAGCACCAGCGATAACGCTGGAAGGTTCTATAACTGCTTTATTAAAGACGCATTCTGCTGATGTTCAGATTACTTGACGGCTCACAGTTGCTCATGCTGCTTTCACATTGTATTTTCATTTTTGGGCACAAATTCATCCAAATAAAAAAAGTTTGGTCTTGAACACACTGACTGCTGCCTTCGTCAGTATCACTGCCACGTGACACTATAACTATAGCTGTCATGCTGCCCTTGTGCAGGAGACTCTGGCTATCCTTTGGAACCGTGGCTCATGACGCCAGTGCTCGGACGTCCAGCTAGTGGCACCCCTGAGAGCGAGTACAACAAGGCCCACACCACCATGCGCAATGTTGTGGAGAGGTGCATCGGGGTCCTAAAGAGCAGGTTCCGCTGCTTGCAGCGTTACCGGACTCTGCTCTACAACCCCGACAAAGCAGCTACCATCATTGCTGCTTGCGCAGCTCTTCACAACATTGCGATGGCGGCACGTGAGCCTGTTCCTGAAGGGGACGATGACGACACAGACGACGATGACGACTCTGATGAGCCACCGCCGCCACAAGAACAAGGTCCAGCACCACGGCTGTTGCATCTCAAGGGCCAGCAGCAGCGCAGCCGCATGGTCAACCTGTTCCGTGGACCGCGGACCCCACATGCTGCGCACCTGCGTAGGGTACGCAGCCGCCTGCAACGACCTCGGCAGCGTTGCGTGGTGCGTGTTTCTCTTTGTTCCTTATGTTAGTCACTGGCATGTTGAAGAAAAGCTCGCTTTATTTTAATGCACTCTTTTAATGAAACAACATTGACAACTTGCTGCAACATTTTTAATGAAACAGGGTTGTCTTTACAATGAATGACCCCTTTGCCAAGCAATGCCATCTGAATGAAATACTTTGACCAGCTTGTCACAATATGGTGCTTCACACTAAGCACAAGTGAGAGCTCAACTGTAAATGGCACATGATGCCATTCACAGCCAAAGTGGTAACCTGAAAAGGCAGCCTCAACCAGCGCAGAAACAGGGCCTAGTTTTACTGAAACAAGGATTGTGCTTTTACACATGAAGTAAACATTCACAAGACATATCACAAGCAATGCACATATAAGGCAAAATAAAGCTACTTTGCATCAACACGTGCACTTTGCAACACAAAAGTCATTGCAGTACATGAAAACAAAGTACAGTTGAACCCACATATATCGAATTGACTAAAAGACTATAACTGGTTCGATATATTGAGCTATTCGACACAAAACTGTTGGAGAATTTATTGCCTCCTAAGTGGTACGTTGGCTTCACGGAACTGCTTTGCAATAATATTAGAAAGACGCCGCCACGGCACTGCGTAGGGATCTTTTTTGTTTTGCATTTTGCATGGTTTAGAGTCAGCGATGCACTGTTATATGCAAGGGTGGGTTGTACACATGAGGACATGGTGTGGATGTAAATGACAGCTGTGTGTACTCGTCAGGCGCTGAAAGCATCTAGTCTGCCTTGGCCCTATTGTCAGTCTTGTTCCTAAGCATCATACAGTGCATGCTTCTTGGGATCGCAGCGGAGACGTAGCGCTTTTTCCCCATCTTCGGCAATATTAATATCACCAACTTTGCCGATATCAGCATCGCTTTTCCATTTTATGGCATGTATAAAGCTCGCAAAAAGGTGCAAAAAAATCGAGCTGCAATCCGGATGTATCAAAACTGACTAGAAAACACTTACTGCACACTGTAAATATAAAAATACACTACACTGTGAGCATATATTACAAAATTTCTTATTGCATTACATCGTATGTTGAGATTTGAAAAATCGCATTGCAAAAACATGATTCTAAATGCAATCTCCTTGCGCTATGCTCATTTACTACAAAACTGCTGAATGTATAACCTCACATGATGAGATTGAAGAGACAATGACGTGGCATGACACGATTCACCACTGCAACTGCACTGTGCTATGTACAATAAAACAGCACATCCGTGCTTCTCATATGCAGGAAAAGAAAATTTACAGAGAACATTTGCAGGGTGCTTCAAAAAGAAACCAACATACCACAGCTTGTGGTATGAAATGAACAGAAATAATATATAAAAAAACACGGGGCACTGCAGTAACAATCCTACATACCACAGCTTGTGGTATGTAAGGAAAGAAAAAAAAAGAATACGTAACACAAAATATCACAGCTCGTGGTATCAAATGAACAGAAATAATACATAAAAAAACACAGGGCACTGCAGTAACAAACCTACATACCACAGCTAGTGGTATGTAGGGAAAGAAAAAAAATACGTAAGACAAAATATCACAGCTCGTGGTATGAAATGAACAGAAATAATGCATAACAAAAACACAGGGCACTGCAGTAACAAACCTACATACCACAGCTTGTGGTATGTAGGGAAAGAAAAAAAAGAATACGTAATACAAAATATCACAGCTCGTGGTATGAAATGAACAGAAATAATACATAAAAAAACACAGGGCACTGCAGTAACAAACCTATATACCACAGCTTGTGGTATGTAGGGAAGGAAAAAAAGAATACGTAAGACAAAATATCACAGCTCGTGGTATGAAATGAACAGAAATAATACATAAAAATAAACACGGCACTGCAGTAACAAACCTACATATCACAGCTTGTGATATGCAGGGAAAGAAAAAGAATACATAGGATAAAAAAACACCACTGCAAAAGACAAATTATGGCGCAGGTGGCTGCCGTTGGAGCGCCGCAGTGAGGGCCCGGACGAGGGCACCGATGCCCTGCAGCTCGCCCACGACGTCATCAAGACTCCGAGCCTGACGTTCAGCGGCTGCTCGATGACGCTTGGCCTCGTCAGCGAGCTGCTGCAGTGCCTCGCCCTGCCGCCTGGTGTTCTCAGCGAGCAGCTCCAGCGCCGCGGCCTGCCGATCGCCAACATCGCGCAGCTGTGCCAGGAGCTGGAAACCAAGAAATGTGTTGCCATTATCATCCATGCATTTCTCGCTATGGACTCTTCGCTGGAAGCTTCTGTTCGTGAAGAGTCTCAGTGTGCACAACAATTTCCTCTTTGTTGAAAATCCACTGGCCCAACGGCATCCATGAATGGTGCCGGTTCACCGCACAACCAATGCACTTCGTTTGGACAGACCGAAACGGTGCCGGAATTCATTTTTGCTCAACTCATCAAACGCATCTCGCACCTCCAACCACCTCTGCACGAGAAGAAACCAAACAGCCCTTTTCAGGGCTACACAACCGTTGCTCGGCCTTACGAGATGACCGACATAATCACAACCTCCTTCCGAACCCTCACTTGCTGCAGTATGCAAAACATGCAGCAAGCAGATGCGACACAGGTGCAAAATGTGCATTAGTGTATGATAAGTTACATAAGTTCGTTTTTTGTACAGAACCTTAGGCAATAGCACATTTTCATATATAATGCTTTAGAAGCATATGACACTACAGGGAACCATCTCGAGACGTTACACATTCTTCATGTAAATTTACTGTTTCACCTTAACTACAAAGCAGGATACCTGCTTATTCAGTCTGACAGTTATGTAAACAATTAGCTCACCTTCGACCCTTCTTTAGTACTAACATACACCTGCACGCATGAGCATCACCTATGAGCCTGTAATATCATCTGCAGTTAATGAAGTTGGTATTCACGAACCGTGTTGGTCTGCTGCTGCTGCTCCATTAAACTCGGTAGCACGGCGCGGACGGCTGATGGCTAGCGCCTCCGCGGTTGGCGCTGGGGTACTGAAAACAAAAACATTACTTTACTTCACAGCAGACACCTATGGAACAAGTGTTTTAAAGCTCTGAAATGGATTATCTTATTAAACGACTTATACTGTTAATAGGAAAACATCAAACTTACACGCTGGGGCCGCATCCTCCTCGGCCACACCAGCGGCAGCCGGAGCAGAGCTCACGAAGGCCTGTTATAGTAAGAAGTTTCTTTAGTGACACATCGAGTGCAATAAGAAACATAAAGTGCAAGGTGCGAAAGTTCACCTGCAAGCCGCTGGTGCCCGGCCTGTCCCCGACCGAGACCCTTGGCGGTGCAGGCAACGGCTAAGGGCGGCGGAAGTCCCCAGAGAGCGCACGAGCCTGCAGGCTCTGCCCTGGGGGAACCAACTGTAAAAGAAACTGCGCGTAATTTCTAGAAGCTAATGCGCACACTAGTTCGCAGCAAAGAAGTAACAGTGATATTCCAAAGCAGTGCTTATTACCGCTTCCCACCGCTCGAAGACGGGGCCCCTCGCACCGTCGATCCGTGAGGTCCCGGTCAGCTGGAGGATGCGACCACGGTAGCCCGTCACCTGGCCGCCTTCGGTGCCCCTGTAAAGCACAAACAGGAAGTGTAAAATGACCCACTGAAATATAACAGTGCTTGCACTCACCTCTGCTGTTCGCGCAGGCGGATGAGTTCTTGTTCCGCGTTGAACTTCTCCTTCCGCCAGAAGGCCTGCCACTGACTGACAGACCTTACCGCCGGGCCGGCCTCGTTGAGCAGCGTTTTCAGCTGCTTCCAGAGGTCGTCCAGGACTTCGCGGGTGAAGGAGGAGTCCAATGGGTACGAGGGCGTAGCGACCTGGGGGTGCTCCTCCATAAAAGCCAGCAGGAGCTCGCGTTGGCGGTCGGACACCCGCGGACCGGACGGACCACACACGTTTTGCCTGCGCGACGACATTTTGAAAACTGCGCTACCCGCTACTTTTCTCTTTGTTTTTTGGTTCGCGACACCACCTAGCGACAGCATCCGGAAAACTAACATTAATAAATGTCAGTACTCAAATTTATTGCAATTTCAGAAAGTGTTTGAGCTTGAGAAGGAAAAACAATACATTGTAGTATAACAATCGCATTTATTAGAAGACGAGAAACACTTCGTTTTCAAGTATACGGTCCCCCAAACGATGCGCGTCTACTTCCGGAAAGCTCGCCGCTTGACGATTGGCTGTCCTCTTTCTCTCGGCGGTTTTCGGCGAGAGAGAGCTGACCCCGCCCACTCCTGTGACGTCAGCTACCCGCAGAACGAACGCGGAACGAACAGATCTCCGATCGCACCCCAAGGGGTTGTATGTCTTGTGCTTTCCCCGCGATGTCGGCGCTGAAGTCACAGAGAGTACGAAGGTCGCTTCGCTTGCTGCAGCGGCCGCGTTTGCGAAAGGAGCGCGCTGTTCAAACAGAAATAAGTAACAACTGTGACAGTTAGTTCGCGCTCGTCCTGTGTGTACCTGTTCGTTCGTTTCGTGCGTCCTGCTTTATGTTTGAGCAGTGCGCTTCAAGTGTCGAGCTGTGACGCTTGATAGTTCGCGCTCGTCCTGTGTGCGTTCTTCTCGTGCGTCCTTTGGGCTCGAGCGACGCGCTGGCAATTTAGAGCTGCTTTCCGTTCTTCGCGTTACATTCCAATTTGTTGCTATCGCATTCATTGCTTTGCCGTTGCGGCGAAACTGTGACTTTTGCATTCCCAATACAGTCGAACCTCACTGTAGTGAAGTAGAGTTGGAGCCAGCAATTATTTCGTGATATCTGATATAACAGTAAATATAAAAATCGTCCCTAACAAATCGGCAATCTGGCTAGCGCAAAAATCCTAGACGCAAGAACGGGTCATTCTTGCCTTCAAACCAGCTGTGTACGAGGTAATCCTTACCTGTCTCCTCGTGCTATTTCAGACTAAATAAACTGGAACATGAGAAGTTGAAATTGCAATAGGTGAAAGTTCAATATACAAAACAGGCCTGCGTCCGCATTTAACTTGAAGGATGGTGGTGCAACCAGTCAAATGCGCGTCTTTTTTTTTCACTGAAGTAACGAAACTTCCGCAGTTTTTTCAATCGATTGAAAAATATATCTGTGAATTGTCCTTCAACATTTATGCTGCTTTTTACGCTGCCGTTCGAATTTTGAACCTCACGCTAACCAAATGCTCCTTCATTATAAAGCTGTTATCGCTGCGACTGTGCGTTTTCGGTTTCATTATAAAAAGGGAAGCAGCTTCACTGACTAACGTCGCGAAAGCTGGTTAAACAGGGGAGCAGGGGACATCACACTGGTATAGACATGGTTAGCATCGGTACAAACGAGGTTATGCACATTTTCCGTCTGCTCTCTCAACAACATTCCTTCCAAAACTCTTTCTTTCCTTTTTCTTTCTTTCTTTCTTTCTTTCTTTCTTTCTTTCTTTCTTTCTTTCTTTCTTTCTTTCTTTCTTTCTTTCTTTCTTTCTTTATTTATTTATTTATTTATTTATTTATTTATTTATTTATTTATTTATTTATTTATTTATTTATTTTTTCCTTCTTTTTTTCTTTCTTTCTTTCCTTTTAAATGAAGCGTGACTGACATCCATGACAGGAGCAGAGAGGTTGGGATAGCATTTAAAAGCATAGTTACGATAATCAAATCAGTAACACAAATGATCGGCGATTATAAACGCAAACAGAAAGGAAATCGAGCCTAGAAAATGCTCGTCACGCAGGCCGCTTCTGTTCTACCATTTCTCTATTAAACTTCTGCTGTTCCATGCGCTTGATAATTCCTTGCAGTCGCTAGCGTTACTTGGAGAATCAAAAGATTTTTTTTATGTTTTCAAAATTTGTCTTTTTACACTCTTTGAGAACTACAGGAGTAACATAAAAACCAACGGAACCCTGTGTATCCCGACGTAAAAAAAAATTTTGCCTTACCGTTAATTCTGCACGATTTGGTAGCTTTTATCTCTTCGTAGGACGGCTGACAGCAAAATTCATTCAAGGGTTCTGCGAAGCAACAGTAGCAGGCAACGTGGACAAGCAAAATGAGCGAGACGGACTCATCGCGATTTAAACGTCAGCGAAGTCAACAATACAAGCCAAGAGTACGTTCTTAAACTTCGACCAACCCGGATGTCAGCATGTCCACTGTTTAATTGCGGCGGGGTCTCAGTATCTCCACTGTTCAGTGCTGGCAGGGTTGTTTCATTTATAAACGCTTCTCCTGTACATTTCTGGTTAAAATTAGAGGTGTGCGAATATTCGAAAGTTTCGAATATTCGTCGAATATTACATTCGAAATATTCGTATTCGATTCGAAAATCGTGTATTCGAAAAATTTCGAATATTCGATAACTTCGAATATTCGAAAACTTCGCATATTCGAAAAATTCGAATATGCGATTCGATTATCATGCATAAAATAACTAGTCTTCCACATTTTTTCTGCGTTAATACAGCTAAAAACGTTGCCGAGAGGCGCGATACACATCGTAAGTACACGGAGGCACGATATCTGCCTGCAACGAGCGCCCCAATACGTATGATTTATTGCTGGTGCATCTCCGACGTGCAGCGCTGTTGGCGATCATGTAACGGTACATTTTCAATATTATGCGGCCGTAACGTGCCGCACTACCACTCGTTCACTATGCGGGACCACTTCTGAAGAAAGACAGTGACCCATGTGACTGGTGGCGGACTGTAGGCACTTTCAGATACCCCAGTCTGGCAAAGCTTTGCCCCATGTACCTCCCTATACCAGCCACTTCTGTATCAAGCGAGCGTGCCTTTTTAGTGGCAGGGGGGGGGGGGGGGGTGTCTCTGTTAGAAGGGAGCGCCTGCTGCCTGATCATGTGGAGCAACTCATATTTCTTCATGATAACATCTAGTCATTACTTTCATTGTGCCTTGATATTTGTGTTGTGATGTGCATTGTGCTAGCCTGGACATTGTGTTCTGGAGATAGCAGTGTATGTAATGTTGCCAGTCATGCTGTTAATGTCTTTTTTTTTCAAATAGCTACATGTTAAATAATATATTGTTACTGTGGAGGCGTTTTTCCTTTGATATTCGATATTAGATTCGATTTTCGAAGGTGGATATTCGTATTCGATTCGTATTCGAAAAATTTGATATTCGCACACCCCTAGTTAAAATGAATGAGCTCACTGTGCGAAGAAGAACTTGATCGAGAAGTTCGTTCGACGCAGCCGCTGAAGGAGACAAACTGCCGGCGACTTGGGCACAAAGGGCAGCGAGAGCGATTATAGGACGCCGAGATACTGCTCTTAACGTCGGCAGGCATTGCCGCGTGGATGAGGGCGTTCGCTCCAATCACGCGAGGTGCTGGGTCGAGGAAGGCGGGTGGCTAATGAAGATTAATGAACGTATCGTGGCTGGCCGTTCACTGTTGTTCAGGGTTGTCAGGCGCAGGGTCACTGCATGAGCGCATTATTTTGTTTATTTATTTATACTGCATTGTGTTCCCTCTGTGTGTGTGCGTGCGACATCATACATATTTACTGGTACGAACGAGCGTTTTTTGTGGCCACAGTTGGTTGTGGTTAGTAGACAGCAGTCGGCTTGAACGAAATAAACGTTACAGTGATACTTAAAGAACGAAGAGTAAATGACAGAACGGGTTAAGGCCAAACTGGCTAATTGAAGAAAAGATATAAACAAGAAACGTTACCCGCGATGGCCTGACTTGTCACTCGAATCAGCCGTTAAGAAACTTCGATGAAGGACCACGTCGCTTGCTGTGCAATCGCGGTGCTCGGCCGACCGGAGGAGATGTTGCGCAAAGGGAGCCAGCCACCCGAGAGGACGCGGGAAATTGCGAGAGCGATGTCCCAGGGAGCAGAACGTCCTGCCGCGAGGGGTTTCTCCACTCGAGATGACCATATTACGGCAACCGGAAATGTCTTCTGGAACCGGAAATGGGCCACCGTTCGTCGTACATGAAAGGACCCAAGGGCCGTTTGGAGCTTCTACTCCCACCGGCCGCGTTGAATAGCCCCGTCCAATAGCTTCTTTCATACTTCGCTATCGCACTCTTCTAGGTTCATGACAGTGTGCGTGCGTGTGTGCAGGCAATACAGACCGACCAGGAGTGCGTTCGTGAGTGTGTGTGTACCTAGTAGTATTGCTTTAGTTTAGGCTTTTAGGTTATGCTTATTTGTGTGACTAACTATGCTATACGTTGTGCGCCTTGTTCAGTTTTGTCCCTGTTCGTAACAGCGTGTGAAACAAACTTTCCGGGGAATTCCAAGCGTACCTGTTTGCCTCATACATACCTCGGATCCTCTTTTACAGCTCCAAATGCCAGATAACCTCCCCCACTGAAATTTGTCTGCTTTACTGCCTATGGCTTGGTGTGGCACATACAAACGTGCACTCATTCCATCTTGGAATGGCCCGTACAGCAGTGTGCGTCACACGTTGGTCTGAGTATTTGATATCTGTTGCGCACAAGCCCTCGATACAACGTCTTGTGCATATGTTTACAGAGCACGCTAAATTGGCTGTACTCCGAAAGAACATAATTATCTGTGGCACAAGTGCCCTATACTACAGATATTTTTTAAAAAAATAATAGCGGCTCCCGTGGCCTACTGGAGTCCTGTTGTGCGTGTGTGCAGTCTTCAGCTATTCCTCTCCTCTTGATAGCCCGCATTCCTTTGAGCATAGCTCTCGGTAGCAAGTCGGACGCTCGTCTTCTTAACCTTCCTACCTTTTGTCTCTTTCTTGCTCTTTCATTCTCCTCCATTTATAAAAAAAAACAAACATGATTGATCCTTCCGTCATAGGAATCGGTGTAACACGAAAGTGATCTTCTATTTACAGGAGCAGTTGATCGTTTATTGTGCATTGACATATGAGAGCATGCACAATGTCTATTGGTGTATGGCAGCTATAGCACCGTTTGACGTCGACGCAACCAGGTTGACGCCTAGTGGCACATCTCCATCCCGACGACTAACGCCCAGGATCATGATTTAACCGTTGTGGTAGCTAAGTTGTTAACGTGTACCTGGACGCTGCAGATTGTAAATTCCGCGCAAAGATCGCATCAACAAACTCATAATAAACACTGATACTCGGTATGCACTCCTTCAAAGCGTCGTCAATTTTGTAGAGAAACGGCAAAATGTGTGCTCCCCCGTAATATGTTAACATACGCCTGTGCTCATGCATACGCTACCACACTACGCTTCAGGAACACTAGAGACAGGGATTTGTAGCTTGAGCCGCGAACGCGCGAAGGCGTTGCGCTTGCGGCTGGCGCGTGTCTCGCTCCACCAAGGCGCGACATTTGCCCGTAGACGTAGTTGCCTTTCTGCGGCGCTTATTGCAGCAGTTTTGTTAGTTGGTGCAGTCGAACTCGATGCAGTAGGCGGCATAAAAAAAATCACAGCATATCCACGGAGTGAATGATGATGAGTGGGTGAAGCTGCGGAGGTTCATCGGTAAACCGTGAATCTTCCGTGAATTCTGCCCAGTACATCATCACCGACGTGAGATCGGGCGCGTTTATACTAAAGGTTCGATGAGTTATGACGACTTGCAGCTCACTTTAATTTTACATGTACGCTGTGAATTTTCATTGTTTAGAAAACCATTGCTTTAGAAAACATCTGGCGTCTTTCGTTGAACAGCTGGCGTCTTTTCGTTTTGCTTTAGGAACATCTGGTGTTCGTTCGTTTTGCTTTTAGAAAACATATGGCGTCTTTCGTTGGCTTATTTCATCAATCAACGGCGTTTTGAACAAAATTTTTATTGTTTAATCACGCACAGGAGAAATCTCACCAGGCACTACCTTGGAGGTAAACAATGGCTGCTAATGGGAATGAGAGACAGAAGAAGTCGGCTTTTAGCTAACACACACACTTCTACTTCTACTAACGTTTCCTACTGGAACATGCCAATGGCTGCTAATGGGGAATGAGAGATAGAAGAATTCGGCTTTTAGTTAACGCGCACACTGCGAATTTGTTATTGTTCAACAACGCACAGGAAAAATCTCCCACCGGCACCACCTTGGAGGTCAAGATCTGGTACTAGCGTTACGACTGGTTATGCACTACGACTACGACAACTACGAGGGACGAACGGGTGCCGCCTTAGGAGCTTCGCCTCTAAAACGCCGTTGGTGGATGTGGAAGCTGCACTACTCTGACAACGAGCCGTGACACGCTAACACGACGTGAAAGGCATAACACGTAACTGCCTCTAGGGCGACTTCTCGATGCTAGCGCGGCTGGCGTTCCTGCGCTGGCATCGAGGCTCCCAGACTGCTTCGCCGCTCAATCGCTCCCTATCGGTACTATCCGCGCTCGTTAGTGTCATGACGCAGCACTTCACCTCATCGCTCTCAAACGCTTCACCGCTGTTCAACGCTGTCTGAGGTTAGCGTAGCGGGTAGAGCGCCGGGCACCTATCGTCGCGAACCGGGAGGTCGTGGGTTCGATTCCTGGTGAGGGAACTTTTTATTCAAGATTTTTCTTTGTCATCCCTTAGTGCGCATTTTGCCAACGTCATATTCGTGACGGAAATACGTCAGTGAAATCTTGATGGACGCCGGAATAAAACACTAAAAGCATGTTCTGACTACTCGTGAGCAATGGCTGCGTTAATTTATAAAAGCATGAGTTCTTTTATATTGACTCCCATCGTGACAATCGTTATGAATGTTGACAGATAACCGGCACATAAGAAATGGCAACATTTACTGCTCATGTGTTCACCATCGTGGCAAGGTTTTAGAATCAGAGCCAGGGCGCGATGCCGAAATCTCTGATTTGCCATTGTTTCTGTTCTGGACTCTCGAAAAAGGTACGTTTTACCACACCTATCTGCCGTTGTTTACCCGAATCACCTGTTCGCAGTCAAAATAGCAAACGAAGAAAAATATTATCATCGGTCGCAGCAACCAGTTTAAAAGGCTTGGCCCTGGCAAAATTAACCAAGCGTTTCCCCAGGATGCAAATAGCAGGGCTGGCAGGCAACATTACTCGGCCGCACTCATCGAGGGACGCTTGTTTTGCAAATGCGGCTACACTAAATAAACTAGAATGGACTAACGATGAAAACAAACGGTTCCGTATCGCACCAGAAGCCGGCAGTTTGGAGCCGGGGTTAATTCGATTATCCGTGTTCCACACTGATAAGAAGTGGCGGAGTGAATCGGCCTACCTTACCATTGGGCTGCATGTTCTTACCCAGGGTTGACAGAAGGAAACAACGCGGAAGATTAACTCCTTGTTGCCTGCATGCTGACTTGTTTTCTATAATGACGGGCCCGACGTCCTGTCATCAGAGTGGTATTGTGACATGCGTCTGAATTCAATCTGAACATAATTTCGGCATTTTATTATGGCCAAAGCCTCAGATGCCTCATCAAAATCAAAAATTGACCGTCGGCGCCAACACGATTGATGCAAAAAATCATCATCGTGTGATGACGTCACCATATGACGTCGCCTTATGACGTCAACATGACGTCACACATCACAAAATTTTTGGCGTCATCATAGCGTCACATAGCGTAACGCCACATGACGGCGTCATCACATGATAACGTCCCCTGGTCAAATGCGGGCCAATCACAGAGGCAGTGCAAAACCAGGCGAGGTGTAGAATGCCTGCAATGCCTCCTATTCTGGAGGCAGTGGAAAACTACGTTAGGTGCAGAAAGCTTTCGGAGGGGGGCTGGGGAGGATCAATACATCGACTGAGAAGAAGAGGAGGAAAATGGCTTTCGCCTTCGAGTCGTCTTAGGGGAATGCAGAAGTTTTACTCCCGCTGAATAACGGCCTTTGTAGTAAATGATATCATTGGTCCAGAGATAATTTCCGTGCTTCATTTCGAAGGGATCTGCGCGCTTGAACTCATTTCACGATGAAAGTGACATCCGTAAAAGCGCACATGTGCCCACGAGAACGAAGTAAAGTCCTTACGCTATCGTTACTATTATTATTGACTGCTGAAATGGCCCCACCACGGTTGTCTGGTGGTCATGGCACTCGACTGCTGATCCGAAGGTCGCGGGATTGAATCCCGGCCGCGGCTGCTGCATTTTAGATGGAGGCGGAAATATTGAGGCCCGTGTACTTAGATTGAGGTGCACGTTAAGGAGCCCCGGGGGGTCGGAATTTCCGGAGCCCTCCACTGCGGCGTCTGTCAAAATCATATCTTGGTTTTGGGACGTTAAACCCCAGACATGATGATACGATGATTGACTGCTTAAATTGACACAATGCCACCACGCCTGAAAACGATAAAGATGGAGAAAAACTAGAAAAAGGAAAAGATGTTGCAGCACATCGCACAAAATGTGCCCAATATATGGCAAAGAAAAAATATCTAGAACGGGAAAAGGGAAAGACGCGCCCAACCCATTCCTGTTTTCTGCTTGCTGTGATATGTATGACTGGTAGAGACCCCTCAACACGGCCGTGTGAGTGGGCAACGTAGAGTTGCCCTGTGCGTCGCACCTTTGACCCCTGTCTTCTCCAGTCTTCTCTATTCCCGAAATTTCCGTTTGACCTCTTTTTTTTTATGACAGCACAATTGCATCCTCTCGGAGGGCACCCATCGCAAACAAGTGGCCAACAAAGCCTGGATTCAGCCTTTTTTTTTATGGAATCCAGGCACGAGTGGTTGTCGAAAATACTTTGCCTTCTCTTAAAAGCGACCGAATTCGCATGGAGGTCAGTGTGAGATCCCTGTCTGCCCACATTGCTTTCAGTGATGTTGCTGTGAAACACGAACGCCTAATGCACCTGATGATATTGTTGACAGCGGTTTCATTCACTGAAAGACAGACGCGAATGGGCGGAAGGAGTGTCTTCCTTATTACACGTGCTGAGACGGCGATACTGTTTTTGGCATCAAGAGCGGTTCGGCAATTTTCTGCGATTGCTCGAGCTCTCCTCATATAAGTCAGTGTTACTGAAGAAGCCACCTGCGAAGGTCTAGAAACAGCTGAGCCCTTTTGTTGTTAATTTATTAAGTCGGAGTAAACTTCTCTCATTTACGAATTCACCCGGCTTTTGGAACATTTTTGCATTCTAACCTCATGCAGAAATTCAAAGCTATATACCACATTCTGTTTATGACTCAGGTGCCTCCCTCTCGACGACCACGAAAAAGAAGAAAAAGACGATGGCTTCCGTCTTCGAGTCGTCTTAGGCGAATGCATAAGGGATCCTATGAGTTTTGCTCCAGCTAATTCCGATGTACAGGAAAAACAGTGCAATAAATAAATCGTAGGCACTAATGAGCCTTATGGTGCCCATAGCGAGGAATATAATAAGCCGATCAGCGTGGATTATTTCGCGTTTCAAGGTAAGGAATGCTAACCAATAATGCAAATGCACGCAACTAAAGGGCAAGTTTTCTTTACTGGCTTTATTGTACACGAACACGCGCACTGCCAAACAAGCAACAATAGATGTACTACGTGGCAGAAAGCCCACATCCCATTTGCTGAGGCAATGCAGTGCTAGGCGTGCGCAAAAGTCATTTTGACGTCTCTGGCTTGGCTTCGCGCAACGGGTCGGCCAAAACGAGCTGCGAGACCAGCGATAAGACGCGATGGGACGCGCATCACACTGCCACGGCTTCCAAGAACGACGTCAATTTCTCTGCATTACGAAAGGCGCCCGAAGACGCACGTCGTAACGTGCCGCACCTCTACCTGCTGTGTGGTGGGAGCCATAACGTCAAGAATCTCGCATGCAAAAGTTGTAGGTTGCGCAAAAAACCCAGCGCGCCGCTTTCTTTTCGTCGCGTGTATTGACGAGGATGGCACATCCATTATTACCGGCGTCCCTGCCTCATGCCGCGCAACGGCGCCATTATGCAGCGTTTCTTACGTGCATTTTGGCGTCGATGACCCTGGATGAGGAGGTCGTACCATCTAACGTGACTAGCGGTGCATCTGCGTGCTGAAGCCAACGTCTGCTGAGAAAGCCATGCACAACACGCTCGTGTTGTTGGTATCCTTGCCACATATCACGCCTCTTTCTTTCTCATGATATTAAATTGCTTATATGCAACCGCTTTTCTTTTTTCCACATCGCAAGTACTTTCCCCTGATTGAGGTAACAAAATTTCAGAACAATATGACGAAACCTTTTTTGTTATTGTTGCAAAAGAAAGCGCCCTGTAGATAACTAATTTGAGATTGTCCAGTATTAAAATGACGTTAAAACTAATGTGGTGCATATTGCGTACAGGTTGTATATTGTATGCTGTGATAAATACCTCCAGCACCAACGAGACCACCGGACTATGATTCGTGACTCTATGAGCCCAACCGCGGAAACTGGCCTCAATTTGTATATTTAATTGTATATGCGGTCGGGCAAACTTTCGAATTAAAAAAACAAGAGACTGCAAAATACACAAGTTGACGCCACATAACATAGTGACGTGAACAGCGCGTGTAATACACAAGGACGAAGAACCGACGAGGACTTCTGTATTACACGCGCTGTTCACGTCACTATGGAATACCAACTAGCCCGGTCACACACCTTGCGCCCCATAACAAGCTGGCAAATCAGCCGGTGGTACATACAACATGAAGTGGCATTCTCACGTTCAGAGGTAACATAATGATCAACAGCCAACCATCGCACACATAAGCTCAACTGTGTAAAGTATAAAATATATTAAATTAGAAGTGTTAATAATCATTGATTGATTGATTGATTGATTGATTGATTGATTGATTGATTGATTGATTGATTGATTGATTGATTGATTAATCGATTGATCGATCTACTTCGAAAAATAACTCCCCACATGGATATGCCTACAGTGTCGGCTGTCACAGTGCTAACGTAGAGGTAAAACCGGTTGGTTATAAAGCAATGGCAGAGGCTTGAGATTTTAGTACGCGATTTCGAGGAGCACAGGAACTCCCACCGTCTGCTATGCACCGCCTCGGGTGATAGAAGCGCCAATCGCTTTGCAGATGCGGAGCACGTAATGCAGACCGCACTCGGGCTCACAATTACCCAGGTATTGATGAAACTCGCATCGTCATCGCCCGCTGCATCATGGAGCAACGGAAAGCGGGCCGTGGCACCTTTACCGGCAAGGTGTGTGACCGGGCTAGTTGGTATTCGATGGTAACGTGAACAGCGCGTGAAACACACAAGGATGAGTAACTGACGAGGACTAGCGCTCACTTTCAACTGAAATTTCTTAACACGAACATGGAAAACGAGAACAAGATGGCACGCGTGATCACCACTCATTCAATTGCGCATGACGGCAGACATGGTAAGGGAACCGAGAGATACAAAGAAGTACTATCGCTAAAACCACAAGGAACCGCGAAAACACACCAAGAAAAGTAACCGCAGTATCTCTAAGTTATTTGGCCGGATGAACTAAGGTAATCTATTGATTTGTCAGTAAGAGCGATGAAGGTTTGCTGATGCAATTGCCTTTAGCGATAGTTGCAGCTTCAATGATGATCCGCGTGCTATTCTGACGATGTCAAGCTAAAATCTGTGTGTTATCGAATGATGGAGCACACCCGCGTTGTGAACAGTGAATCGCAAGAAAACCTGTCCCTTTGCGTACCTTTTGGTTATGCTCCTGCAGACGTACATTAGGGCACCTGCCCGTCTGGCCGATATAAGTCTGTCCGCATGAAAGTTGTGTGCTATGCACAACGCTACTAGTCAACGAATTTGTTCTTGTGGTTAATTTTGCACAAGTTTTCATCCCGTTTTACAGGGTTGGTCCTGACACTCAGCTCAGACAGGTTGTGCTGTGCCAAAAATACGACTGAGATGCCCGTTTTCTCACCTATCTTTGTGAGAAGCCCCGCCACGGTGGTCTAGTGGTTATGGCGCTCGACTGCTGACCCGAAGGTCGCGGGATCGAATCCCGGCCGCGGCGGCTGCATTTTCGATGGAGGCGAAAATGTTTGAGGCCCGTGTACTTAGATTTAGGTGCATGTTAAAGAACCCCAGTTGGTCAAAATTTCTGGAGCCGTCCACTACGGCGTCTCTCATAATCATATCTTGGTTTTGAGACGTTAAACCCCATATATTATTGTTATATAGCGACTGAGAAATCGCATGTTTATACGGAATAACCGTCTCCTTATTTCTCGCTGTTGCCTGAAGATCAGGAGAACTGCTCGATTGCTTCAACTTTCCCCCAGCTTGTCAGCAACAGAGACGAGAAGGTGACGGGCATAGCCGGCTGCCCTCAATCTCTAGTTTACTATGTGCCGAAGTGTAAGGCAAGAGCGTTTTTTTTTTTTTTTTTTGGCGCGGGGCTCGTACCTTCAACACACATGCCAGTTAAAAATAGACAGCTTGAAGTCGAGATATTTGAGCACTCCATCTTCAGTGAACTCATGCGATAACGAGCGGGTCCGAGGCATTCCTCAAAATTGACAGGGTGCCCCGACAAAAGGACCCAAAAGTGTCATCCTTACATTAAAACAAAACGAGAGCATTTTGCCACATTGGTTCCTTCCGATCTCGCTTCAATCTTCTTATCCCCATGGGCTAGAAGCAAGTCACTAAGTATGGGGGCGATGCACGAACCGATACATACACCGCTTAACTGCAAATAAACGCGCCCATTCCATTGAGCGAAGGTAGAGGTGAGGTACACTTTGAGTATACAAGAAAGCCTGCTATCGTAACACCGCATTCATCTTGGCAAGCAACGGCGCCAAAATCAAGGATTGCTCGTTCAATGACACTCATGAGAGCTTGACGGGGAAGAAAATAATACAGATCCATAACGTTAATAGACATACCTTTGTATGATACAGTGTTATGCTCACTAAGGTACTGTATGACATCAGAAGAATTATTAACTAAGAAAGCATCATTGACCTGCAACATTTTTAGGTGATACTGTAGTCAACATGCAATACTTTTGCTACATTCCCTTTTTAGAAATAATTACTCGCAAAGGCGTACCACTCGTATGAGTGTTTGCAGCGAATAACATATGTAGGGCCAATTTTTCTTGCTTTTGTACGAGCTGGGCTAGTGCGTCCAGATTAAGCTTTGTTAATAGGGAAATAGCTGTTTTCTTGGTATGTTTCAGTTTTTTCTCTGACTCGGCATTAAACAAAGTGTCAATGGCAGCTTCAGTTTTACAAATGAACGATGCGTTACGAGCAACAAGAAATCCACCTTCCTTGTTTAAGGCCAAAACGCAAAGGCTGTTTCTCGTGAGGCTACGTTTGCTACAGGAACACTTGCGTCACGCCGGGAATACCGACGAAGCACGTGAACTCCTTCTGACACACAGCGTTCATTTTCACCATCCGGAGCCCGCTTAGACACGTCATGCACCACTGAAAGAAGTTCCACCGGACAGCGGAACTTCTTTTTTCTCACAAGCTCAAAAAGATGGGTGAGAAGGCTGGCACCTCAGTCGTATTTTCGGCATCGTGCAAACTGTCTGAGCTGAGTGTCAGAACCAACCCTATAAAGCGGGATGAAATCTTATGCAAAACTAACCACAAGAATTAATTGGTCGACTGTTCTAGTAGCGTTGTGTATAGCACACAACTATCATGCGGACAGACGTATATCGGCCAGACGGGCAGGTACCTTAATGTACGTTTGCAGGAGCATAACCAAAAGGTACGCAGAGGGAGAGAAGGCTTCCTTGCAATGCACTGTTCACAACGCGGGTGTGCTCTAGCATTCGATAACACACAAATTTTAGCTAGGCATCGTCAGGATAGCACGCGCATCATCATTGAAGCTGCAGCTATCGCTAAAGGCAATTCCATCAGCAAACCTTCAATCGCTCTTACTGACAAAAAATAGATTACCTTAGTTCATCCGGTCAGATGACCTAGAGATACACCGGTTGCTTTTCCTGATGTCTGCCCCGCCACGGTGGTCTAGTGGTTATGGCGCTCGACTGCTGACCCGAAGGTCGCGGGATCGAATCCCGGCCGCGGCGGCTGCATTTTCGATGGAGGCGAAAATGTTTGAGGCCCGTGTACTTAGATTTAGGTGCACGTTAAAGAACCCCAGGTGGTCGAAATTTCCGGAGCCCTCCACTACGGCCTCTCTCATAATCATATCGTGGTTTTGGGACGTTAAACCCCACATATTATTATTATTTCCTGATGTCTATTCGCGGTTTCTTCTGGTTTTGCTATATTACTTCTTTGTGTCTCTCGGTTCCATGTCTACCGTCATGCGCAATTGAATGAGCGGTGATTACGCGTGCCATCTTGTTCTCGTTTTCCATGTTCCATTTAATAAATTTCAGCTGGAAGTCAGCGCTCGTCGTCGTCGGTTATTCGTCCTTGTGTGTTTCACGCGCTGTTCACGTCACCTTTACCTGGGTACTCGATCTTCACACATCGACGATTCAGACAATTCAGTTCGAGTTCAGAGCCTTCGTTTGTGCCAGTAAAATAGTAGCAAGGTGTATTGACGTCTTTGGGCATACATCAGCAGGCCCGCATTATTTCTGTCTTTGCGACAACACTATTTAATCAGATGTTACTTCCCTTTGCGCCTCTTATCTTGTCTGGTAGCTGTGAAATGTAATTTATTATACTTTTCCTTTCTTTCGGAACCAAACGGCACTGTTGAGCATGTCGACGAACCGGCAGGGTGCGGGGTTACAATCAGTTAAATTGAGTTTAGAGGCGCAAGAGCGACTAACGCTGTGCGGAGCCATGCCACAGAATTACAGACGGCCGGATCTTCCAAAATAAGCGGTCGCGTTCTTGAGCTACGATAACAGATGAAGGCCACGAAAACAATGAGTTTAGTCTCACGATACATGGAAAGCCTCCATCACGAAAGTAAACTGTACCATGATAAGCGTCGTGAATGGTGCACCATTATAGGAGTGATTTAACTTATTCTGTATAATTTATGATTTTTTGCGAGCGATGTAGTTTATGCTGTGCATGAAAATACCTTTGTTAATGTTCTTGTACAACTTGTGTACGTGAGCGTAGCCTTGTGTATGTTATTGTATTGCAGAATGTACTAGATGCTATGGTGCAAGCGAACTTTGGTGCGATTGACTGCTTTATTAGAAATTTAGTGTTTTGCAAAATATATACAGTGAGCTAGATTAAACTTAATATGAATTAGGTCTTAGTGCGTATCCGGCTGCCAACATTGTCGGTTCGACTGTTTAATGGTTTGTTAATGCCGACGAACGGCGAATATTTTCTGCGTGCTGCCCTGTCTTACTTTCTCGTTTCTTTGTTTTAGGCTGGACTGCGTTTTCTGTCTATTGTCCGCCTAAAAAAACAGAGGGGCAGTGAGCATTATACGTTATGTCATTATCTTAGACTTATATATTTACTTTAAAAAGCAGATCAACTGTTCTCGGCAAATAATGCTTTGTGTATCACAATAACGAGATACGCTAGGTTATAGTGCGTAGCGTAAAGACTTATAGTCGCTATTGAATATCAATTTAACCACTACTTCCGCTGCTCGTCTGTATCAACAGGTCTTCCCATGCCGTCTTGATTTAGAATACCTGCTGCATGAAACTCTGTGCGTGAAGCGTGTCAGTAGCAGCATGAAACCATAATGGCACGTTAGATTTCATATTTCATAGAGCGGAGGTCGTCCGTGCAGTCTCCTGGAACGCAGTAATGGTCTCATGGCTTTCCACGTTTAGCACACAAAAGCCGAAGTTGCCATATTTTGTTGATTCCTACTTTTTAACTTGTCTTTTTTCTGGGGCTGCACAGACAAGAACCGGCGGTGTTGCATTACAAGACCGCGAAATAACAGCCACCTTTACGGCGGCACCACCTCACCGCTCCGAAAAACATGCTGCGGCAACGTGCAGCCATCATGTCATTTTCATCCATATTTTACGTTTCTGTGCTTGCCTTGATCTTGTGAAATTTGTGTAACCGTCCGAAAGAAATGCACCAACAGAAAGTGACTTAGACGGGTATACAAACCCGCAAGAACATCATAAAGAGATAAGTATGGTGAGGCGGGAACATGGGATTAAATTGTAAAACACCGGCAAACTTTGGTCACGAAGACGCGTGCTGCCATACATATTTTTTTCTTCTGTTTTCAGCGTGTCATCCTTTTTTTTTTTTTTTAGCTGAGCTCGGTGTTATGTACAGTGCATGAAAGACTCTGCATGAGGCTCATCTCTACATGGCGCCTGTTCTTTCAGGGGTGCCTTCCGGCGTTGTCAGCCACTCCATCTTTTCCCTGTTCTCGTCCGGGTTTTGAGCACGCTCAAGTGAAAGCCTCTGATGGCGTCATCTTTTTCTCGACGGATGCGGTCATCGCTTTTGCTTCAGTCTTTTCCGCATCCTCAATGCCGTCATGATCTCACGGCGCTTTCTTGCTTTGTGATATCGGCGTGTTCGCGTTTGCTGAAAAGAAGACCAACTAGAAAAGCGAACAAGGTCATAGGGCCGCAGGTTGCAGCTTACAAACAGGCTATTTTAGTCGCAGAACCGCTTCACTTCACTCAAATTTTCCCGAAAAAACAGGAAGTAAAGACTGTATAAGCGCTCTTCATCTCTGACGCTTGAATGATTCGAAGGATACCTTTGAATCAGCTTATAGTGGCTAATGTACACGAATAGGAACCTCGTTGGCCCACGTTTCGATAGTTACCGGGCCTACCTTTGTCAAAAGCGTCTTGTCATCCTTGGCGTGTTAGTTCTAAAAGGGTTTGTCGTTGAAGTCTCATTCGTCACGCGGAATATGACGTCAACGAAGCTCAATATTGCGGTACTGCAACCCATACGTAAAATAGTCTATAGAAGCAATGAACAATGAGATCCGTGACCTTAAGTGGTGATCGAGACGTTGTGGCGGTACAGCGGGTATGGTGATTGGCTGCTGAACCGAAGGTCGCGGGTACGATCCCGGCCGCGGCGGTCGCATTTTTGATGGACGCAATACGCTAGAGGCCCGCATACTTAGATTTAGGTGCACTTTAAGAAACGCCGCGCGGTCGTTTCTTGTGTGTGAACACTGCTTTTGTGAATTGACATCTTCGTGCGTGAATCTTACACTTCCTTATTGTTATTGATAATTTCATGACGCAAAAATATTATGCAAGAGAAAAGCAGCAGGGGCCATACCTATACACCAACAAGATAGAAAGTTGGGCGAGTGGGTGCGTATTCATATTTGAAGAAAAACAGCGCACAGAAAAAACGAAGACTAAGAGGAGATGAAACACACACTCTTCTTAGTCTTCGCTTTTCTTTGTGCGATGTTTTTCTTCAAGTATCTACACACCAACCTCTCCTTAAGCACATTTAACAACAACAAAGAAAACTCAGGTGGTCCAAAAATCCTGAAGCCAGCGCTACAGAGTGCAGACAACCTGTAGCCTTACTAAAGACATGTGGTTCGATGAAAAATCTAAAAGTTCGGACTTATGTTTAGTAGAGCCTGGCATAAAACTATTCATTCCATCAGGCTTGAGAGAAAATAGGAGATTTTAAACAATATTCCACCGCCCACGGCTTGGCACAGCCTTTACGCGACACTTTCTGCACAGTATAAAATGTGCTTCTAGTACAGAATGTTCCTGCGGCCACCCTGACGAAGATGTACATCATCTACATGTCGATTGCAAAAAATATGAATCACAACGAAAAGTATTACGAGCAAGTCTACTACTTTTAGATAGAAGGCCTTTCGCAGTGAAAAAAATACTACGTCCATGGCCAACGGCAAGTCTTCAGAAAAGAGCGCTTGTCGCCTTCAAGAAGTTTCTTGAAAAATCTAATATTTTATGAAAATATTGACCAACTGCACACGATGTCGACTTCCCCTTCATGCTAAAGGAAATGTGTAGTGTTTGTGATAGTACGTTTGATTTTATGTGTAATCATTTATGTCAGTGTGTTTTCCTGTGTATGTCAAGCAATACAGAATATTTGAATAATGAACGTCTACATGCGAACTGACTTTTCCCATTTGAATGTGTGATGCAACACTTGTGAACAAAGGAACCTATTAGACGTGTCTAAACTGCCATGTGATGTTCGGCTGCGCTTGTTTTAATATCATGTATTCTACTGTATTGCATTTTGTGCCCTTATTATATTTCTTACTGCACATTTTCTCTTCTAAGCGAGACGGAGTAACCGGTGCCACTATAATGGCACCTCTCCTATTTCATCATTTCAAAAAATAAAACAGAAGTATTACAGAGTGCCTCGTAATCATATCATGGTTTTGTAACGTGAAACCCCAGCAATTATTATTAGGTGGCGATTATTTTTTTTTTCACTGGGGACGCCGGGGGGTATCTTTCAACGTCTCATGAAATGTTAAATCATGAGTAGCGTGATGCTCTGAACTACGGCGTGCCTCCAGTGCGGCACGTCAGTGCACGTCACCAGCACTAAGGCGATGTTTACTATGCTTATAGTCACCTTGATGTGCGTCACATCCCAGTGCGTAGATCTCCCGGCTTTATATTCCTCCTCCTCCTCCTCCTCCTCTAGGTACTCCTCAGTTTGGATATCCTCCAGTTGCGATAGCGACAACTTTCCTCGTCGCAGATGTAATCCCCGGGAAAAATAAAATAAAGCCTATTGGAGCTGCCTGGAGAATTGGTAACTAGAGAAGTCCGGTGTGTCTCACACTCCTCCGCACAAGTGCCGTATAGCTAAAACAGGCGGGTAGCAACACACGCTGCCCCTGCGAACTGGGGCTCCGTGAAGTAAGAAAACGGAAAACCACGTTCAAGCACGAAGGAGCAAGAAAAACGCTCCTTGAATTGAACATGTCCACCTTTGAGAGGGGCCGGTCTTACAGGCAACGCAGTTCCGAACTGGAAGCTCTTCCTGCCTTTCCTTTAATTTCCTTATAGAGTCAGCCAGCCCGCTGGAGCTTAATACCCGACCGTTTGAGACTGTCTCGCGTTCCCTGAGCTCAGGAGTTTCAGACCGTCTTACCGCTAGGTATTTTATCTTGGTGACTGCATTGCGCTTCTTCGTGGCTTGTCTCGGCTCAAGCGAGCGAGCGTGTGTCTGTTTGTTGGCGCCCACTTTGTGGAAGGAATGTGCTGCTGGAAAGAGAATTCTCAAGTGGCACTTGGCTCGCGGCGGAACAGAATTAGGTGGAGGCGAACAGTTGGCTGCGTACTCGTTTGCTGGAGGGTTGATTTCGCTTAAACATTCATCCTTTGCCTTGACGGTAGCCAGGAAGTGAGAAACGAAAGAAGACCACTTTGACAATAACCAGTTGGCATTGATCAACAAAAAGAAAACAAAGAAACAGAAAGGTGGGCAACGCTTATTAAAAGTGCACAGAGTGTGTCTTCTCAAAACCAAGATATATATCAGGTAATGGAAAAAAAGTCACTCGTTCCTTTATACATTTTCCTAAGACGATTCGAAGGCGAAAGCCATCTCCTTGTGTTATTAGTTGACTGATGTTCTTGGTCGACTCGACAGCCTATCTTGCAAAAAGACGCTATAGAGGGCTTTCGGCCTGGTTGTAAGTTTCGTTTTAGTGCCCTTAAAAACTTGACTTTAACGAGAGAGAGAGAAAAAAGTCACAGTTTCGCCGCAAGGCGAAGCAATGAATGCGATAACAAGAAACTGTAATTCTATACGAAGTGAGGCTCGCCAATGGATACTCTCAATTTGAACAGCGCTCCTGTAGCAAAGGCGGCCGAAGCAGCGAAGGCAACTAGCGTGCTTCAAGTGTCGAGCTGTGACACTTGATAGTTCGCGCTCATCTTCTGTTTGTTCGTTTAGTGGTGTCCCTTGAGCTCGAGTGACTTTCGTACGCTCTGTAACATGAGCGCGGACATCACGGTGAAAGCTCGAAACATCCCTCCTCCCCTCACCACGAGATAACCGCGTGAGCAGACAGCGGAAGGGCAAGGTTCTTCCTGCGCAAATATTAGAAAAAGCGAGCGAGCTGGCCGACGACTTTTAAATGCGCTCGTTGCGCTCCTCGCGCCATCTCGCTGGTAATGAAGAAACGCTTATAAGCCCCTGCCGTCTCGGAGTACTGCCAGCGGTAAAGGGTGTGTATATAACGCTCGCCCTTAGCTACCTGAATGATATGCGTTTTGTGGCGTAGTGGTTAGCGCCATGCGCTGCGGAGCGGGAGGTCGCTGGTTCGATTCCGCGCTTCGGAAGCATTTTTCTGCATTACTTTTTGGGGACTTTTATATATATACACATACTTATACATATACGGTGCATGACGGCGGCGACGGCAAAAACGAGCCGAC